>NC_141876.1:11955681-12258712 GCF_056163025.1 Triticum urartu | reverse complement strand
CCTCTTCACGCCGCCGCCGACGATGTCGGCCGCGGACCAGTACTCGGAGCTGTTGGCGCTGGCCGCGGTTGATCTGGCGAGGAAGGGCGACGGCGCCCAGGAAATGACCTCCGGCAACAAGCGGAGGCGCGTCGACGAGGGGTCCTCGTCGGTGCTCGGCGAAGTTCTTGCGGCCCACGCGCAACAGCAGGCCGTCGCCGTCGACCACATCCTGCACAGACATGTAAGTCCCGGCCGTCACCAAACTAATCGCCGCGTTTGATCGGGCTTTTCTCTTGCCTTTGTTTTGATTTGTTGTTAACCGTGGTGGATGCATGATGCAGGCGAGAAAGATGTGGGCTGCTCTGGCGGAGCAGAGGCGGAGCCACCTGCGGCTCATCGTCTCCACCGTGGAGGCCAGGGCGGCGAAGCGGCTCAAGGCCAAGGACGACGAGGTCGAGCGGGTCCGGGGCATGAACTGGGCGCTGGAGGAGCGCCTCAGGAGCCTCTACATGGAGGCTCAGATGTGGCGCGACGTCGCGCAGTCCCACGACACCGCCGCCAACGTGCTCCGCGCCGACCTGCAGCGGGTGCTCGACGCGCAGGCGGTCCGCGGCGGCGGCGGCGGCGGCGACGGCGACGGTCAGGACGACGCCGAGTCGTGCTGCTGGGGGGAGAACCAGGTGCCCATCTGCGCGGAGGAGGAGGCCGAGGTGGGCACGCCGGCCCCGACAGGAGGAGTCGGAAGGTGCAAGGGGTGCGGCGACGGCGCGGCCGCGGTGCTGCTGCTGCCGTGCCGGCACCTCTCCGTGTGCGCGCCGTGCGCGGCCTCGGCGCAGGCGTGCCCGTCGTGCGGATGCGCCAAGAACGGCAGCGTCTGCGTCAACTTTTCGTGATGCGGGAGGAATAGTTTTAGAGTAGGGTCGACTTTTCTTAGCTTTATTTTCTTCATCCTTTTTTTCTGTTCCCCTTCTTTTGTTCAGTTAGCTTTTTGCTCAAACTGTTGGATCAGTTGTTCAACAAGAAGAAAAACACAGTCCCTAGTATTGCATATCAATGCTTGAAATTAAACGCATAGATTAGAATTTGAACAAGATATATGCGCTGCGACCAAGGGGGGTTTGCGGCGACTTAGGTGAGCGGTGGGAGATGGCGTAATCAGACATGTGGAGACATTAGCGACAAGGAGATGACATCTACGAGGCTGCGACTATGGTGGAGGAGCGAGAAACGAGGGCGAGCGCCGCTTGGCAACGCGTTTGAGAAATGGGTGGATGGCTACGCTCGGCGGCGCATTTGAGAAATTGATGGATTGGCTAGTGTTAGGGTTTAAAGATCTAGACAACTGGGAAGCAAGGGTGAAGATAGAGCCCGATTCAAATCCAACGGTCCAAAGAGATTTGAATTTATAGGAAATTTGCTTGGCTGGCAAAAGGTTTGTTGTGTAAATTCACGCAAACGACTATACGGAAGGCCATTTAATTGCATTCATGAAGGGGGGGGGGGGGTGTTCGTTTCCTAGCGGCGCATGTGGCGATAGGCTGGGTAGGTTTAAGGTTTAAAGGTCTACAAATATGAACCAGGCTCAGGTTTAAGCTAAACTGTCTCCAGTAGATTAGAATCTGGATAACATATATGTGTTGCATCCAAGGGGTTTGCGACGACTTAGGTGAGCAGTTGGATATGGTGGAGATAGCTTAAGCAGACTCTTGGAGGCATGAGAGACAAGGAAATGACATTTACAACTATGGCGGAGGAGCCAAAAATTAGGGCAAGAAAGATAGATGGTGAGTGCCACTTGGCGACGCATTTGAGAAATAGGTGGATGGCTAGTTAGGGTTTAGAGATGTAACAAGGGAAGCGGAGTGAAGATAGGAACACGATTTAGATCTAGGCTTAAGCTATAGGCTATCACCAGTAAAATGAAATTAACTTCATATATTATAATGTGAATAACATATATGGGTTGCGTTCAAGGGGGTTTGCAGCGAATTAGGTGAGCGGTGGGAGATGGTAGAGATAGCATAATTAGATGTGTGGAGACAAGGAAATGACATCTACGACTATGATGCACGGTCCAGAAATGGGGGCAATAAGGATAGAGGGCTAGTGCCACTTGGCGGTGCGTTTGAGAAATAGGTGGATGGCTACACCCGACAGCACGTTTGAGAAATGCATGGATGGCTAGTGTTAGGGTTTAGATATCTAACAAGGAAAGCTGGATGAAGATAGGAACCCAATTCAGAACCAACAGCCCAAAGATGGATTTGAATTTCTAAAAATATTGCTCAATTGTCAAAAAGGTATAACATGATTTTGGAAAGTCCGGATATGTATATGGAAAATATTCAGGGGCCTCGGAATGGGTTCTGAAGACATCCAAAAAATATGTGATTTTATTTGTGGAAGAAAGTTTAGGGCAAGAAGGATAGATAGCGAGTGCCACTTGGTGACGCGTTTGAGAAATAGGTGGATGGCTAGTTTAGGGTTTAGAGATCTAACAAGGGAAGTGGGGCGAAGATAGGAACACGACTTAGATCCAAAGATTTGAATTTATAGAAAATTTACTTGGCTGGAAAAAATTGGTTACCTAAATTCATGCACAAGACTATATGGAAGGCAGTTAATTGCATTTATGATGGGGTGAAGAAGGTGGCCCTTTCCGATGATTTGGATATGTCTTAAAGTGTGTGCCAATTCTTTGAAGGATCCCATCTTGAGTACACAGTGGGTCATGGCAAACATGACCATACCCATTCTTCGGTTGCGTGGGGGTCCTCGGCCCGGCCCATGACTGACAGGCCGACATGGTTACCACCCCCCAGTCCAGGACACTGTTGCCACGGCCGTGTGGTGGGGCACATGAGGGTTGTGGGCCACCCCCTAGCCTAGACCGGTGACTCTCGGAAGCTTACCCATGCAAAATAATTTCTGGAATTTTCTCGGGACTTTTGGAGGTCCACAAAATTTATTTTCCTAGAAGTCTATAAATATAGACATGCAGAAAACAACAAGTGCCACTGGGCAGTGAGTTAATAGGTTAGTCCAAAAAATAATAAAAAATTATGCCAAAATAACATAAATATGGCATGAAACAGTAAAAAAAACGTCATCGATGAAGAGATGTTTAGTTTAGAAGGATCCAACCTGTAGACACTGTTGGAAATATGCCCTAGAGGCAATAATAAATTAGTTATTATTATTATATTTCATTGTTCATGATAATCGTTTATTATCCATGCTAGAATTGTATTGATAGGAAACTCAGATACATGTGTGGATACATAGACAACACCATGTCCCTAGTAAGCCTCTAGTTGACTAGCTCGTTGATCAATAGATGGTTACGGTTTCCTGACCATGGACATTGGATGTCATTGATAACGAGATCACATCATTAGGAGAATGATGTGATGGACAAGACCCAATCCTAAGCCTAGCACAAAGATCGTGTAGTTCGTATGCTAAAGCTTTTCTAATGTCAAGTATCATTTCCTTAGACCATGAGATTGTGCAACTCCCGGATACCGTAGAAATGCTTTGGGTGTACCAAACGTCATAACGTAACTATGGTGTACCATGAGGTATCTGTGGGCCCACTCGGTAGGACATCATCATAATGTGCACAATGTGACCAAGGAGTTGATCACGGGATGATGTGTTACGGAACGAGTAAAGAGACTTGCCGGTAACGAGATTGAACAAGGTATCGGGATACCGACGATCGAATCTCGGGCAAGTATCGTACCACTAGACAAAGGGAATTGTATACGGGATTGATTGAATCCTTGACATTGTGGTTCATCCGATGAGATCATCGTGGAACATGTAGGAGCCAACATGGGTATCCAGATCCCGCTGTTGGTTATTGACCGGAGAGTTGTCTCGGCCATGTCTGCATGACTCCCGAACCCGTAGGGTCTACACACTTAAGGTTCGATGACGCTAGGGTTATAGGGAAAGTATGTACGTGGTTACCGAATGTTGTTCGAAGTCCCAGATGAGATCCCGGACGTCACGAGAAGTTATGGTTTTGGCCACCGGAAGTGTTTCGGGCATCACCGGTAGTGTACCGGGACCATCGGAGGGGTCCGGGGGTCCACCAGGTGGGGCCACCAGCCCCGGAGGCATACATGGGCCAATAGTGGGAAGGGACCAGCCCCTAGGTGGGCTGGGGCGCCTCCCACCAAGGCCCAAGGAGCCTCCAAGAGGGGAGGGGGGCAAACCCTAGGGCAGATGGGCCCTAAGGCCCACCCCAGGTGCGCCTCCCCCTCTCCCCCTTGTGGCCGCCACCCTAGATGGGATCTAGGGCTGCTGCACCCCTTGGGGTGGGAACCCTAGGTGGGGGCGCAGCCCTCCCTCTCCCCCTATATATAGTGGAGGCAAAGGGGCAGCCCAACACACGAAGTTCTTCCCCTGTTGGCGCAGCCCTACCCCTCTCCCTCCTCGTCTCTCGTAGTGCTTGGCGAAGCCCTGCTGGAGTTCCGCGCTCCTCCACCACCACCATGCCGTCGTGCTGCTGCTGGACGGAGTCTTCCCGAACCTCTCCTTCTCCCCTTGCTGGATCAAGGCGTAGGAGACGTCACCGGACTGCACGTGTGTTGAACGCGGAGGCGCCGTGGTTCGGCGCTTAGATCGGAATCAACCGTGATCTGAATCGCTTCGAGTACGACTCCTTCATCCACGTTCTCGCAACGCTTCCGCTTAGCGATCTACAAGGGTATGTAGATGCACTCTCCTTCCCCTCGTTGCTAGATTACTCCATAGATTGATCTTGGTGATGCGTAGAAAATTTTAAATTTCTGCTACGATCCCCAACAGACACACATACGCGGATGAAAGAAGAGCGGATCTAACCAGATCCACCGAAGATAAACATCAACCGAATCCTGCGAGATCCACCGGAGACACGCCTCCACACGCCCTCCGATGACGTTAGATGCACCGCCGCGACAGACATTAGGCGAGGATAACATTATTCCATTATGGGAGCCGCCGCCTTGAATTTCTAAGCAGGACACATACCTTATACAAACTCTTAAAAACACCTAAAAATGAAGCAGAGGTCCTCCCGTCGGCAAGGGTCGAGATCCACCGTGCCTCCATGGACCTAAGGCCACATAAGATGAGGTACATCTGTGCCACCATTGGCGGGAGGCAAGGAAACCCTTGTTGGATTGAAGGCGCTAGTGGTAAAGGAAACATTTTTTGCAGGATACTCGTGGAATGAAACATCCAATTTCTTTTCCGAGCTGATCTTTAATTTTTGCTCATATTTTTATAATATACATAGAAAAGTAAAATATTAGAAGAAAAGAACATGAATTTGCTTGATTTCTTCAGTGTTTGACAAAAGAGGTTGGATGTTGGTGCTTTGATTCATGTGGAATTCAATTGATTTCATACCAGTTTCAGAACAACCCAAATAGTTGGACTAGCTTACCTTATTCCTTTGAGTCAAATGTTGCTATTGTGTAAAATCCTGCAAGGATAAGAGACCTCTTCGAAATGAAATCCCTCCCCCCCCCAAACAGAATTCCTTTTGAAATAAAGATGGCTTTAACATGTCACAACCAATAAAGAGAAGTGCCTCCCTGCCAATTGATCTATACACAATGTTAATGTTTTGTAATGCTAACTAGCGATCGTTTGCTAGGAAGAAACTCCCAGTGAACGCCACTGCAGCCGTTTGATCGAGATCAAACGATGAACATTTTTTTTAATTCCTTTTCAAATAAAGATGGCTTCAATCTGTCACAACCAATAAAGAGGAGTGCCTCCTTGCCAAACGATCTATATACACAATGTTAATGTTTTGGTTATGCTAACTAACGAACGTTCGTTGGGAAGAAACTCCCGGTGAACACCATTGCAGCCGTTTGATCAAGATCAAACGATGGCATTTTTTTAAAATTCCTTTTTAAATGAAGATGTCTTTAATCTGTTATAACCAATAAAGAGGAGTGCCTCCCTGCCAACCGATCTATACACACAAGATCAATGTTTCGGTAAAGTTAGCTGGCGAACGTTCTCTGGGAAGAAGCTCCCAATGAACGCCCCCGTAGCTGTTTTATCGGGATCAAACGATGACATTATTTTTAAAAAAATGTCTTATCTACGAGAAATTATCATGATAGTATGAAGAAGTTGTCACCCCACTGTAACTAAAACTTCCATAAAAATCGTTTTGTAAAATGACATCCTTCCCAACATTGAGCTCAGAGTCCTTGTTAGGGTGTATACAGTCCAAGGTAACGCAACAAATGAATGATGCTCTTGATGCAGTTTACACGGAAAAGGAAGTGGCTGATGCGTTATTTCAGATTGGACCAATCAAAGCACCTGGTCCGGATGGCTTCCCGGCTAGGTTCTTTCAGCGAAAATGGCAAGTTTTGAAGGAGGAGATCACCATGGCGGTACTGGATTTCTTTGCCACAGGATCCATGCCACCGGGAGTTAATGAGACTACAATTGTTTTAATCCCTAAGGTTGCGTCACCGACGGACTTGAAGGATTTCAGACCAATTAGTCTATGTAATGTCATTTATAAAGTGGTGTCCAAATGTATGGTCAACCGTCTTCGCCCCTTGTTGGCGGAGCTCATATCGGAAAATCAGAGTGCGTTCATACCGGGAAGGCTTATTACCAATAATACTCTTATAGCCTTTGAGTGTATCCATCATATTCAAACCTCGTCGTTGGAGCAATCTTATTGGGCTTACAAGTTGGATCTCTCAAAGGCATATGACCAGGCGGACTGGGATTTCTTGGAAAATAGCCTTCTTAAGTGGGGATTCTCGGTGAATTGGGTGAACCGTGTAATGGTGTGTGTCAAATCAGTCAAGTACTTCATCAAGTTTAATGGGAAGCTATTGGATCAATTTTCGCCCTCGTGAGGCCTTCGGCAGGGTGATCCTTTATCCCCTTTTCTCTTTTTATTTGTGGTTGATGCTTTATCTGCTCTATTTCATAATGCTATAAGAGAGGATGGGTTGGAAGCTATGAAAATATGCAGAAGGTCTCCGGCTATCTCTCACCTTCTATTCGTAGATGATACTCTCCTATTTTTTCGGGCAAGACCCGACCAAGCGGTAATTGTCAAAGAGGTGTTGAACATGTATGCAGCGGCGACGGGACAACTCATCAACGCGACCAAGTGCTCCATCTTGTTTGCTGACAATTGTCAAAGGTTTGTGTTCGAGGAAATCAAACACATTTTGGAAATTACTCAGGAAGTATTTGAGCCAAAATATCTAGGACTACCGGTCCCAGAGGGAAGGATACATAAAGGTTTGTTACAACCTCTACTAGCAAAATTAGCAAAGAGGTTAGTGGACTGGAGCAAGA
The DNA here is from genome assembly GCF_056163025.1 of Triticum urartu. NCBI lineage: Eukaryota > Viridiplantae > Streptophyta > Magnoliopsida > Poales > Poaceae > Triticum > Triticum urartu. The sequence continues at coordinate 12,251,386 of NC_141876.1, read as the reverse complement.
GGTATATGTCCATGGCCAGCAAGGAAATATTGATAAAGGCAGTAGCGCAGGCTATTCCTACTTATGTTATAGGTGTTTTCAAATTACCTTTGTTAGTGTGCGATGACCTATCTAAGCTAATTAGACAATACTGGTGGGGAGTGGAGGAAGGCAAGAAAAAATGGCATGGCTAGCATGGGATAAATTGGTCCTACCAAAGTCGATCGGTGGCATGGGATTCAGGGACATGCGTGCTTTTAACCAAGCTCTTCTCGCCAAGCAAGCTTGGAGATTGATCTCACATCTAGAAATTTTGGTTGCAAGGTTGCTCAGTGCTAAATATTACCCTACAGGTAACTTGGTGGATACTGTATTTACAAGAAACACGTCTGCTATATGGCATGGTATTGAGCATGGTCTAGAACTAGTTAAACGTGGAATGGTATGGCATGTGGGAAACAGGAGAAAGATCAGAACATGGAGGGACCCATGGATCCCAAGAGGTCCTTCTCTAAGACCAATTTCGTCAAAAGGGAGATGCAGACTGAACAAAGTCCCGGATTTCCTAAATAACGGTGTTTGGAATGTCGAGTTGCTTAACAGATTCTTTGTGCCAGCAGAGGTACAGATAATCAGAAGTATACGAACATCACCAAGTCAGCAGAGTGACTTCCTAGCTTGGTTTCTCGGCAACTGGGCAGTTTTCAGTGAAGACAGCCTATCATCTGGCCATGCAGGATCATGTACTGCAGTATGCTCCTGGTGCATGCAGCGCGCGGCCCAACGGCGATCGCTAGCTCTGGAATTTTGTGTGGCAGGCCAAGGTTCCCCCCAAGATGCGCTCCTTCGCATGGCGTGTGATTGTTAGTGCCTTACCAACGAATGCATGCATGTTGCGGCGGCACATCGCTGTCTCAGGTGACTGCTGTCTATGCGGAGAGCAGAACAATGACTCTTTCCATGCATTAATCGTTTGCCCAAGTTCAGTTCAGTGGTGGGATATGATGAGACAAGTCTGGTTGCTTCCAAACAGAGACAAACTCATCCACTCTGGTGATGAGTGGCTATTCAATATCTTGTTTTGGAGACAGAAGAAGTTAGATCTATGATCATCATGTTATTGTGGCGTATCTGGAGTCTAAGAAATGACGTGTTACATGATACATTAGCTCCTTCTGCGGAAGTATCTAAAATGATTTTGTGCAGCTATCGATCCTCTTATAGCTAGGCGCAAAAGTACTCGGTTGAAGATATTGTTAAAGGAAAAATGCCAGTGGTGGAGTTTCCTGTCAGAACAACTACCGTCAGCAAGGAAATTCTACCATGGCCCAAACCACCGGTTGGGTGGGTTGCTCTCTCCACCGATGGATCATTTGTGCAAGATACAGGATTAGCAGGGACATGCATGGTCCTGAGAGATTCAGAAGGAATGGTTATCTTCTCTGTGTATAGGCACTTGTTTCATTGCAAAGATGCATTAGAAGCTGAGATAAGTGTCGTACTGGAGGGCCTACATCTCGGTTTTCAAAGGTCAGATTCACCAGTTATGATTCAATCTGACTGCTCTATATTGATTGCTGCATTTTTTAGGGGTACTTGCAACTTTATTTTACTTAAATAAGGTTTGGGACCTTGTCCGCTACAATATGAAGAATACAGTCTGGAGGAAAATTTTGAAAAAAGACCGTACTTTCATTGCTAACCCCCTCTCTAGCTAGACCATGCGCCGCACCATTTACCGAGCGCTGAACCCATGTAACCTTGTACTCCTGTCGAGTCCTCAAGAACTCCTTGATCTCCTCCACGACCGGTCCAAACGTCGAGAGATTTTGGGTTTCCTCCTTAAGCATTGCCACCACTCATGTCGATGTACAAAAGTAGGAGCCTTATGTACCCCTCTACCTGTGCACGGGCAGTTGTAGCCACACCCGCAGCCACGCTTGGCGGGGTAGAAGGAGCAAGGAACAAGACTACCAGAGCAGCGCTGAGACCAGAGGCGCGAAGAGTGAAGGTAACAAGATGGGCTTCCCCCGGCAAGAGCCTTGCCGGGGCGGCCTACGTGGCCTCGGCAAGAGCCTTCCGGGGCAACTTACCCAACACCAGCAATACCGCCAGTCCGCCACCCTTGAGCCTGAGGGTCATGACGCTGTCGACAACGTCAAGACCGAGGCCCGAGAGCGCCTGCATAGTGGCATGCAGATCTTTGTGGAAACTAAATGCTACAAGCCTAGATGAGAACCAGAAGACGGAGGCCCCCGGGCTAGACCCTTGCCAGGGACGCCCACCAGACCCCGGCAAGACCCTTGCCGGGGAATCTGCGGGGCCACGACCAAGCCCGCACTTACCAAGGTTTCACTGTCCCATGGCCGTTCCAACGCAGCAGCCAACCTGCCAACTAGGCACGCACCTACATGGCAGCATGCAGCTTCTAGGCCAACCAGGCAAGCACCTGCGTGGTGGCATGTAGATCTTTGTGAAGACCCTACCACCACACCAGCGCAGCAGCCAGCCAGCTCGCGTGGCACTACATGCCTCGTCAGCTTGGACGTGCGTCGAAGCGAGGCGAGGCGGCGACAGACGAGACGAGCTTCCTTGTCGTCCCTGATAAAGCAAGAGGACACGTCGGCAGCGCATTAAATGCGTTTTGTCCCATGATGTCAGGGATAGACTTGTACATTGTAGACACTTTCCACCTCCCGTGTGCCGTTGTGGCAGCCCCTTTGACATATAAAAGGAGGCCTGAGGCATGCTAAGGAAGGATTCAGACTTTCTGGGCTAGGCATGCACCGCAGCTAGTTCAGGAACACAAGAACACCAAATATACACCAAAGCAGGACTAGGGTATTACGCATCGTTTGTGGCCCGAACCTGGATAAAATTCCCCCGCGTTGATCTTCTAAACCCGCTCTTCGCATAGCCCCGCGCCCTGTCAACCGTAGTAGGGATTCCCTGTGATCCCATGGGTGTCGTTCCAGAACCCCGACATCTTTGACGCGCCAGGTAGGGGGCGCAAACTGTGGAATCCGGTTTTGAAGTCAACTCATCGACTCCTTCATCGCGATGGCTCGAGAGAAGAAGGCTACGTCGATCAGCCACGCTCTGGAGCCGTCAGCCAGGCGAGGCGATGTTGTCCGCAGCCGCAACAGCCATCCGCGCGCCAACGGAAAAGCTAAGTCACGCAAAACCTTGAGCAATTCCTTTTTAATATAAGGTTATTCTCCTCGAAAAATCTTGCCCCTTGTATGGAAAACCTGTACGCGATGGAACCCTTCCGCTATTGGCAACACCCTCGTTCTGTTTCAAGTCAGCTCAACAGTTCAAGCGGCTGCGTAGAGAACGACAGGGTGGCTTGCCAGGCAGCAAGCGCCCCCCGGTTGGCTGCTAAGGATCCGTCCTTCAAAGCGCCTTAGCATGGGTTTACGCGCCAGCAAACCTATCCAACTAGGCGTAGGGTGTGTACATACAAGAAAAGATCGAACAGGAAGATAGCATGCTTCATTTCAAAGTACTGCAGGGTTATGTTACATCAATAGTTGCTGCGGTTCTAACTTAAGATAAAATTGTCTTGGTCATGAACTCGCAGTGGCAATGAGAAACGGGGTGCCTAGTCCCGGTGCTGGCCCTCCACCCTCTTGACTCCGTCGACGCAGCTGATGATGGGCTCGATACGCTCTTCGAGTGCCGTGAGGTCCGTACCCTCCGGCAAGCTCTCCAGCGCGTCGGCGAAGTCAACGCTGGGGTTCCAGAACGCCACCTTGGTCAGGGAGCCCCGGCAGAGCCTCCGGGACTCATTCGCCAGATAAACTGCTCGATTGGAGCGGAGCTGCTCCAGGGCGTCGAGGACGCCCTCGAAGAACAGGGTCAGCCTAGCATTGGGGCTCACGTTCGGCTCCTGGGAGTACCTGACATCCGGCATGCCCAGCCAGCTTCGCGATGATCCTCCCGGTGACGTCGACGAGGCGGCTGATCCAGAGGTTTACTCTCTTTGCGTAATCCTTGTGCTCGGCGGCGTCATTACTCCGCAGCCACTTCTCGTCCTTCATGGCCTTGTTCAGGGTCTCCTTGCGAGCCCCGGCCTCCAAAAGCTTCCCCTCCAAGTCGCCCAGCTTCAGCTTCAGGTCGTTGATGGAGTCGTTGGCCTCGGAGAGCAGCTTGGCCTTGTCGGAGATCGCGACCTGCGCATCCGCCAGAGTGCGGTTGGCCGTCTCCCTCTCCTCCGTCAGCCCCAAAATCTTCTTCTTCAGCTCCTCCCACTCCAGCTCCAGCTCCTTCACCTTGTCCGCGTGGTCCAGATCCAGAGCACTGAGTGTGTCCTTGTGCTTCTGCTCCACCTCCTCGTCCTTATCGCAAAGCATGGCGGCAAGTGCCTGCTCACGCGCAGCGAGGTCTTCCTCCCGGATGTCCAGCAGAGCTTGCTGCTGCTGCCGGGCGGCTTCATCCTTGGCGGCCTTCTCCTTCGCTGCCTCTTGGACCTTCTCGATGTCGGCCTGCTTCAGGATGAGCTCCCGCTTGTGCTCATCCAGCTCATCCTGGGCAGTCCTCAGCTCTTCCCGGGCCTCGGCGAACCAGACCTACGTCTGGGCGACGCGCTCCCCAAAATCCACCTCCGCCTTGTCTACCGCCGCCGTCCTGAACTTCACCTTGTCCTGGCGGGCATGGTGGAGCGCTTGGAACTTCTGAAAGTTAGCGCTCATGGCCCAAAGAAGCTGCTCCTCCTGGGAATCATCGTCGCCGGCGTTCGGTTCGTCGACAACCTGAAGCCCGGCAATGGTGAGCACCTCATCATAGAACACCTCCCCTTCGGCTGGCGCTCTAGTGCTCGCCGTCCCTGGGAGGCGGACGAACAGGTCGTCGCCCACCTTCAGGTACTTGCCCGGGGCAGGGGCTGCGGGGGAGGAAGGTTGGTTGTTGGCTACCTCCTCCTCGGCGGGCCCCTCGTCGGCCTGCTCAACAGGCCCCTTGCCGGCCTCCTCGGCAGCGGCCTTGCCGGCCTCCCCGGCAGCGGTCCCACCGGTCTCCCCGGCAGGCCCCTTGGCGGCCTCCTCAGCCGCGATCTTGGCGGCCTCGGCTTTGGCGTCCTTGGCGACCTCCCCAATGACAGTGTCGATGTCCTCATGGTCCATCGAGGAAGGGTTTGGAAACCAAAAAGAAGGACGAAACGAGGCCAAGGTCATGGTTCAGAACAAAGGAAAAAGGACAGGGATGTGAGGCAGGCCACTTACCCGTACCGAGCTGCGGAGAAGTGTTTCCCTCCCCGCCCGCGTCCGTTGGTGGGACGGAACCACCGGCGCCCGTGCCTGTCTCCTCCTCCTCCTCCTCCACACATGTGGGGTCAGCGGTGTTCTCCCTTGCCGGGGACGCCCCTCCGGACGGCGTGGTCGATGGGGCGGCATGTCGGGGGCGGTCCTCAGTGGCTCCTCCTGCTGCCACTCTCCTCCTGCAAAACCCGACAAGGTCAGCACCCAAAAATCCCCGCCCCAGCACCCGCCGACGAGGAGTGAGTAATGAACTTATGCTGGGGGCTGAAGCGGGGGCTACGCAGAGTGCTCGTCGAAGGCTTGTCGCCCGTCGAAGCGTTGGACCTCTTTGCGGCCCTCTGGGCCAGCGTCTCCGTGTCCCAGCAAAGATGAGATCATGTCAGGAAACATAGCACGAGCTGAAGGTCAAAGATAATGAAGGGCGAGGTGCTTACTCCTCCTCCTCTTCTGGTCTCTTCTTCCTCTTCGGGCTGAAGGACCCGAGGTCGAAATTGGCCTCTGGGTCGCTGTCTGAAGGGGAAGGAGAAGGGGATGGGGTCCTGCGCCACTTGGACGAGGAAGAGGCGGCGGCTGCTGCCTTCTTCTTCACTACCGCGGCCCTCGTCTGGCGCCCGGGCTGCGCCTGGGCCTGTTGTCGCTGCGTGGTCCTGCCGGGCCAGACCGGCACACCGGAGCTAGCCCACTGCAGGACACGTTTTCTTCCCGAGGCCGGGGGGTCATCCGCCTCGGTCTCCTCTTCGGCCGACTCCTCGGCCGCATCTTCAACAAGGAGAGGGGGGGGGGCGGCGCTGGCACCGCCGGCCTCCATGGCAGACCCCGCCCACTCGGCGAGTTCCTTCTCTTCTGCGGCTGTGTCGGCGTCGTCCTCCATGGTGCCGACGCTACCGGCCTCCTTGGAGAGTTCCGCCTCCTCCGCCCTGGCAGCAACATACACCAGCTCCACCTTGGTGGTGTCGCGGATGAGCAGCGGCTCGTCACAGACATACCTCTCCGACAGGTTGTCAAAGAAGGATGCACCCACTTCGCTTCTGGCTCAGCCCAGCTTGGATCGAGGTCATGTGCATTGAAGTCCGCATCATAGTGATGATGGTGGTCTGGCAAGAGTTGTTGCTCAAGAGGACCACTCCCGCTGGAAACCCAAACAAAGACACGCCGGTCTTGATGGCCTTGCCGGCCTTCACGGCCTTGCCGGATTTCTCGGCCTTCTCGGCCTTGCCGGTCCTCTCGACTCCACCGGCCTCGTCGACCTTGAGCTGAAACAGCCTCTGGCAAAGGTGGGCATGCTGCAGCACCGTGAAATTATGCTTCAAGCCAGGGCGGAGCCTCATGACATCGGCCGCATTCCTGAAGTCCCAGGCCGGCCTCCCCTTGTTGTGCAGTAGGGCAATCTGGCGGCGGATGAAGTCAGCCCCAATCATCTCGAGGGTGAGCCCGGCCGAAGTGAGGCGATGGATCCTGGTGGTGGCCACTGTGAGCTTTTCGTCGTTGGCGTCGACATTGCCCCAGTTTTTTATGCGGAACAGCGGCACCCGATGAACCCGGCAGAACTCCTGCGGATCTGCCTCCTCAATCCAGCACCACCGGCCCCACCACTCTTCCCACCACTCCTTCTGGGCACCCTCCGGGTACATTCCCCTGCCCTAGGTCCTCGGGATCCAGGTGACGCAGCTAGAGATGGCACCCCCTGGCTGGATGCGAGGATAGAAGTAGTGGCGGAAGAGCGCCGTGCTAGGGAGCACTCCGGCGAAGCCCTCACAGAGATGGGCGAAGAAGGCCATGCACGCCATGGCATTCGGCGTGAAGTCTAGAAGGTGAAAGCCATAGGTATGCATGATGTCATTGAAGAAATTGTAGAAACGAGGGCAGAGCCTGCAGGAGAAGTAATCAACGAAGAAGGGGTACCGATTCGGGCCGTCCTTGGCGAAGGCGGCGGGGATGATGCGTGTGGTGGGGTGCCCCGACGTCTTCCTTCCCCACAGGGGCCTGAACATGTCCCTGAGGATGAGAGCGTCGACCGTCGAGGTGAAGAAAGCACACTGTGTCCGAAGCTCCACCAACTCGCTCTCCTGCGCCTCTTTCCCTCCGTCATCTTTGGCCGCTCCCTTACCCTTGTCGGTCTTGGGTGCCATGGTGGCTGGGAGGGGATGAGGGGTCAAAGGCAATGGGGGCGCGGCGGTAGCAAGCAGGGGCGAGGGCTTCGACTTGCTTTTGGAGAAGAAGAGGGGAACGGCGGTTCCGATATTGGAGAAGGCGCAGAGGGTAAATGAGTAGCGCCCCTACGGTTTTTCCTTTTTATGGGGAAGACACAGGACGCCTCTTTACCATTTACCACGATGTGACGCAAGCAGGAAGCAACCTCTCCGCGCACGACCCCCACGTCACGCACTCAATGCGGATCATGGGGAAGCGCAACTGGCAAGGAGTTACTGCGGTTAAAAACTCTGCCACGCGTGCCCGCGCACCGTTATGGGCCTGGACCAACAACGCTTCGCGCTTATGAGTGGCCCAGGCCTGGGGGCTCCTGTCGGTGTACAAAAGTAGGGGCCTTCTGTACCCCTCTACTTGTGCACGGGCAGTTGTAGCCACACCGCCAAGGAACAAGACTACCAGAGCAGCGCTGAGACCAGAGGCGCGAAGAGTGAAGGGAACAAGATGGGCTTCCTCGGGCAAGAGCCTTGCCGGGGCGGCCTACGTGGCCTCGGCAAGAGTCCTTCGGGGCAACTTACCCAACACCAGTAAGACCGTCCCCCTTGAGCCTGAGGGTCATGACGTTGTCGACAATGTCAAGACCGAGGCTCGGGAGCGCCTGCATGGTGGCATGCAGATCTTTGTGGAAACCAAAGGCCTGCAAGTCTAGCCAAGAACCAAAAGACGAAGGCCCCCCGGCAAGACCCTTGCCGGGGACGCCCACAAGACCCCGGCAAGACCCTTGTCGGGGACATCTGCGGGGCCACGACAAGGCCCGCACTTACCAAGGTTTCACTGCCCCATGGCCGTTCCGACGTGGCAGCATGCAGCTTCTAGGCCAACCAGGCAAGCACCTGCATGGTGGCATGCAGATCTTCGTGAAGACCCTGCCACTGCACTAGCATAGCAGCCAGCCAGCGTGGCGCTACATGCCTCGTCAGCTTGGACGCGCGTCGAAGCGAGGCGAGGCGGCGACAGACGAGACGAGCTTCCTTGCCGTCCCCGATAAAGCAAGAGGACACGTCGGCGGTGCATTAAATGCGTTTTGTCCCACGATGGCAGGGATAGACTTGTACACTGTAGACACTTTCCACCTCCTGTGTGCCGCTGTGGCAGCCCCTTTGACATATAAAAGGAGGCCCGAGGCGTATTGAGGAAGGATTTGGACTTTCTGGGCTAGGCATGCACCGCAGCTAGTTCAAGAACACAAGAACACCAAATATACACCAAAGTAGGACTAGGGTATTACGCATCATTTGCGGTCCGAACCTGGATAAAATTCCCATGCGTTGATCTTCTAAACACGTTCTTCGCACAGCCCTGCACCCTGTCAACCGTAGTAGGGATTCCCTGTGATCGCATAGGTGTTCCAGAACCCCAACACCTCCTGACTATCCAACTCAACGGGAAGTTGATGTACGTCCATACTGATCGCCAATTGCATGGCACTTCTTGTCGCGAGTTTCTCTGAGAGCTGGGGGTTAGTGGTACCCGGGAAGAAGACAGTTGTCCCTCCTCTGAAAGCACCATGGTGATCCCTAAGAACCACGCCGCCACCCCCCTGTCTTGTGCCCTAGATGTCGCTCCGTCCGCATTGACCTTGACCCACCCCGGATCCGGTGGCTTCCACTTCTCCAGTCGCCTTGGTTCCTTGATCATCGGCTCCTTCAAATGTACTAGGCGACATTCCTGGATGTGATCATGTACTCTCCTCTCTGCCATCTCTCGGGCGTCTTGGATCCTCTTCCCATCCCTGGCTTCGTTTCTCGCACACCATACACCATACAATGCATGGATCATCATCTCACGTTCTACCTCGCCCTCATAAGCAAACCAGGCCTTGAGCCAGGCCACCAAAACATTCAGTAAGTCGTCCATCGCCGGCGGCCGCACCACTGGTTCCCCTTGTCCTCACACAACTGCTTCCAAAATAGCTCAGAATGGGGGCACGCCCAGAAGCGATGGTACGAGGTCTCTTCTCATCCGCAAGTGCAACAAAACACTCCCAGCTTGATCCGATGACGAGGCAGTTCCGTACCGACAGCAAGCCCGTTTTTAACAGCCGCCATGCATGAATCTTAGTCTTTCCCGGCGCATTAGTGTCCCAGAGTGTGAGCCACGCCTTGTGTTCCCTGGTTGGCATCGAAGAACCCGACTGTCCTATTTTGACGCCCTTCAGACTCATGGAGAGGTGATATGCAGACTTGACAGAAAACCGTCCGTTCTTGGTGAAGTTCCATGCAGTATAATCTCGTGTGTTCGGCCCGCCCACCACAATTTGCTTAATGTCCTCAGTGTCTCCAGGGGTGAACATCATCTCCACTTTGCCCATATCCTATGCATTACCATGTTCATTCAAAAGATGGCGCACATGAGTAATGCCTGAACATATTGTTCCCCAAGCGGCCTGAGGCTGCCCTGGCGCGGAATCCAATTGTCGTGATGGATCTTGATGGATGAGCCGTCTCCAGTCCTCCACACGACCCCTTCTCACAGATGCTCTCAGCCATGGATAATGCTCCGGAAGGTGAAGGAACCTTCATTAGGACACGTGGCATTCATAATCGATCCCTCTGGAAAGTACCGTGCTTTGAGCACTCGAGCACAAAGGGAAGTTGGGTATTGTAGTATACTCCAAGCTTGTTTGGCTAACAAGGCTTGATTTAACGCCTTTGGATCTCGAAATCCCATTCTTCCTTCTCTCTTCGCCTTACACATCTTCTTCCATGCCAACCAGTGCACCTTCCTCTCACCATTTGCTTCTCCCCACCAGAAGTTAGACGAGATTGAAGTCAGGTTCCGACACAATTTCTTGGTGAGTTGGAAGCAGCTCATAGTGAGAGTTGGCGTAGCTTGGAGGCCTGACTTGACGAGAACCTCTCTTGCCGCCTTGGACATCCCTTGTCCCTTCCATCTTGTAACCTTACTAGCTGAACTTTCTTTCACATATTTAAAAGTCCCCTCTTTGGATCTACCAACTAGTGTCGGCAGTCCTAAATACTTTTCACTCAACACTTCAGAATTAATCCCAATGACTCCAAGAAGTTCAGCCTTACTCGCATCTCCACATCCTTTCCCAAAGAACACCAATGATTTTTGCAAGTTAACTTTCTGTCCTGAGGCCTCCTCGTAAACCCCTAAGATGTTCCTTAATGCCTCAAAATTGCCACGGTTCCCCTCCAGAAAAACAATGTCCTCGTCTGCAAAAAGGAGATGAGTGATATGGGGGCCAGTGCCCCCGAATGACACTCCTTTTAGACTGTTATCATGCTGAGCATCCCTCAACAACGCAAAGAAACCTTCCACACAAAATAAAAAGAGATATGGAGAGAGCGGATCACCCTGACATAGACCCCTGGTGAAGGAAATATGCCCTAGAGGCAATAATTAAGTTGTTATTTATATTTCCTTATATCATGATAAATGTTTATTATTGATGCTATAATTGTATTAACCGGAAACTGAGTACATGTGTGAATACATAGACAAAACAGAGTGTCCCTAGTATGCCTCTACTTGACTAGCTCGTTAATCAAACATGGTTAACTTTCCTGACTGATGTCGCTTGAAGCTATGTCGGTATTTCCCCAAAGAGGAAGGGATGATGCAGCACAGCGGTGGTAGGTATTTCCCTCAGATATGAAACTAAGGTTATCGAACCAGTAGGAGAACCAAGCAACACAACATAAACAGCCCCTGCACACAAATAACAAATACTCGCAACCCGACATGTTAAATGGGTTGTCAATCCCTTTCGGGTAATGGTGTCAGAAATTGGTGCGCGGACGGAAAAAAGTTGTAATAGATTGAATAAATAGATCGCAAATAAAGTAAAGTGCAGCAAAGTATTTTTGTATTTTTGGATTAATAGATCTGAAAATAAATGGCAAATAAAAGTATATCGCAAAGGCAAATATATGAGAAAGAGATTCGGGGGCCGTAGGTTTCACTAGTGGCTTCTCTTGAGAAAAATAGCAAACGGTGGGTGAACAAATTACTGTTGGGCAATTGATAGAACTTCAAATACTCATGATGATATCCAGGCAATGATCATTACATAGGCATCACGTCCAAGATTAGTAGACCGACTCCGGCCTGCATCTACTACTATTACTCCACACATCGACCGCTATCTAGCATGCATCTAGTGTATTAAGTTCAGGGAGAAACGGAGTAATGCAATAAGAATGATGACATGATGTAGACAAGATCTATCTATGTAGAGATAGACCCCATCGTTTTATCCTTAGTAGCAACGATACATACGTGTTGTTTCCCCTTCTGTCACTGGGATCAAGCACTGTAAGATCGAACCCACTACAAAGCACCTCTTCCCATTGCAAGATAAATAGATCAAGTTGGCCAAACAAAATAAATATATCAAGTTGGCCAAACAAGACCCAAATATCGGAGAAGAAATACGAGGCTATAAGAAATCATGCATAAAAGAGAGCAAAGAAACTCAAATACTTTCATGGATATAAAAAGATAGATCTGATCATAAACTCAAAGTTCATCGATCCCAACAAACACACCGCAAAAGAGTCACATCACATGGATCTCCAAGAGACCATTGTATTGAGAATCAAGAGAGAGAGAGATAGATAGAGAGAGAGAGGAGGCCATCTAGCTACTAACTACGGACCCGAAGGTCTACAAAGAAATACTCGCGCATCATCGGAGAGGCGCCAATGGAGGTGGTGAACCCCATCCGAGATGGTGTCTAGATTGGATCTGGTGGTTCTGGACTCTACAGCGGCTGGATCAATATTTCATCGACTCCCCTAGGGTTTTGGGAATATTGGGCTATTTATAGAGCAAAGAGGCAGTCCGGGGGGCACCCGAGGTGGGCAACCCACCAGGGCGCGCCTGGGCCTCCTGGCGCGCCCTGGTGGGTTGTGCTCTCCTCGGAGCACCCCCAGGTGCAGCCTAGGCCCATTATGTTCCTTCTGGTAAAAAAAATCTCTGTAAAGTTTCATTGCGTTTGGACTCCGTTTGGTATTGATTTTCTGCGATGTAAAAAACATGGAAAAACAGCAACTGGCACTTGGCACTATGTCAATAGGTTAGTAGCAAAAAATGATATAAAATGATTATACAACATCCAAGATTGATAATATAACAACATGTAACAGTCAAAAATTATAGATACGTTGGAGACGTATCAGCATCCCGAAGCTTAACTCCTACTCGTCCTCAAGTAGGTAAGTGATAAAAACAGAATTTTTGATGCGGAATGGTGCCTAACATGTCATGTCATATTATTTTCTTTATATCATGGACATTTGGACTTTTATTTTATTCAAAGCAATAGTCTAGTTTTGACATGATAATTTAAATACTCAAGCATATCAACAAGCAACCATGTCTTTCAAAATATCAACGCTAAAATAAGTTATCCCTAGCCCATCATGCTCAACCATTGATCCATTCATGAAACACACTCGCATATTGCCTCCTAGTTGGTGCTTTTATAAGAGAAGATGGAGACTCAAATTCAAAATAAAAATTGCATAAATTAAAATAAAGGCCCTTCGCAGAGGGAAGTAGGGATTTGTAGAGGTGCCAGAGCTCAAAGCGAAAAACTTAGAGATAAAAACATTTTGGGAGGTGTATCCATCCCACCAACGAAAATGACTTACAGTTCCCAATACTTTCCATGCTTAGATATATCATAGGCGGTTCCCAAATAGAAAATAAAGTTTATTCCTTTTTCCACCATACTTTCACTTTCCATGGCTAGCCATGTCCACGGGTGCCTTCCATACCAACACTTTCCAAGGAATTTATTATTTGACAACATAAAGTAAATTTATTTTTTTAATTTTGGGACTGGGCATCCCTAATACCTTTGCCTTACTCTCATGCAATGACAAGTGAATAAACTCTCATCGTGAGAATAACACATCTAGCATGGAAACTATTAGCCACCCCTCACCACTCAGCGAGCGAAGCGAACACACAAAAGAGAAGTTTATTTTGAAAATTAGAGATGGCACATGCAAATTTTCTTAGAATGGCAAAATAATACCGCATATAGGTAGATATAGCGGACTCATGTGGCAAAACTGGGTTAAAGGATTTTGGATGCACAAGTAGAGATCATACTTAGTGCAAAATGAAGGCTAGCAAAAGATTGAGAAGCGATCAACCAAGAAACAGATAATCTCATAAGCAAGCATTAAGCATAATTAATAGCAAATAATGCACCACAAGTAGGATATAATTTCATTGCATGATTACTGACTTTCGTGCTTGCATAGGGAATCACGAACCTTAACACCAATATTCGTACTAAAGCATAATTACTCATCAAGATGACTCACATATCACATCATCATATCTCAAAACTATTACTAAGAATCAAGTTTATTTTGTCCAATGATCTTCATGAAAGTTTTTATTATATCCTTCTTGGATATCTATCGCTTTGAGACTAATTTTCATGTATTGCTTTTCATAAGCTCAAACAAATATAAGTGAAGATCATGAGCATTTTTTATTTCTCTCAAATTAATTTAAGTGAAGCAAGAGAGAATTTCTTGAAAATTTTACTAACTCCCAAATAAATCTAAGTGAAGCAAGAGAGAATTTCTTCAAAAATACTAAGCACACCGTGCTCAAAAAGATATAAGTGAAGCACTAGAGCAAGTCCATAGCTCATAAAAATTTTAAGTGAAGCAAAGGGAGCAATTCTAACAAGTCATGACATAATTTTGGCTCTCTCAAATAGGTGTGTCCAGCAAGGAATCAAGACTTAAAACACAAAATAAAACAAGCAAAGACTCATATCATACAAGACGCTCCAAGCAAAACACATAATATGTGACGAATAAAAATATAGCTCGAGTAAAATACCGATGGTCGTTAGAAGAAAGAGGGGATGACACTCGGGGGCATCCCCAAGCTTAGTTGGTTGCTCATTTTTGGATAATAGCTTGGGATGCCAGGGCATCCCCAAGCTTAGGCTCTTCTACTCCTTATTCCTTCATCCATTGTAAGATAACCCAAAAGTTGAAAACTTCAATCACACAAAACTCAATAAAACCTTCGTGAGATCCGTTAGTATAAGAAAATAAATCGCTACTATAAGTGTTGTATCAAACAAATTCATATTTTGTTCTTGCATTATATCTACTGTATTCCAACTTTTATATGGCAAAAACGCATCAAAGAAAACCATAGGGCCATCAAAATAAGCACATAACGTAAAGAAAACAGAATCTGTCAAAACAGAACAGTGTGTAGCAATCCGACTATTTCGAATACTTCTGTAACTCCAAAAATTCTGAAAAATTAGGACAACCTGATTAATTTGTATATTGATCTACTGCAAGTGGAATGGATATTTTATCGCTCTCTGGTATAAATGAGAATTATTTTCTTGAGCGCAAAAGTTTCTGTTTTTTCAGCAAGATCAAACAAGTATCACCCAAGAAGATCCTAAAGGCTTTACTTGGCACAAACACTAATTAAAACATAAAAACACAATCATAACCGTAACATAATTTTGCTAACACTCAAAAACAGGAAGCAAAAATAAATTTTATTCATTGGGTTGCATCCCAACAAGCGCTATAGTTTTACGCCCTTAGCTAGGCATAAAGCAAGGATATGAGTTTTGTCATCTTTGTTCTTAACCTTCTTAGAGGTGTTTTCATCATGGGGTTTTGTAAATACAACATAAAACATATTATCCATAGAAACCTTAGTGTTCCTAAGTTGATGTTCATCATAACCTTTTTGATTCCCCGCAACAATCCAAGAATAGTGTTGATTAACATTATTGAAAACTGTTGCAGTATATCTAAAATGGGGACTTCCTTTTTAAGATTCTCATCAAATATTTTATTGTCCCCAAGCAAATGTCTTAAAGCATAGTCACTATTGTAAAGAATTTCATCTATCACATGTTTTTCATGATTCATACCATAGAAATCAAAGATTTCCCTAGCTTCCCGTATTATGTAATCAAATTCACTCATAAGGACAAGGGTGGCCAACTTTTTAGCCCTAGGATTCTTTATAATGGGAAGCTCAAAAAACAATCTTTGCAAAGTAGGATGGGTACGAATAAATTTACTTTCAAGTTTCAGAACTAGTGCTGAAATAGCATCCGCATAAGATCTAGTAGTTTTAAGTATAGGAGCATCATCAAGACTTAGATTCCCAACACAATTGAAAAATTCTTGGATACGTTCTTTTCCCATAACGTTCCCTTGCCCCCAAGACAAAAAAATTAGCATCCAGATTGCCTGTACGTCCAATCTTAGAAGTTAGGCCATCATCTGTTGGTGCCATACTAAAATCAGTCATGATTGCAAGCAAATGATAGATCTGACAAGAAAACCGCGAACGGAAAAAGAGAGACGAATAAAACGACAAATTTTTGTGAAGTGGGGGAGAGGAAAACGAGAGGCAGATGGCAAATAATGTAAATTGCGAGGAGATGAGATTTGTGATTAGGAACCTGGTATATGTTGACGATCCTCCCCCGCAACGGCGCCATAAATTGGCACGTGGCCAGGAGACTATCTTGACTTGATCCTCCCCGGCAACGGCACCAAAAATTCCTTTTGATGTCGCTTGAAGCTATGTCGGTATTTCCCCAGAGAGGAAGGGATGATGCAGCACAGCGGCGGTAGGTATTTCCCTCATATATGAAACCAAGGTTATCGAACCAGTAGGAGAACCAAGCAACACAACGTAAACAGCCCCTACACACAAATAACAAATACTCGCAACCCGACGTGTTAAAGGTGTTGTCAATCCCTTTCGGGTAACGGTGCCAGAAATTGGTGCGCGGACGGGAAAAAGTTGTAATAGATTGAATAAATAGATCGCAAATAAAGTAAAGTGCAGCAAAGTATTTTTGTATTTTTGGATTAAAAGATCTGAAAATAAAAGGCAAATAAAAGTATATCGCAAAGGCAAATATATGAGAAAGAGACTCGGGGGCCGTAGGTTTCACTAGTGGCTTCTCTTGAGAAAAATAGCAAATGGCGGGTGAACAAATTACTGTTGGGCAATTGATAGAACTTCAAATACTCATGACGATATCCAGGCAATGATCATTACATAGGCATCACGTCCAAGATTAGTAGACCAACTCCTGTCTGCATCTACTACTATTACTCCACACATCGACTGCTATCTAGCATGCATCTAGTGTATTAAGTTCATGGAGAAACGGAGTAATGCAATAAGAACGATGACCTGATGCAGACAAGATATATCTATGTAGAGATTGACCCCATCGTTTTATCCTAAGTAGCAACGATACATACGTGTCGGTTCCCCTTCTGTCACTGGGATCAAGCACCGTAAGATCGAACCCACTAAAAAGCACCTCTTCCCATTGCAAGATAAATAGATCAGGTTGGCCAAACAAAACCCAAATATCGGAGAAGAAATACGAGGCTATAAGCAATCATGCATAAAGGAGATCAAAGAAACTCAAATACTTTCATGGATATAAAAAGATAGATCTAATCATAAACTCAAAGTTCATCGATCCCAACAAACACACCGCAAAAGAGTTACATCATATGGATCTCCAAGTGACCATTGCATTGAGAGTCAAGAGAGAGAGAGAGAAAGAGAGGAAGCCATCTAGCTACTAACTACGGACTCGAAGGTTGATACGTCTCCAACGTATCTATAATTTTTTATTGTTACATGCTATTATATTATCTGTTTTGGATTTTTATGGGATTTATTATACACTTTTATATTATTTTTGGGACTAACCTATTAACCGGAGGCCCAACCCAAATTGTTGTTTTCTTACCTATTTCAGTGTTTCGAAGAGAAGGAATATCAAACGGAGTCCAAATGGAATGAAACCTTCGGGGGAGTTATTTTTGGAACGGAAGCAATCCAGGAGACTTGGAGTAGACATGAGGGAATCTTCGAGGTAGCCATAAGGCAGGGAGGCGCGCCTACCCCCCTGGGAGAGCCCCCCACCCTCGTGGGCCCCTCATGGCTCCCCTGACCGACTTCTTTTGCCTATATATGTCCATATACCCTAAAAACATCGAGGAGCAGAATAGATCGGGAGTTCGGCCGCCAGAAGCCTCCGTAGCCACCGAAAACCAATCTAGACCCGTTCCGGCACCCTGCCGGAGGGGGGATCCCTCTCCGGTGGCCATCTTCATCATCCCGGTGCTCTCCATGACGAGGAGAGAGTAGTTCTCCCTCGGGGCTGAGGGTATGTACCAGTAGCTATGTGTTTGATCTCTCTCTCTCTCTCGTGTTCTTGAGGTGATACGATCTTGATGTATCGCGAGCTTTGCTATTATAGTTGGATCTTATGATGTTTCTCCTCCTCTACTCTCTTGTGATGGATTGAGTTTTCCCTTTGAAGTTATCTTATCAGATTGAGTCTTTAAGGATTTGAGAACACTTGATGTATGTCTTGCATGTGCTTATCTGTGGTGACAATGGGATATCACGTGATCCACTTGATGTATGTTTTGGTAATCAACTTGCGAGTTCCGTGACCTCGTGATCTTATGCATAGGGGTTGGCACATGTTTTCGTCTTGACTCTTCGCTAGAAACTTTGGGGCACTCTTTGAAGTCCTTTGTGTTGGTTGAATAGATGAATGTGAGATTGTGTGATGCATATCGTATAATCATACCCACGGATACTTGAGGTGACATTGGAGTATCTAGGTGACATTAGGGTTTTGGTTGATTTGTGTCTTAAGGTGTTATTCTAGTACGAACTCTAGGATAGATTGAACGGAAAGAATAGCTTCGTGTTATTTTACTACGGACTCTTGAATAGATCGATCAGAAAGGATAACTTTGAGGTGGTTTCGTACCCTACCATAATCTCTTCGTTTGTTCTCCACTATTAGTGACTTTGGAGTGACTCTTTGTTGCATGTTGAGGGATAGTTATATGATCCAATTATGTTATTATTGTTGAGAGAACTTGCACTAGTGAAAGCATGAACCCCAGGCCTTGTTTCAACGCATTGCAATACTGTTTGTGCTCACTTTTATCATTAGTTACCTTGCTGTTTTTATATTTTCAGATTACAAAAACCTTTATATACCATCCATATTGCACTTGTATCACCATCTCTTCACCGAACTAGTGCACCTATACAATTTACCATTGTATTGGGTGTGTTGGGGACACAAGAGACTCTTTGTTATTTGGTTGCAGAGTTGTTTGAGAGAGACCATCTTCATCCTACGCCTCCCACAGATTGATAAACCTTAGGTCAAACACTTGAGGGAAATTTGCTACTGTCCTACAAACCTATGCACTTGGAGGCCCAACAACGTCTACAAGAATAAGGTTGTGTAGTAGACTTCAAGCTCTTTTCTGGCGCCGTTGCCGGGGAGGTGAGTGCTTGAAGGTATATCTTTAGATCTTGCAATTGAATCTTTTTGTTTCTTGTTCTATCACTAGTTTATTTTATAAAAGAAAAAAATGGAATTGAGTTTGCCTCATACGCTTCATCTTTTTAATATCTTTTGTGAGAATGATGGAAAGGAAAATTGTGCTCAAGTGCTAGAAGAAGAAGTCTCTAAAATGTTTGGCACTAAATCTTTGAATGATGAGCATGATTGCAATATTGTTAGTATGAACTCCTTGAATTTCCATAGTACTAATGATGATTGCACTAGTCATGATGAAAATGTCTCTTATAAGCATGTCAATTTTTGTGGAGTGCATAGAGTTTGCAAGTACACACCAAATAGGGAAGATAGATTTTGCAAGAGGCATAAGTATTTGGAAACTAAATGGTTGAAAGAAAGGGTAGATGTTTGTGCTGAAAATTTAAAATTTCTTCACCATACTTGTGAACTTTGCAATGAACATGGTCATTTAAATCTCAAATGCAAATTGTTTCATGATCGTATCATGTCCAAAAATTGTGATGATTTGATTTCCCTTGCACATCATAATGAACTTAGTTTGCTCTTGGGTTATGAAGAAATGAAACGTATAACTAAGCATATTCCAAAATATAACCTTGAGAAATTCCTTGATATTGATCTAGCAGCAATTCTTATGTATTGTGCGATGAATTGCATTGAAAATCCTTATATTGCCAATTACATGAAGAAAAGAAAACAAATAGAGGATGAATAGAACACTAATGAAAGGGAAGAGGCTTCCCAATATCCTCCTATTATTTCTTATGATGAATTAGGTAACGAGGAGGAGCTGTAACGCCCTCGATGCGGCTATATCTCCTACGTGTCGAGGCACGGCTTAGAGGCATAACCGCATTGAAAGCAATGTCGCAAGTTAGCAAATCTTCACAACATCCCATGTAATATAGATAATAAAAGGGGAGATACATAGTTGGCTTACACTCGCCACGTCAATCAAAGTACATAAATAGCATTACATCAACCAATCACTCATGGCCCGACTACGGCGCCAAAATAAAAGATAAACCCAACATGCGACACGGTCCCAATTGCCCCAACTGGGCACCACTACTGATCATCAGGGAAAGACACATAGTAACGGCGTGAGTCCTCGTCGAACTCCCACTTGAGGTCAAGCGTGTCATCGGGAACGGAGTCATCAGGTCCTGCATCTGGTTTGGAAGTAATCTGTGAGCCACAGGGACTCAGCAATCTCGCACCCTCGCGATCAAGACTATTTAAGCTTATAGGTAAGACAAGGTAAATATGTGGAGCTGCAGCAAGCGACTAGCATATATGGTGGCTAACCTGTTCGCAAAAGAGAGCGAGAAGAGAGGGAAAAGCGCGAACGAATAACTAGAGAACAACCTGCGACAAGCATTACTCCAACACCGTGTTCACTTCCCGGACTCCGCCGAGAAGAGACCATCACGGTAACTCACACAGTTGATTCATATTAATTAAGTTAAGGTTCAAGTTATCTACAACCGGACATTAACAAATTCCCATCTGCCCATAACTGCGGGCACGGCTTTCGAAAGTTCAAATCCCTACAGGGGAGTCCCAAATTAGCCCATGACAAGCTCTCACGGTCAACGAAGGAATAGACCTTCTCCCGAGACATTCCGATCAGACTCGGTATCCCGGTTCTACAAGACACTTCGACAAGTTAAAACAAATCCAGCAACACCGCCGGAATGTGCCGACAAATCCCGATAGGAGCTGCACATATCTCGTTCTCAGGGCACACTCAGATGAGACATCCTACGAGTAAAACCAACCCCTCAAGTTGCCCCGAGGTGGCCCCGCAGTCTACTCGGTCGGACCAACACTCAGAGGAGCACTGGCCCGGGGGGGGTTTAAATAAGATGACCCTCGGGCTCCGGAAACCCAAGGGAAAAAGAGGCTAGGTGGAAAATGGTAAAACCAAGGTTGGGCATTGCTGGAAAAGCTTTATTCAAGGCGAACTATCAAGGGGTTCCCATTATCACCCAACCGCGTAAGGAACGCAAAATCCGGGAACATAACACCGATATGACAGAAACTAGGGCGGCAAGAGTGGAACAAAACACTAGGCGAGAGGCCGAGCCTTCCACCCTTTACCAAGTATATAGATGCATTAATATAACAATATAATATAATGATATCCCAACAAGTAAATAATGTTCCAACAAGGAACGGTCTCCAATCTTCACCTGCAACTAGCAACGCTATAAGAGGGGCTGAGCAAAGCGATAACATAGCCAATCAATGGTTTGCTAGGACATGGTGGGTTAGAGGTTTGACATGGCAATTTGGGAGGCATGATAAGCAAGGGGTAGGCATCGTAGCATAGGCATAGCAAAAGAGCGAGCATCTAGCAAAGCAAAGATAGAAGTGATTTCGAGGGTATGATCATCTTGCCTGCACAGTTGTTAGAGTTGACTGGATCCTCGAAAGCAAACTCAACGGGCTCCTCGTTAGCGAACTCGTCTCCCGGCTCTACCCAAACAATACAAACAAGCAAAAAGGACACAATCAACCACGTGCAAACTCAAACAACATGATGCAAAACATGGTATGCTATGCGGGATGCGATATGTGATGCATATGCAAGATTTGACAAGGAAAGAAGGAACCTGGCCTCAACTTGGAAAACCAAGTGTGCCACTGGAAAGGTGAGATGAAATCGCTTGAAAACGATATAAAGATCGCTGGAATCGGAGTCACGGTTTGGAAATGGCAAGCAATTCAAATATGGCACCGGTCTGCGATATACAGCAAGTAGCCATCTAAATGCAACAAGATGAACATGCTACAGCAGTCAAACATAGAAACAAAATACATGGTAGGGATCCATTCATGATGCTAAACAAAAGATGAACACTGAGCTACGGCCAATTCATCCATTAACAGGTTCAAACAAGCATGGCAAAAATGCATTTGGTAAACAGATTTCAGACAGTGAAATTAACACTTGTCTGGAATCTCAGATCAGGTAGCACACTTTGGAGCATGAAAACTATATGCTACAGGACCTGAACATGGCAAAGTAAAGCATGGCATGGATCTACTCAAAGAGATTATCAAAAGTCCCTTAGTGACCTTGAGCCAAAAGGGATCAGAAAATACATTTGCAAGCTTGTGAACATGGCAAAAACATAATCAGTTCACAGACTTAGTGAAAAACTGGAGCATGCAAATCAGATATCAAGTAGGCATGTTTACGAGCTCGATGCACTCACTACAGAGCAAGTCATGACAATCTAAGCATACACCCATCAAGAATACACATTATACAAGCTAGACATGGCAAGAACAATAGCATAGCATGCACGGATCAAGTACAACATCCTCGGCAAAATCGCTAACAAGTAGACAATCTGCCCAGATTCACGAAATAGCAAAAGTAGAGCTCGATTGACTCAAGCTAGGGTGCTCCATAATTGCAACCAAAGACATGGATGGATAGAGCACTACCAGATTAACAAAACATCCTTACTCATCATCCTCAAAAGAGGCACGGATCACTAGGAAACAACATGAACATATGGCATATTGAGGTAAACAGATCAAGGACTTAGTGGAATTGCTAAGTCCCTGAAATCAGCATTAACGAATGCACTACTTTGCAAGCTTGTGCTAGTCACCACACATCACAAAAATACATGGGTTGCACCTCTGGAAAGATGGCAAAGCATATAACAAAACACATGTAGAGCTCAGGGGCATATCATGCACACAATAATCATGGCAAAAATGACAAATATCTATTTGGAGCAGCAGATCTGACAATTATCCCAAATAGCACTCTTCCAACAGCATTTCGGGAATCAAGATGAACTCAAATGAAAATGATGCAATGAGATGAAATGATGTGCTCTCTGAGACAAACATTTTGATATGCTAAATGCCCAAAACGGAGCTACGGATGCAAAGTTACGATGCGATGAACATAGCAAAAATAATTAGGGTTTCGGGGCAAAAAGTCAACCGAGACAAATCTTAGATCCAGATCCACTGTAGTTTGCACGGACTTCGAGGTTCACCGGGAATGGCACCGCGGTGGCCGGACTTGTCGAGGTCGCCGGAAAGAGGGGAGGGAGCCGGCGAGGAAGGGGAGGAAGACCGAGGCGGCGGTGGCGATGGCGATGGCCGGCGATGGCGGGGCTCGGCCGCGGTGGGGCGCCGGCGAGGCCTCCGGCCGGACCTCGCGCCGGCGAACGGCGGAGCGGCGGCCGGAGCCGGGGAGGAAGCGGCGCGGCGCGGGGGCCTCGGGGCCCGGTCGGGCGGAGGAGAGGGCCGGCCCCGGGCCTCGCGGGCCGGCGGTGGGAGGCGGCGCGGCGGGGCCACGTGGCGGCCTGCCACTGGTGCGGGGCGGCGGCGCGATTCCGTCCGCCCGAGACGGACGTGTCCGGCGGCGGCGCGAGGAGATTTTTTTTAGGGTTTGAAGTAGGGGATCCGGAATTTTGAGGAGGGGGTCTATATATAGAGGTAGAGGGAGCTAGGAGAGTCCAAATGAGGTGCGGTTTTCGGCCACCCGATCGTGATCGAACGCTCTAGATGATGGAGAGGGTTTTGGTGGGTTTTGGACCAAATTGGAAGGGTGTTGGGCTGCAACACACATGAGGCCTTCTCGGTCCCTCGGTTAACCGTTGGGGCATCAAACGAAGTCCAAATGGTACGAAACTTGACAGGCGGTCTACCGGTAGTAAACCAAGGCCGCTTGGCAAGTCTCGGTCCAATCCGGAAATGTTTAATCCCCACACACGAAAGAAAGGTAGAAATGACCATCGGAGGAGGACGGAGCGCCAGAATGCAAAACGGACAACGGGGAAAATGCTCGGATGCATGAGATGAACACATATGTAAATGCAATGCACATGATGAAATGGTATGAGATGCATGACAATGACAAAAACGCACAGAGACAAGAACCCGAACCCAAGAAAATAAAATAACTTAAGGCCGGAAACGGCAAGAGTTGGATTACATATTGGGTAAATCATATCCGGGGTGTTACAACACTCCACCACTACGAAAGGCTCTCGTCCCGAGATCTAGGACTGAAAGAACGCCGGGTACTCAAAACGGAGGTGATCCTCGCGTTCCCAGGTGGCTTCACGGTCGGAATGGTGTGACCACTAGACTTTGAGGAATTTGATTGACTTGTTGCGAGTCTTGCGTTCAGTCTCTTCAAGAATAGCAACGGGGTGCTCACGATAAGAGAGATCTTCTTGGAGCTCAATGTCTTCGAAGTTGACGGTGCGGTCAGGAGTCTTGAAGCACTTTCGGAGCTGAGAGACATTGAACACGTCATGCACATTTGCAAAGTTTGAAGGAAGCTCGAGTTGATAGGCGAGATCGCCTCTCTTGCTGACGATCTTGAAAGGTCCCACGTATCTAGGGGCAAGCTTCCCTTTGATACCGAAGTGACGAGTACCTTTCATAGGAGAGACACGGAGGTAAACATGATCTCCGATCTCGACAGCCAAATCACGGTGCTTACTATCATAGTAGCTCTTCTGGCGGGATTGGGCTGCTTTGAGGTTATCTCGAATGACTTTGCACATTTCCTCTGCCTCTATGATTAAGTCATTACCCAGAAGCTGACGTTCACCGGTTTCAGACTAGTTGAGAGGGGGACGGCACTTCCTGCCATACAGAATTTCGAATGGGGCCTTGCCCGAACTTGCTTGAAAACTGTTGTTGTAGGAGAATTCAGCATATGGAAGACAATCCTCCCACTTCATACCGAAGGAGATCACACAAGCCCTGAGCATATCTTCGAGAATCTGATTGACACGCTCGACTTGATCGCTAGTTTGAGGATGGAAAGCTGTGCTGAAGCGGATGTTGGTGCCCATGGCCTTCTGAAAAGAATCCCAAAACTTGGAGGTAAAGATGCTGCCACGGTCTGAAGAGATCACTTGTGGAATACCATGCAGAGAGACAATTCGAGAGGTATAGAGTTCTGCCAATTGAGCTGCAGTGATTGACTCTTTGATAGGCAGAAAGTGAGCCACTTTAGTGAGTTTGTCGATGACAACGAATATAGCATCATTGTCACGTTTGGACTTTGGAAACCCAGTCACCAAGTCCATCTCAATGTGGTCGAACTTCCATTCTGGAATGGCAAGAGGTTGGAGGAGACCCGCTGGCCTTTGGTGTTCTGCCTTCACTCTTCTGCAGACATCACATTCGTTCACGAACCGAGCAATCTCGCGCTTCATTCGAGTCCACCAATAAGCCTGCTTGAGGTCCTGATACATCTTCGTGCTCCCAGGGTGGATGGAGAGGAGAGAATTGTGATCCTCATTCATGATCACTTTACGAAGGTCACCTTTGGGCACAACAATACGATCCTCGAAGAAGAGAGTGTCCTTGTCATCAAGGCGGTAGCAATTGTACTTGGGTTGACTCTTGGCAATCCCAATCTTCACCTTCTTCACCATAGCATCAAGAAGCTGAGCTTGGCGAATCTGGTCTTCCAAGGTAGGAGAGACTTGAAGGTTGGCGAGGAAACCTTGAGGAACAACTTGCAGATTAAGTTTGCGGAAAGCTTCACAAAGCTCGGGTTGATAAGGCTTGCGAATCAGACTGTTGCAATAAGCCTTCCTGCTCAATGCGTCAGCAATCACATTGGCCTTGCCTGGAGTATACTCGATACTCGGATTATACTCTTGAATCATTTCGACCCATCGAGTCTGCGTGAGGTTGAGATTGGGCTGAGTGAAGATGTACTTGAGACTCTTGTGGTCAGTGAAAATGTCCACTTTTCTTCCCAATAAGAGATGTCTCCAAGTCAAAAGAGCATGCACAACTGCCGCCAACTCGAGGTCATGAGTGGGGTAGTTCTTCTCGTTGGGCTTCAACTGGCGAGAGGTATAAGCCACAACTTTCTTCTCTTGCATCAACACTGTGCCAAGACCTTGAAGAGAAGCATCGCAAAAGACCTCGTACGGTTTGGATTCATCAGGAGGAGTCAGAACTGGAGCAGTGACCAACTTCTCTTTCAAGGTGTTGAAAGCGATGTCACATTCCGGAGACCAAACGTACTTGACGTGCTTCTGGAGAAGATTTGAGAGAGGCTTCGCGATCTTAGAGAAGTTTTCAACGAATCTTAAACAATAGCTTGCGAGACCGAGGAAGCTACGGAGTTGCCTCACATTCTGAGGTGGTTCCCAATTCACAATTGCAGACACCTTCTCAGGATTCACCGCAATGCCCTTGGCAGAGATGATATGACCAAGATAAAGAACCTCATCGAGCCATAATTCGCACTTAGAGAACTTGGCGTAGAACTGGTGTTCCCTGAGCTTATCGAGCACCAAACGCAAGTGCTTGGCATGATCTTCCTTGTTCTTCGAAAAGACCAGAATGTCGTCGAGATAGACCAAAACGAAGTCATTGGTGTAGGTGTCGGTGTCAAAACCGGCGGATCTCGGGTAGGGGGTCCCGAACTGTGCGTCTAGGCCGGATGGTAACAGGAGGCAAGGAACACGATGTTTTACCCAGGTTCGGGCCCTCTTGATGGAGGTAAAACCCTACGTCCTGCTTGATTAATATTGATGATATGGGTAGTACAAGAGTAGATCTACCACGAGATCAAGGAGGCTAAACCCTAGAAGCTAGCCTATGGTATGATTGTTGTATGATGAAGTTGTCCTACGGACTAAAACCCTCCGGTTTATATAGACACCGGAGAGGGTTAGGGTTACACAAAGTCGGTTACAATGGTAGGAGATCTAAATATCCGCATCGCCAAGCTTGCCTTCCACGCCAAGGAAAGTCCCATCCGGACACGGGACAAAGTCTTCAATCTTGTATCTTCATAGTCCTGGAGTCCGGCTGAAGGTATAGTCCGGCTACCCGAACACCCCCTAATCCAGGACTCCCTCAGTAGCCCCTGAACCAGGCTTCAATGACGACGAGTCCGGTGCGTAGATTGTCTTCGGCATTGCAAGGCGGGTTCCTCCTCCAAATTCTTCATAAAAGTTTGTAAACACCAAGAGTAGTGTCCGGCTCTGCAAAATAAGTTTCCACGTATTGCCACAGAGAGAATAATATTAACACAAATCTAATCTGCTGACATATTCCGCAGCGTGACATCACACTACGGCCAAGCCTTTATTCGAATCGTTTTCACTTTTCCACCTCAGCGTGTTTTGCGAGGCGGTTTCCTTGGCACGTCTTGTCAAAGCAGAGATCGTGTCCCCTTTATTTATGGGATTCTCATCAATACGGACGTGGGTAACCCAATCGTGCCCGTTAGCATGTCTTCTTGATTAAAGGCGAGTCCCAAACGGTTACGGGGAGGGCTCCTGGTATTCAACCTCTTATAAAGAGACCAAGGCCTTACTCCTTTTCTCCAATCTCAAAACAAGTTCGCCTGTCGCCTCGAGTTCCAACACCCTAGGCTCCAGATTCCAGGCGCTTCGGACCTTCGACAATGTCCGGTTCCGACCTTCAAGGCCGATGGATGCCCTCCTCCGTCACGGAGGAGGACGTGCTAAAGTTGAGAGATGCTAAATTCTTGACCGCCGAAATTTTGCATAGTTTGCCTGCTCAAAGGCAGGCTATTCCCAGTCCCCAGCCCGGTGAGAGCGTAGTGTTCATGTCTCACTTCCTTCGGGGGTTAGGCTTCTCGATGGATCCCTTCGTGAGGGGGCTAATGTTCTATTATGGGCTGGAATTTCATGACTTAGCTCCGGAGTCCATCCTCCACATTTCCTCATTCATCGTTGTGTGCGAAGCGTTCCTCCGTGTTACTCCTCACTTCGGATTATGGCTCAAGACTTTTGGAGTGGAGCCGAAGATGATCGAGGGACGGCACGCAGAGTGCGGAGGCGCTGTCATAAGTAAGAATGCTGATGCTCTATGGCCCGAGGGCTCCTTTCAAGAGGAGCTTGGCTTGTGGCAACGAGAGTGGTTCTATATAACCGCTCCCAGGAGCGCCAAGTGGGGGGCGCCTCCTGCCTTTCGCTCGGGTCCCCCACCACGGCTAGCGTCATGGGTCAACAAAGGATTAGATTGGGGGTTATCCAAAGACGTGCCCTTGTTACAGGGCCGCATTAGGGATCTCTTAGAAAGAGACCTCAACCTGGTCAAGGTGGCGCAGGTCATGCTGATTCACCGAACACTGCCCGGCAAACGTCGCTCCCTTCGTCTGTGGGAGTTTAATCCGGAGGGACCACGAGCTCTCCAGCATTTTATGGGCGCAATGCCCGTGGAGATGTATAAAATGTTCTTCGGATCACAAGCAATGTGTCCGGATTTGACCGAGGACGCAGGTTTAAGCTGCAATTGCCCGGATACTCAAGTAAGTAACCTTGTGCCCGGACTCGCTATCCGTAAAATTGTCATAAATTCGCCCCTAAAAGAGCTGTCCTTTTAAACAGGAGTGGGTAGCGAAGGCAAAGCTGATCAGGTGTCCGGCTCCCCTTCCTGAGACCAGGCCGGATCCCGTGCTAGTCAGGATGTTGAAGATCGTGCCTTTGGAGGGAAGTGAGGGGGAGGACAAGGAAACTATGGCCTCCTCGAAGGAGGCTGCTCCGAAGGGAAGAACCGACAATTCCTCTCCTAAGGGGAAGAAGAGGGCCGCCTCTGACGACCCGGAGACCATGGCCTCAAAGCGGGGGAAAAAGTCCTCGTCAGAGGGTCCGATGCCGGGGAGATCCTCGGCCGAACTACGCCCTCAAAGGGATCAGCCCTCCAGCGAGCCGTAAGTAGAGAAAGATTTTCCTTTAGAGGGATGAGAGAAATCCTTGCTTTTTATCTGAGAAGATTAACCGAAATTTTACTTTGTAGCTCGGACCTCAGCCCTTCTCAGCAGAGCTCGTCTTCAGGGGATCTTCTTCCGGAGATGATGGAGAGTGGAACGCCTCCCCTGCCGTACCGCCTGGCGAGGCGGGCGACCCTGAGGTGTCGTCGCGGAGGGTTTCTCCGAATCCGGCAGGGGTGGAAGGTAGCCATATGTCCCCCCAAGGTTCTCCGCGTCCGGCCTTCGATGGAGGTCATAGGACGAGTTTGGCACCGTCCGATGTGCGATCGGAGGAGCTGATGATTCTGCTGGGGCGAGCTTCTATCTCAGAGGAGCACCGTGCATTGATGAGTACGGTGATTGGAAGGATTTCGTCCGCGGAAAGCGGATTGCATGAGGCCGTCAGAAGTTTGCTGACGGGTTTTGAGGTACGTTTGATAATGTACTTCTTTGTCAGTTGCGCATAAACAAGATGCGCCCTGTGTAGATAGTAGCCCCTGAGACTCTGTGCGTTGTCAAAATTGACGGTGCGCAGAGGATCATAATCCCAGGTCTAAAATGTCGCCTTTGTATACAGGTGGCGAAGTGTCCGGAATCGAGCCGAACTGATGATTTTGCCGAACTAAAGCGACAACTTGACGTGGCATATGCCGACATCGCGCTCGTCAACGAACGGCTTGATGAGGCTCAAGGTATGCAATTCCTCGGGCGGCATCTGGTAAGAGGAGCTTTATGCCAGTATCTTACAATGTGTGTGCTTGACGCAGATGGTGCGGCCGTCGTGGAGAGTCTTCGGGCGGAACTTGCACGAGCTAAGGAACAAGCCAGGAAAAGTGATGCGGCTGCCGAGAAGGCCCTTGAAGAGCTGAGAGCCGAACAGGCTGCTCACTGCCGAAGCAAGAAGGAGATGGCCGTGAAGTTAAAAGGTGTTGCTGACCGTTGCAAGTTTCTTGAGAAAGAAGACCGGGCGAGACAGATAGACTTAGAGAAGGCCGTTGCTGATGCCAAGGACGCTCGCTCTGCGATGAGAGCTGCGAAGGAGGAGCTGCGTGAGGCCGGACAGATTGCGGCTGGAAAGCCCTTTATTCTGCGGAGGAAGTTTTGCGATCCGAAGTTTGCTCCGTTGGACCGGATGTGGAGTGCGGAGGACACCTATCTGGATTTGGCAGCGAGTGCTGCTGATGCGACCGAATACTTTTGAGATCAAGAAGATCGCGAAGTGGAAAGGCTTTTCTGGTCGCAGTTCCAGAATCCAGAGCGTCCACTGGCAGTGGACGATCGTCTGGCTCAATTGGCCAAACTGAATAGATTGTCCGGACTCGCCATGAAGTACGTCATGGGTCATCTGTGGCCGGGGAGATCGGAGCCGAAGAGTTATTTCAGTTTGGTGCAGCAATTCCTTGACGCGGTGCCACGTATCAATGCGATGAAGAGGTCAGCATGCATAGAGGGCGCACGGATGGCTCTTGCCCATGTCAAGACATACTGGGCAGAGATGGAGACCACCGTTGTTGCATCCCGAGTTTCGGACAAAAGCCGAGTACCCTCCGAGCACTATTTTCAGGAAGTCCTTGAAGGCGCTCGTGTAATAGAGACGCAGTGCTCGAAGGATGCTAGGTTCTGATAGCATATGTAATTATAAAGCAATATTTTGATGAATTGTAGTAGCCTTTTATACTTGTGCCTTCAAGTATTTGGAACACCTCCTGTGCGGCCGTTTTAAGATATATATACAAAATCTGAAAGATTGCAGTCGTTGGCTTCAGCCCCCACGCACATAGTGCGGGGGTGCTCGCAGAAGGCGCATTTTCACACTTAATCCAACGTCTTGGTCCTACAAAGGAGGTGATAGCGCAGCGAGCTAGGCAACCGGACTATAATGCTTTAACACTTTCACTTAGCCATAGGAGCTTGACAATGGGACTATTTAGGTAGCCCCTGGTGGCGACTGCGCTCGCCCGAATTCGGGGCGCGTATGTGCTTGGCCGGGAAACGGCCCTTCATTAATGCGGAGAAATCCTACAGATTCCGGAGAGTCATCGAGTGGTTGACCAGTCTCACGCCATATCATGACAGTCGGTTTTCGGCTTTCTCTACTGAGGTGCTCACCTGGCCGAACCAGGGCACAATCGCAGTATTTCTCCTGGTGCCGCCTTAGCCGATAGAGCGGAACGTAAGGTGGCCGAACACAGGAGCCGGGCAACCCAACATTTGACCAAAATCATGACTCGGAGCTGATGCATATAAGGCCAAACTCGCGACGCCGAACACTCCCTAAGGTATTCGGTCTTTATGAGAGCGGGCGAGGTAACGCTCTGAGGTATAAGCCCCTAGTGTCCAGGTACGCGCAAGAATTCTGACGTGGCCACATGCCAAGACGCCAGCCTCCTCCTTGGTCATAGAACCAGGGGATGTGTATCAACAAGAGACAGTAAAAAAGGTTTACGCAGGGTCTTAATCTGAAAAGAATCCTTGGAACGGATCCCTACTGCACGTCTGTGCCTGTGTCTCCGTTGTGCCGTATCCTGGACGGGCGCAGCACGACGTTCATCTGTAAAAAGAGAGCAACTAAGTTGAAAAAGGGGCGTGCCGAACAAAAGTTATATGAAATAAACAAAGTGTAAAGTAAAATATGAAAAATTGAGCTTTATTGTCTCTTATTTTATACGTGTGAAGCCCCTAGTGCAGGGGTATATGGCCACTAAGCCTTTATCAATGATACTTTTGTGCCGGACTCGTCTATCCGTGTCCGTGGTCTTAATGACCTGTTCCGATGTTCTGGCTGGTGAAGCCATTGTATTGTGGGGCTGTTAAAGCGGCCGCACAATCCTCCGCTTGGGGGAGGTGTTCTCACTGCTTATCCTTTAAGGAGATGATGCCGCGTGGACCGGACATCTTAAGCGTAAGAGATGCATAATGCGGTATTGCGTTAAAGCGGGCGAAAGCTTCGCGTCCCAGTAGTGCTTGATAGCGACTTGAGAATGGGACGATGTGGAAAGTCAGCTTTTCGCGACGAAAGTTATTGGTAGAGCCGAAAATAACCTCGAGCCGGAGAAAACCCATGCAATGGGTGTCCGGACCTGGCGTTACTCCTTGAAAGGAGGTTTTGCTGTGGCGAATTCTTTTTGGGTCGATCCCCATGTGGCGGATTGAGTCCTGATATATCAGGTTGAGTCCGCTGCCACCGTCCATAAGGACATTTGAAAACTGGAGTCCGCCAATTATTGGATCGAGTACCAGGGCAGTCCAGCCTGGGTTCCTGACACTTCTAGAATAATCCAGATGATCGAAGATGATTGGTTTTGACAACCAGTGGCCGGATTCCTTTGGGATAGGCCGTGGGGCGCGTACCTTTATGGGCGCCACATGTTTTGTTATGTGGAGTAAGTTTACTGTTTTTACTTCTTGTTGGAAATTCTTTTGTTTCCTGGTACTCTGCTTTTGGGGTTCGTCCTCGTCTTCGCTTGGTGTGTCGAGCCCCTTGTGTTCGGCGTTGAGTCTGCCGGATTGTTTGAAAACCCAACAATCTCTGTGGGTATGGTTAGCAGGCTTTCCGGGAGTGCTGTATATTTAACATATCCTATCCAAGATTTTGTTTAGATTGGATAGGTCGTCCCTGTTATCTTGGAGGGGCGGCTTTTTCTGATTCTGTCGTGAGCTTTTGAATCCGGCGTTGACTACCGTGCTCTTCGGAATTTTTTCCTTAGTCCGGAGACGGTCCTTATTGCGTCGTGGTTTTCCGTTTCCATCCCTAGTTTCGGATGTACTTGGGTCACTGGTGCTGCATCTTGCCAACCAGCTGTCCTCTCCTGCGCAAAAGCGGGTCATGAGGCTTGTTAGTGCGGCCATTGTTCTTGGCTTTTCTTGGCCGAGGTGTCTGGCGAGCCATTCGTCTTGGACATTATGCCTGAAAGCCGCTAAGGCTTCAGCGTCCGGACAGTCGACTATCTGATTCTTTTTAGTAAGAAATCTATTCCAGAATTGCCGAGCTGACTCTCCGGGCTGTTGAGTTATGTGACTAAGATCATCTGCATCCTGAGGGCGGACATAGGTCCCTTGAAAATTTGCTCGGAAAGCGTCCTCGAGCTCTTCCCAACTTCCGATTGTGTTTTCAGGAAGGCTTTTGAGCCAATGCCGGGCTGGCCCTTTAAGCTTGAGGGGTAAGTATTTTATGGCGTGGAGGTCATCTCCTCTAGCCATATGTATGTGGAGGATATAATCCTCGATCCAGACTCCAGGGTCTGTTGTTCCATCATATGCCTCTATGTTTACGGGTTTGAATCCCGCTGGAAATTCATAATCCAGGACCTCATCGGTGAAACATAGGGGGTGTGCGGCACCCCTGTATTTGGGTGTGCCGGATTCTGATAATGGCTTTATTGCATTGGTTACGAGAGCTTGCTTTCTTGGCCCGTAAATGGACCTAGCTGGGCCATGATGCGAATCCTTAAGTGGGACGCATGCCGGCTTAAGTGCGGTGCTGCTTGCCGCTTTATGCTGGCCATGGGGTCGTCTATCCGACTGTGTGGCTTTCTCACTTTTGGAATGCGAGGGCTCTAAGGCCTCCTCGTCGAATTCAGGCAGTAGCTTTCTCTTCGGATAGCTTTTAGTGCGGCGACTGTCGCCGTATTTGTCTGCGGTATTGATTACTTTACTCCATCTGATCCTGAGTGCATCTTTCGCAGTTTTTAGCTTCCGCTTCTGCTTTTTCAGGCTGTGTGCGGTTGCAACGAGCCGTTTGTGGAGGTTCTTCTGCTTCGTGGGCTTGTCCAGCGTAGGGTCGTCCGGAATGCCATTTTCGCCGAAGTCCGGCCAGGGCTCTCCTGATAAAGAGAGAGACTTTAGCGAATTCAGGATGTCGCCGAAGGGCGAGTGCTAAAAGATGTCTGTGGTGGTGAACTCCATTATCGGCGCCCAATCAGATTCGATCGTCAGGGGCGCGGGGGGCTCGGAGTTCGGAAAGGAATCCGTCTCCTCGGAGTCACGGGCCATGCGGAGTGCGGGGCTGGAGTTCGGCTCGATCGCCTCTGAGATCGTAGCCCCTGAGGCAGCGTCCAACCGCTAATCCTCGATCAGCGCAGTAGGCTCCGAATCAATGGTCGGAACCGATGCGTGTGCGGCCTCCAAGGCGCTGTTCGGCGGCAGAGCTATATCATGCCCATCGAGACAGTGCGGCGCGCTTGGCTATGGCTCGAATTCGTCGAAGATCAAGTCCCCGCGGATGTCAGTTGTGTAGTTTAGGCTTCCAAACCTGACCTGATGGCCAGGGGCGTAGCTTTCGATCTGCTCAAGGTGGCCAAGCGACTTGGCCCGCAGTGCGAAGCCGCCGAAGACGAAGATCTGTCCGGGGAGAAAAGTCTCACCCTGGAATGCATCCTTGTTGATGATCGAAGGAGCCATCGGGCCTAAAGGCGACGACACAGAGGAACTCTCAATGAAAGCACCAATGTCGGTGTCAAAACCGGCGGATCTCGGGTAGGGGGTCCCGAACTGTGCATCTAGGCCGGATGGTAATATGAGGCAAGGAACGCGATGTTTTACCCAGGTTCGGGCCCTCTTGATGGAGGTAAAACCCTATGTCCTGCTTGATTAATATTGATGATATGGGTAGTACAAGAGTAGATCTACCACGAGATCAAGGAGGCTAAACCCTAGAAGCTAGCCTATGGTATGATTGTTGTATGATGAAGTTGTCCTACGGACTAAAACCCTCCAGTTTATATAGACACCGGAGAGGGTTAGGGTTACACAAAGTCGGTTACAATGGTAGGAGATCTAAATATCCGCATTGCCAAGCTTGCCTTCCACGCCAAGGAAAGTCCCATCCGGACACGGGACGAAGTCTTCAATCTTGTATCTTCATAGTCCTGGAGTCAGGCTGAAGGTATAGTCTGGCTACCCGAACACCCCCTAATCCAGGACTCCCTCAGTAGGCGTTGAAGATGAAGTTCATCATGCGAGAGAAAGTCGGAGGAGCGTTGACGAGGCCAAAAGACATGACAGTGTATTCATATGAACCATAGCTTGTCCTGAAAGCCGTCTTGGGAATATCTTGCTCACGGATTCGAATCTGGTGATAACCCATGCGGAGATCAAGCTTGGAGAATACTTGGGCACCTTTGAGTTGTTCGAACAACTCGTTGATGTTGGGAAGTGGGTATTTGTTCTTGATGGTCTTCTTGTTCAATGGACGGTAATCAACACAAAGTCGGTCCGTTCCATCCTTCTTCTTCACAAAAAGATCTCCACAACCCCACGGAGAAGAACTAGGTCAGATGAGACCCATTCGCTCTTGAATATCGAGTTGCTTCTTCAGCTCCTTCAACTCTTCAGGTCCGAGCTTGTAAGGACGCTTGCACACAGGTTCCGTGCCAGGCTCAAGATCGATGGCGAATTCAACTGGCCGGTGCGGAGGCATTCCTGGCAGCTCTTCTGGAAAGACGTCTTGATATTCGCAAATGACTGGAATTTGCGGGATAGCATCCAGATCACCCTTCTCATTGAGAGAAAACAGATGGATGGTATCATCACGAGCGGCAAAGACAATTACATCCTCATACGAATGAGTCAATTGAATCTGCCTGGCGGCATAATCAAGATGCGCGTTGTGCTTAGAAAGCCAATCCATTCCGAGAATAAGATCAATATCCGAGTTACCAAGAACCACCAGAGAAGAAAGAAACTTGTAATCGCCCAACGTGATAGAGACATCCGGGACGCAATTGTTAGAAGTCATTTGCTTGCCCGGAGACACAATCTTCACGGTACAGGAATCCTTTCGGTCACAAAATCATGCTTGGCAACAAATGGTGTTGAAATAAAAGAAAGCGATGCACCAGTGTCAAAAAGAACTTTAGCTGGAATATCGTTAACAGGAAGGTTACCCATGATGACATCTGGCGAGTCCTCTGCCTAAGCTGCATTCAGCTAGTTGACCTTGGCGTGCTTGGGGTTATGCTTGACCACAGCTGTACTTGCCGATCTCATAGTGACCCTTCTGTTGGCACTTGTTGCACGTGACCTCTGAAAGCGGACGGTGATACGGAGCACTCGATCTTGGAGCTTGAGACGAAGTCTTGTTCTGAAAGCCAGGGTTGGGTGGGTGGGAAGATACACTGCCACCTTTGCTCTTCTGATACGGCTGACGGAACGGAGGAGGAAGCCAATACTTTTGCTGCTTGGCCACTTGAGTAGAGGAAGAAGGAGTAGCATCTCTGACTCGCTTCTTGGAAGCATCACACCTCAGTTGAGCGGCCTCTTGCTTCAATGCCATGTTGTAGAACTCATCGTACCTCAAGGGCTCAAAGAGAACAAGAGCTCGCTGGATTTCTTCTCTGAGACCACCCCTGAACTGGTATATCATGCTCTTCTCGTCAGGGACGTCCTGCTTAGCAAAGCGGGCGAGCTTCTGAAACAACTTGTTGTAGTCATAGACAGACAAAGAGCCTTGCTTCAGGTTGCGGAATTCCTCACGCTTGCTTTCAACCACGCTCTGAGGGATATGATGAGCTTTGAAATCTTAACGGAATTCATCCCAGGTAATCACACGGCCACCTCTGGAATCCTTGTACTGCTGGAACCATTCTGCAACCTGATCTTTGAGTTGGAAGGAAGCGAACTTGACAAAGTCCTCAGGCCTGACGTTACTGCACTCGAAATGCTTGCACAAGTCCACGAGCCAATCGTCAGCATCAGTTGCCTCAACACAATTGCTGAAAGTCTTTGGCCCGTCAGCAAGGAACTGGTTGAGTGTAGCAAAGTGATTCTGATTGTTTCCTTGGTTGCCTTGGTTCGCTTGATTGCGCTCTTGAAGAATTTGCATGATCAACTGCGTGTTTGCATTGGTTGCGGCCATCACAGCTTGCCATGCCTCCGGAGGAGGTGGAGGTGGTGGCGGATCTTGATTCTGATTCTTATTTTGATTGCTGCTCTTAGCGGGAGCCATCCTGAAGAGGGTGACAACCGTTAGCACATTGACAGATAAAATGAAGCTAAATCAAGCGGGTTGAAATTGCAACAAAAAGTCTTCACATCCGAACATAATGAACGAATGCATTCCACTTGAAATGGTCACATATCCATAAATTGAGAAGCCACTTAGAATTTAGGTAGAGGAATAAATCAACAAGGTACGGATCAAGAATGAATACTCGGTAAGAAATCCCAATCTCAAACCAAATATCCATGGAAGAAGAACTAGAGCTACAAGAATTCCCACCTATGAAACTCCCGAACCTTTCCGGTTATGCAATCAGGTGTTGGGGATACAGGGGAAGCATAATATCTCACCCAAATCTAGCAATTCCTACATCCAGTTGTATCCATCCTTCAACACATAACCGAGAAAACTTCGGAAACCATCTACCTTAACCTTCGAAAAGCATCCGTTATACAAGTTATGGCGATACTCCCGAACTCCCGCCCCAGTACTGGGTGGCGTCGAGGTTATCTCATCAACGAACTGCATAAAAGAGATTTTCAATGTCGGCGTACTAAACTCAGGTATTCCAGAACTGCAACGATAAAATTGTGACGACAACACCTCGGAGCTCAACTCCCCGGGACACTGCCACAACCCCTAAAGACAGGAGGCACCAAGAACAATGTTTTCGTCACAAAACCATCGAAACGATTCCAAGATACCCGCGTGATCCTAAATTTTTTTTAGTGAAATTTGAGTAGATAAGAGTCAAAACTCTACGTCAGGATGCCTTACCAGAGCGATGAGGAGACTGGGGAGTAAAAAGAATTCCTAAACTCTCCAATATATGATACCCAAATGACTCAAAACATTTTTTTTCTAGACTCAACAACGGCTGCTAAAAACGATCAAGCAGTGGGGCTCCTAAGGTCGGGGAAGGCTCTGATACCAACTTGTAACACCCTCGATGCGGCTATATCTCCTACGTGTCGAGGCACGACTTAGAGGCATAACCGCATTGAAAGCAATGTCACAAGTTAGGAAATCTTCACAACATCCCATGTAATATAGATAATAAAAGGGGAGATACATAGTTGGCTTACACTTGCCACGTCAATCAAAGTACATAAATAGCATTACATCAACCAATCACTCATGGCCCGACTATGGCGCCAAAATAAAAGATAAACCCAACATGCGACAAGGTCCCGATCGCCCCAACTGGGCACCACTACTGATCATCAGGGAAAGACACATAGTAACGGCGTGAGTCCTCGTCGAACTCCCACTTGAGCTCAAGCGTGTCATCGGGAACGGAGTCATCAGGTCCTGCATCTGGTTTGGAAGTAATTCGTGAGCCACAGGGACTCAGCAATCTCGCACCCTCGCGATCAAGACTATTTAAGCTTATAGGTAAGACAAGGTAAATATGTGGAGCTGCAGCAAGCGACTAGCATATATGGTGGCTAACCTGTTCGCAAAAGAGAGCGAGAAGAGAGGGCAAAGCGCGAACGAATAACTAGAGAACAACCTGCGACAAGCATTACTCCAACACCGTGTTCACTTCCCGGACTCCGCCGAGAAGAGACCATCACGGTAACTCACACAGTTGATTCATATTAATTAAGGTTCAAGTTATCTACAACCGGACATTAACAAATTCCCATCTGCCCATAACCGCGGGCACGGCTTTTGAAAGTTCAAATCCCTGCAGGGGAGTCCCAACTTAGCCCATGACAAGCTCTCACGGTCAACGAAGGAATAGACCTTCTCCCGAGACATTCCGATCAGACTCAGTATCCCGGTTCTACAAGACACTTCGACAAGTTAAAACAAATCCAGCAACACCGCCCGAATGTGCCGACAAATCCCGATAGGAGCTGCACATATCTCGTTCTCAGGGCACACTCAGATGAGACATCCTACGAGTAAAACCAACCCTCAAGTTGCCCCGAGGTGGCCCTGCAGTCTACTCGGTCGGACCAACACTCAGAGGAGCACTGGCCCGGGGGGGTTTAAATAAGATGACCCTCGGGCTTCGGAAACCCAAGGGAAAAAGAGGCTAGGTGGCAAATGGTAAAACCAAGGTTGGGCATTGCTGGAAAAGCTTTATTCAAGGCGAACTATCAAGGGGTTCCCATTATCACCCAACCGCGTAAGGAACGCAAAATCCGGGAACATAACATCGATATGACGGAAACTAGGGCGGCAAGAGTGGAACAAAACACTAGGCGAGAGGCCGAGCCTTCCTACCTTTACCAAGTATAGAGATGCATTAAGATAACAACATAATATAATGATATCCCAACAAGTAAATAATGTTCCAACAAGGAACGGTCTCCAATCTTCACCTGCAACTAGCAACGCTATAAGAGGGGCTGAGCAAAGCGGTAACATAGCCAATCAACGGTTTGCTAGGACATGGTGGGTTAGAGGTTTGACATGGCAATTTGGGAGGCATGATAAGCAAGGGGTAGGCATCGTAGCATAGGCATAGCAAAAGAGCGAGCATCTAGCAAAGCAAAGATAGAAGTGATTTCGAGGGTATGATCATCTTGCCTACACAGTTGTCAGAGTTGACTGGATCCTCGAAAGCAAACTCAACGGGCTCCTCGTTAGCGAAATCGTCTCCCGGCTCTACCCAAACAAGACAAACAAGCAAAAAGGACACAATCAACCACGTGCAAACTCAAACAACATGATGCAAAACATGGTATGCTATGCGGGATGCGATATGTGATGCATATGCAAGATTTGACAAGGAAAGAAGGAAACTGGCCTCGACTTGGAAAACCAAGTGTGCCACTGGAAAGGTGAGATGAAATCGCTTGAAAACGATATAAAGATCGCCGGAATCGGAGTCACGGTTTGGAAATGGCAAGCAATTCAAATATGGCACCGGTCTGCGATATACAACAAGTAGCCATCTAAATGCAACAAGATGAGCATGATACGGCACTCAAACATGGAAAAAAAATACATGGCAGGGATCCATTCATGATGCTAAACAAAATATGAACACTGAGCTACGGCCAATTCATCCATTAACAGGTTCAAACAAGCATGGCAAAAATGCATTTGGTAAACAGATTTCAGACTTAGTGAAATTAACACTTGTCTGGAATCTCAGATCAGGTAGCACACTTTGGAGCATGAAAACTATATGCTACAGGACCTGAACATGGCAAAGTAAAGCATGGCATGGAGCTACTCAAAGAGATTAACAAAAGTCCCTTAGTGACCTTGAGCCAAAAATGATCAGAAAGTACATTTGCAAGCATGTGAACATGGCAAAAACATAATCAGTTCACAGACTTGGTGAAAAACTGGAGCATGCAAATCAGATATCAAGTAGGCATGTTTACGAGCTCGATGCACTCACTACAGAGCAAGTCATGAAAATCTAATCATACACCCATCAAGAATACACATTATAAAATCTAGACATGGCAAGAACAATAGCATAGCATGCACGGATCAACTACAACGTCCTCGGCAAAATCGCTAACAAGTAGACAATCTGCCCAGATTCATGAAATAGCAAAAGTAGAGCTCGATTGACTCAAGCTAGGGTGCTCCATAATTGCAAACAAAGACATGGATGGATAGAGCACTACCATATTAACAAAACATCCTTACTGATCATCCTCAAAAGAGGCACGGATCACTAGGAAACAACATGAACATATGGCATATTGAGGTAAACAGATCAAGGACTTAGTGGAATTGCTAAGTCCCTGAAATCAGCATTAACGAATGCACTACTTTGCAAGCTTGTGCTAGTCACCACACATCACAAAAATACATGGGTTGCACCTCTGGAAAGATGGCAAAGCATATAACAAAACACATGTAGAGCTCAGGGGCATATCATGCACACAATAATCATGGCAAAAATGACAAATATCTATTTGGAGCAGCAGATCTGACAATTATCCCAAATAGCACTCTTCCAACAACATTTCGGGCATCAAGATGAACTCAAATGAAAATGATGCAATGGGATGAAATGATGTGCTCTCTGAGACGAACATTTTGATATGCTAAATGCCCAAAACGGAGCTACGGATGGAAATTTACGATGCGATGAACATAGCAAAAATAATTAGGGTTTCGGGGCAAAAAGTCAACCGAGACAAATCTCAGATCCAGATCCACTGTAGCTTGCACGGACTTCGAGGTTCACCGAGAATGGCACCGCGGTGGCCGGACTTGTCGAGGTTGCCGGAAAGAGGGGAGGGAGCCGGCGAGGAAGGGGAGGAAGACCGAGGCGGCGGTGGCGATGGCGATGACCGGCGATGGCGGGGCTCGGCCGCGGTTGGGCGTCGGCGAGGACCTCCGGCCGGACCTCGCGCCGGCGAGGTGGAGCGGCGCCGGCGAACGGCGGAGCGGGGGCCTCGGGGCCCGGTCGGGCGGAGGAGAGGGCCGGACCCGGGCCTCGCGGGCCGGACCCGGGCCTCGCGGGCCGGACCCGGGCCTCGCGGGCCGGCAGTGGGAGGCGGCGCGGCGGGGCCACGTGGCGGCCTGCCACTGGTGCGGGGCGGCGGCGCGATTCCGCCCGCCCGGGATGGACGTGTCCGGCGGCGGCGCGAGGACATTTCTTTTTAGGGTTTGAAGGAGGGGATCCGGAATTTTGAGGAGGGGGTCTATATATAGAGGTAGAGGGAGCTAGGAGAGTCAAAATGAGGTGCGGGTTTTGGCCACGCGATCATGATCAAACGCTCTAGATGATGGAGAGGGTTTTGGTGGGGTTTGGACCAAATTGGAAGGGTGTTGGGCTGCAACACACATGAGGCCTTCTCGGTCCCTCGGTTAACCATTGGGACATCAAACGAAGTCCAAATGGTACGAAACTTGACAGGCGGTCTACCGGTAGTAAACCAAGGCCGCTTGGCAAGTCTCGGTCCAATCCGGAAATGTTTAATCCCCACACACGAAAGAAAGGTAGAAATGACCACCGGAGGAGGACGGAGCGCCGGAATGCAAAACGGACAATGGGGAAAATGCTCGGATGCATGAGATGAACACGTATGTAAATGCAATGCACATGATGAAATGATATGAGATGCATGACAACGGCAACAACACACGGAGACAAGAACCCGAACCCGAGAAAATAAAATAACTTAAGTCCGGAAATGGCAAGAGTTGGATTACATATTGGGTAAATCATATCCGGGGTGTTACAGGAGCCTTCTATTCAACCAATCTCATCAATAAGGAGCTCCGAAAAGAGGATTAAACCCACACATGAGGTGAACAAAAAGAAAAGACGGAGAAGTAAAGGTGAAAAGGTATCCCTCCCAAATGATGTTGCCCCTATTACTCATGGTGATGATGATAATTGCTATACTATTGGTGCAATCCATACTATTAATGATGAGAGTGATTTAGCTTATGATATGAAAAGGCCCAAGCTTGGGGATGCTATGTTCGATGAGAATGACATGTTTGAGAATATATTTGCTACAATTAATGTTTGTCCCAAGCTTGGGGATGCAATG
This sequence comes from Triticum urartu, assembly GCF_056163025.1. NCBI lineage: Eukaryota > Viridiplantae > Streptophyta > Magnoliopsida > Poales > Poaceae > Triticum > Triticum urartu. The sequence continues at coordinate 12,209,397 of NC_141876.1, read as the reverse complement.
TCTGATGAAGATGGTATTTCTAGCCTCCCAAGTTTTGATATGCAAATTTGTTATGATGATAGCATGCCTCCTACTTATGATGATTATATTGATGAAAGTGGGTTTGGAAGAGTGTCAACTTTAGGAAGTAATGATCCCACTATTTTGGAGGATGATGAATCTTATTGTGATAATTATGAAAGTGTATTTGGAGAGGTCATGACTTTATTTAGTAATGATTCCACTATCTTGGAAGAGGTTTCAATTGATTATGATGAGAACAAAGTTGCTACTTATGATGATTATTGTGATGATACTGATGCTACAAAAAGTAATGATGATTATATTTATAAAACTTGTCATGATATGATTACCTCTTTTCTGAACATTACTCTTTTAATATGGAAACAATTTATAGTATTCGAGTTTCTTATGATACTCCCACTATTCCAAATGAGAAGAATTTTGCTTATGTGGAGAGTAATAAAATTTCTATGCTTGTAGAACATGAAAAGAATGATTTATATGATAGTTATATTGTTGAATTCATTCATGAAGCTACTGAAAATTATTTTGATGGAGGAATATATGCTTGTAGGAATTGCAATAATATCAAGTTTCCTCTCTATGTGCTTAAAGTTTTGAAGTTATGCTTGTTTTGCCTTCCTATGCTAGTTGATTATTGTTCCCATAAGTTGTTTGCTCACAAAATCCCTATGCATAGGAAGTGGGTTAGACTTAAATGTGCTAGTCATATTCTTCATGATGCTCTCTTTATGTTTCAATTCTTATCTTTTATGTGAGCATCATTGAAATCATCATGCCTAGCTAGGGGCATTAAACTTTAGCGTTTGTTGGGAGGCAACCCAATTTTATTCTTGTCCTTTACTTTTTGATTATGTTTAGTAATAAATAAATTCATCTAGCCTCTGTTTATATGTGGTTTTATGCTTTTAATTAGTGTTTGTGCCAAGTAAAACCGTTGGGAAGACTTGGGGAAAGTCTTTTTGATCTTGCTGTAAAAAAACAGAAACTTTAGTGCTCACGAGAATTGCTGCCATTTTTTACTGGAGAGTGATATTTAGTTAATTCTTTTTGAAGATAATTAATAGATAAATTCCTCACATACATAAATTTATTTTAGAATTTTTGGGGTTCCAGAAGTATTCGAAACCTACAGATTACTACAGACTGTTATGTTTTTGACAGATTCTGTTTTTCGTGTGTTGTTTGCTTATTTTGATGAATCTATGGCTAGTAATAGTGTTTATGAACCATAGAAAAGTTGGAATACAGTAGGTTTAACACCAATATAAATAAAGAATGAGTTTATTACAGTACCTTGAAGTGGTGGTTTGTTTTCTTTTACTAACGGAGCTCACGAAGATTTTCTTTTAAGTTTTGTGTCGTGAAGTTTTCAAGTTTTGGGTAAAGATTTGATGGATTATGGAACAAGGAGTGGCAAGAGCTTAAGCTTTGGGATTCCCAATGCACCCCAAGGTAAAATCCAAGGACAACCAAAATCCTAAGCTTGGGGATGCCCCATCGGTAACTTTACTTGGAGCTATATTTTTATTCGCCATATGATATGTGTTTTGCTTGGAGCGTCTTGTATGATTTGAGCCTTTGCATTTTAGTTTAACACAATCATCCTTGATGTACACACCTTTTGGGAGAGACTCACATGAATTGGAATTTATTAGAATACTCTATGTGCTTCACTTATATATTTTGAGCTATATAATTTTTGATCTAGTGCTTCGCTTATATCTTTTAGAGCACGGTGGTGGTTTTATTTTATAGAAATAATTGATCTCTCATGCTTCACTTATATTATTTTGAGAGTCCTTTAGAACAACATGGAAATTTTCTTTTAGGCATAATAAAAACTTTCATATAAGTGCATTGAATACTAAGAGAAGTTTGATACTTGATGATTGTTTTGAGATATGGAGATAGTGATATCAAAGTTGTGCTAGTTGAGTAGTTGTGAATTTGAGGAATACTTGTGTTGAAGTTTGCAAGTCCCGTAGCATGCACGTATGGTAAACGTTGTGTAACAAATTTGAAGCATGGGGTGTTCTTTGATTGCTTTCCTTATGAGTGGCGGTCGGGGAAGAGCGATGGTCTTTTCCTACCAATCTATCCCCCTAGGAGCATGCGCGTAATACTTGGTTTTTGATGAATTGTTGATTTTTGCAATAAGTATGTGAGTTCTTTATGACTAATGTTGAGTCCATGGATTATACACTCTCACCCTTCCACCATTGCTAGCCTCTTCGGTACCGTGCATTGCCCTTTCTCACCTTGAGAGTTGGTGCAAACTTCGCCGGTACATCCAAACCCCGTGATACTATACGCTCTATCACACATAAACCTCCTTATATCTTCCTCAAAATAGCCACCATACCTACCTATTATGGCATTTCCATAGCCATTCCGAGATATATTGCCATGCAACTTTCCACCATTCCGTTTATTATGACACGCATCATGATTGTCATATTGCCTTGTATGATCATGTAGTTGACATCGTATTTGTGGCAAAGCCACCGTTCATAATTCTTTCATACATGTCACTCTTGATTCATTGCACATCCCGGTACACCGTCGGAGGCATTCATATAGAGTCATATCTTGTTCTAGTGTCAAGTTGTAAATAAATAGAAGTGTGATGATCATCAATAATAGAGCATTGTCCCATAAAAAAGAAAAAAAGGCCAAATAATACAAAAATAAGGCCCAAAAAAAGGGGGAATGCTACTATCTTTTTTTCCACACTTGTGCTTCAAAGTAGCACCATGATCTTTATGATAGAGAGTCTCTTGCTTTGTCATTTTCATATACTAGTGGGAATTTTTCATTATAGAACTTGGCTTGTATATTCCAACAAACGGGCCTCCTCAAGTACCCTAGGTCTTCGTGAGCAAGCAAGTTGGATGCACACCCACTTATTTTCTTTTGTTGAGCTTTCATACATTTATAGCTCTAGTGCATCCATTGCATGGCAATCCCTACTCCTTGCATTGACATCAATTGATGGGCATCTCCCTAGCCCATTGATTAGCCGCGTCGATGTGAGACTTTCTCCTTTTTTGTCTTCTCCACATAACCCCCTTCATTATATTCTATTCCACCCATAGTGTTATATCCATGCCTCACGCTCATGTATTGCGTGAAAGTTGAAAAAGTTTGAGATTACTAAAGTATGAAACAATTGCTTGGCTTGTCATCAGGGTTGTGCATGATGAGAGCATTCTTGTGTGACGAAAATGGAGCATGACCAAACTATATGATTTTGTAGGGATGTACTTTCTTTGGCCATGTTATTTTGAGAAGACATAATTGCTTAGTTAGTATGCTTGAAATATTATTATTTTTATGTCAATATTAAACTTTTATCTTGAATCTTTCGGATCTGATCATTCATGCCACAATAAAGAAAATTACATTGAGAAATATGTTAGGAAGCATTCCACATCAAAAATTCTGTTTTTATCATTTACCTACTCGAGGACGAGCAGGAATTAAGCTTGGGGATGCTTGATACGTCTCCAACGTATCTATAATTTTTGATTGTTTCATGCTATTATATTATCTGTTTTGGATGTTTATGGGCTTTATTATACACTTTTATATTATTTTTGGGACTAACCTATTAGCCGAAGGCCCAGCCCAAATTGTTGTTTTTTGGCCTATTTCAATGTTTCGAAGAAAAGGAATATCAAACGGAGTCCAAATGGAATGAAACCTTCGAAAGAGTTATTTTTGGAACGGAAGCAATCCGGGAGACTTGGAGTAGACGTCAGGGAAGCTTCGAGGTGGCCACGAGGAAGGGAGGCACGCCTGCCCCCCTGGGCGCGCCCCCCACCCTCGTGGGCCCCTCGTGGCTCCCCTGACTGACTTCTTTCGCCTATATATGTCCATACCCCCTAAAACATCGAGGAGCAGAATAGATCGGGAGTTCGGCCGTCAGAAGCCTCTGTAGCCACCGAAAACCAATCTAGACCCGTTCCGGCACCCTACCGAAGGGGGGATCCCTCTCCGGTGTCGGTGTACTAGAGTAGGGGTACCCTAGTATCCCGAACTTGTGCACGGGCAGTCGCAGCGTCCCGCGGCAAGGCTTGCCGGGTGACCGCCAAGGTCCTCCGTGGTTCCTTTGGAGCCATTCAAGAACAAAGTATCCAAGCCAAGGAGACAAGACCCCGGCAAGAGGAGCTTGCCGGGAAGGCCAACCAAGGTATCTCAAGACCCCGGCAAGAGGAGCTTGCCGGGAAGGCCAACCAAGGCACCTCAAGGAACTTGCCGCGACGCGCCACGCGTCCCGGCAAGGCCCGGTGAGCGACAAGCTCCCGGACGCGACAAGACAACGACCGCGGCAAGGCGCTTGCCGCAGCAAGCCACCACTCCGTGCCCGCGCTCCAGCACATCCACCAACGTGTCGCTCTGGGACCCTTCCAAGCGTGCGTGGCGGGAGGCTGTGCAGCCAGCGGTGCGCGGTGGCAAGCGGCGCTGACAAGATTGCCATCGTGGCGAGCGGTGGCGTCCCTGACGGTCCCTTTTGCACTGTTTAGGCGATGCAGACGGGCATTTAATGCCCTTGTCCCCTGCCGTCAGGGTTAGGTATGATACACTGTATCAGGTAGCTGTACCTACCATAGCACCTTTCCATTTTTACCCTTTGTCTCCGTTGCCACCTGTCGGTGACCCCTTGAGCATATAAAAGGAGGCCCGTGCGCAACGTAGAGGGGGGGAGCTGGTTCAGAGGGGGGAGCTGGTTCAGAGGAAACAGAACACTCACGCTCGGTCTCGTTAGCTGCTGGTGTGTACTGTAGCACTCCGCGCTCCCGAGCAAGAACTCAATACAAACCACAAAGCAGGAGTAGGGTTTTACGCATCCGTGCGGCCCGAACCTGGGTAAGCTGCTCGTGTGCTTCGCCTCGATCCGCTCTTCGTGCGACCGCCGCCCCTGCCGAACCGAAAGGGACTCGGTCCGCCGGTCCCATAGGTGCTCGTGGATCAGTACCCCGTCTTTGGCGCGCCAGGTAGGGGGCGTCGAGGTTGTGTGAACCAGATCCTACGTTCACGCGAGTTAGATCTTCATCATCTTCATCGACATGCCACCGAAGAAGAAGGCTTCGAAGGCGGCTGCTCCGTCCGAGCCGAACCCACCATCGCCGGAGCAAACGGCTGATGGGGCAGGCACCGGCGGAAGAACGGGCGTCGACCAGGGAGCTCACGGTGCTGCCAGGTCCAAGGACAAGGCTGCGCTGCCCATCGGCGGCGTAGCCGGCTCCCACAACGACCGGGCGCACTCCAAGACCTCGGCGTCCGTACATGCACCGCGCCAATCTCAGGAGGCGCGGGACCAGCAGCGTCATGGTACTCACGGTACCATGCGTTTGCTGGACCAAGAACGAGCTGGTGGATCTCGGAGTGCTCAAGACCAGCATGCACGCCAACATGCTGGCACGAGCGAGGCACGGTCGCCTGGAAGGGATACTACTCCTTCTAACATAGTTAGAAGTCCGAGCATATCCCGCTCCTCGCACCGTTCGCCACCACCACCCGCCACTGCAGCAGAAGCTTTGGCGCGAGCTCAACTGCTCCTGGACTACCCTCCAACAGCAGACAAGATCGACGACTGGAGGGCCACCATTCAGAGTCTCATTGGCTTCGCCAACGGCGACACTCAACAGCAGCCGAGCACATCGCAGCCGCGGCAAGTCAGCCAGGCACGAGCCGGTGGCGACAAGACCGGTGGGGGTGCAACCACTATGCACTCTCCGCCCCGAAGGCCAAGATCGCTGACTCGCTAGATCTACCCCGACAGCGACTCCACCGCGTCATCAGATCCATGAGCTCATCACGATCAGCGCCAAGTTCTTCACGAACGACAGCAAGAAGACGCTCGTACTCGCATCGAGCGCCGAAGAGAAGCGTGGCGTCAATCGGACCAGCGCGCTGGGCCCTCTGTCGACATGCATGCGCCAGGGGAACCAGGCGACTTGCCGTACGCGGTAGGTTGCCCTACGTTTACTCGTGAGCTACGGCAAGTCCAGTGGCCCAGCACGAAGAATTTCAAGCCAGACGTACCAGAGAAGTACGACGGCAAGTCGCATCCGTCGGAGTTCCTCAGCATCTACACCATCGCGGTGCAGGCTGCCGGGGGGCGGGACGACAAGATCCTTGCCAACTACTTCCCGCTGGTGCTCAAGCCCAACGTCAGGTCCTGGCTCATGCACTTGCCAGACAACTCCATATCCTCCTGGGCAGACCTATGCCATCAGTTTGTCGGCGCCTTTACAGGCGGCCACAAACCTCATGGCCAAGAGAGTGACCTTCATCTGCTCGCCCAGAAGGAAGGAGAGCCCCTGCGCAAGTACATTCAGAGGTTCAGCCGTGTACAGTACAACATCCCAGATGTCCACCCCGCCGCGGTCATCAGCGCGTTCCATCAGAACGTGCGTAACCGCAGGATGCGGGAGGAGATGGCGATGTGCAGGATCAGAGACGTCAGTGAGCTGTATGCCCTGGCCGACAAGTGTGCAGGTGCTGAGGAAGGGAGGAAACTCCCCGGAGAGAATACAGGAGCAGAAGGATCTGACAGCGAGGATGCTGCCCCAGCAAAGAAAAACCGGCAGCGGAACAGGAAGAAGAAAGGCAAAGATGTGCTAGTCGTTGAGCAGTCCGGCAACGAAGGTGGCGCAAAGAAAGCCAAGGCTGGTAGCTCCAGCAAGGAGATTGCCGCATGCACCAACTGCCAGGCTGTGGCGGTCGCCGAGAAGCAGGACAGCACCGACAAGCAGTACTACAAGATCCACCGCACAAAGGGCCATGACCTCCAGAGCTGCAAGAAGGTCGAGCAGCTTGTCCAGCAGCAGAAGGCTGAGTACGAGCGACGAGACAAGGAGAGGGCCCAAGGAGGCGCTGGAGAATCCAGCAAGAAGCGCGCCGGCCGGGGAGGACGCCGCGGCAAGGCCAAGCAGCGGCAAGGAGACAGACCTCCCTGCGGCCGCGACAAGGATGAAGATGACGACGATGACGACGAAGACATGGATGATGTCGAGACCAGTGAGCAGGAGTTCCATAAAGCCACATAGGTCTTGTGCGTTGACGGCGGTGCTTCTCTGCATACTTCACACCGCCAACTCAAGCAGTGGGTGCGGGAAGTCAATGCGGCAGAACCACCTGTCGAGTCACGTAAGCTTCTGAAATGGTCCAGCACGCCTATCATCTTCGACATTGAGGACCACCCTGATCGCACAACTGCGGTCGGGTGCTTGCCGGTGTTGGTTTCACCAACTATCCGCAACCTCAAGGTCACTAAGATGCTAGTTGACGGCGGGGCCGGCTTGAACCTGATCTCCTCCGCTGTACTCCAGAAACTCCAGATCCCCGACAGCGAGCTTGAAGAGACCGGCACATTCCAAGGAATCAACCCGGGAAGGAGCAAGCCGAAGGGGAAGGTCACGTTGCCAGTAACATTTGGCAGCGAGCTGAACTTCAGGACTGAGAGGGTCACTTTTGACGTCGCCGATTTTCCATTACCTTACAATGGGATACTTGGCCGTCCAGCACTCGCCAAGTTCATGGCAGCCTCTCACTACGTATACAACATGCTGAAGATGCCAGGCCCGATAAGCGTCATCTCTGTCCCTGGCGACAAGAAGGATGCTCTTATCTGCACCGACAAGATCTACCGGGAAGCGGCAGCCGCAACAGATCGCAAGTCACTTGCCGTTGAAGCTCTCGGGGGGAAGAAGAAGACCAAGTCCAGCAAGAGTTCTGATGCCCACTCCGGCAAGCGCACCTCTTCGGAGCGCTGCGCTGCCATCGAGGACGCACCATCGAGCTCCACCGACAAGTGTAATAAGACAATGGCAGCTCCGCCAGAGACGAAGAAGGTGTCCGCCAAGGAGGACGGCACTGGTGGTACCTTCACCATCAGTGCCACTCTCGACCCTAAATAGGAAAGCGCGCTCATTGCTTCCCTGCGGGCGAATGTCGACGTGTTTGCGTGGCAACCGTCTGACATCCCTGGTGTTCCCAGGAAAGTAATTGAGCACCACCTTGCCGTTTGTCCTCATGCGCGGCCCGTCAAGCAGAAGGTCAGGAAGCAAGCAGTGGAGCGCCAAGAATTCATCGCAGAAGAGATCAAGAAGTTGGAAGCAGCAGGCCTTGTCAGAGGAGTGCTCCATCCTACGTGGTTGGCCAATCCTGTAGTCGGGCGCAAGGCGAACGGGAAATGGAGACTTTGTATCGACTTTACCGATGTTAACAAAGCTTGTCCCAAAGACCCATTTCCTTTGCCGCGCATTGACCAGATTGTTGACTCCACAGCCGGATGTGATTTGCTTTCATTTCTTGACGCATATTCAGGATACCATCAGATCTTCATGGCAGAAGAGGATGAGGAGAAGACCGCATTCATTAATCCATGTGGCACGTATTGTTTCATACGGATGCCTTTCGGATTAAAAAATGCTGGCTCAACATTTGCAAGAGTAGTCCATGTCGCTCTTGAGCCACAAATACACAGAAATGTGGAAGCCTATATGGATGACATAGTGGTCAAGAGCAAGGACAAGGCAACTCTGATCCAAGATTTAGACGAGACCTTTGCAAATCTGCGCAAGATCAGCCTCAAGCTCAACCCAGAGAAGTGTGTGTTTGGAGTCCCCTCCGGCAAGCTTCTCGGGTTCTTCGTGTCTCAGTGGGGAATTGAAGCCAATCCCGACAAGATTAAGGCCATTGAGCAGATTGAAGCACCAAAGCACGTCAAGGATGTACAAAGACTTGCCGGTTGCGTGGCTGCTCTCAGCAGGTTTATCTCTAGGTCTGCTGAGCGCGCCCTGCCATTTTTCAAATTATTGAAAAAGGCAGGTCCAGTGAAATGGACTCTGGAAGCGGAGGCTGCGCTGCAAGACTTGAAGAGATACCTGTCCTCCCCTCCAATACTTGTCGCACCTAAACCACAAGAGAAGTTGCTGCTGTATATAGCGGCAACCAATCAAGTGGTTAGTGCTGCGTTAGTAGCAGAGAGGGAGGCAGATGAGAAGCCCACAACCACGGCAGGCACATCCAGCGACAAGCAAGGGGCTTCCCCGACAAGCTCTGGTCCCGACAAGGATGGATCTGCGCAGACGCGTGAGGAGATACAGAAGAAAATGGTGCAGCGCCCAGTTTACTTTGTCAGTTCCCTTCTGCAGGGGGCTAGGTCAAGGTACTCTGGCGTGCAGAAATTGCTTTTCGGCCTTCTCATGGCCTCGAGAAAGCTGCGCCATTACTTCCAAGCACACGAGATCACAGTTGTCACTCGCTTTCCGCTAAAGAGGATACTACAGAATCCAGAAGTGACAGGCAGGATTGTTGAGTGGGCACTGGAACTGTCAAGCTTTGGCCTCAAATTTGAGAGTACTTCAACTATCCAAAGCAGAGCATTGGCAGAATTCATAGCAGAATGGACGCCAACACCAGATGAAGAAATTCCAGAAACGAGCATCCCCGTCAAGGAAGCAAGCAAAGAGTGGCTGATGTACTTTGATGGTGCCTTTTCACTGCAAGGCGCCGGCGCTGGCGTGCTGCTTGTCGCACCCACCGGAGAGCACCTCAAGTACGTAGTCCAGATGCACTTTCCCAAGGAGCAAGCAACAAACAATACTGCAGAGTATGAAGGCTTGCTTGCCGGTCTCAGGATCGCAGCAGACCTTGGGATCAAGAAGCTCATTGTCAGGGGTGACTCGTAGCTTGTCGTCCACCAAGTGAACAAGAGCAATCAGAGTCCGTTGATGGAAGCCTACGTCGACGAAGTGAGAAAGCTAGAAGAGCACTTTGACGGCCTACAGATGGAGCATGTTCCAAGAGCTCAGAACGCCATTGTCGATGGCCTGTCAAAGTGCGCCGCACTTAAGTTACCTGTGGAACCAGGGATCTTTGTGCTCAAGCTGACTCAACCGTCTGTAACGCCATCAACTGGACAGAGCAAGAAGAGGAAGTTGATTTCTGGTGACTATTTTCCGGCAGAGCTTCCCGAAGCCGCCGCCAAGAAGGTCCCCAAGATCAACTCCAAGAGCGCTGAGGAGCAGTCTGCTCCGGCAAGCCCTAGGGTTTGTTCCGTTGAAGCAGAAGCTCCCGACAAGTTTTGCTCCGGCAAGCTTGCCGGGGAACGTCAAGCTCCGGCAGAGCCGCAGGTTCTCGCCGTAGAAGCGGATGTTCCCGCAGCAGCAGATTTGCCTTTAGTCCTTGTTGTCGAGCCACAAGCTCCAGCATGGGCGCAGCAGATTGTCCGTTTCCTTCAGACAGGAGAACTTCCCGAAGAGCAAGAAGAAGCGGAAAGAGTAGCCCGGCAGTCAAGTATGTACCAGTTTGTCGACAAGACACTGTACAGAAGAAGACTCAACGGTGTGAAATTGAAGTGTATTCACCGGGAAGACGGACAAAAGTTGTTGGCAGAGATACATGGAGGCATATGTGGTCACCACATTGGCGCAAGAGCACTTGCCGGCAAAGCATTCCGGCAAGGTTTCTTTTGGCCGACAGCCCTCCAGGATGCAACTGCACAAGTAACCAAGTGTGAAGCGTGCCAGTTCCATTCCAAGCAGATACACCAACAAGCTCAAGCTCTCCAGACGATCCCTTTATCCTGGCCATTTTTGGTCTGGGGGCTCGACATTCTCGGCCCCTTTCCCCGAGCAGTCGGGGGCTTTGAATACTTGTAAGTTGCAATCGACAAGTTCACAAAGTGGCCGAAAGTGGAACCAGTGAGGAAGGTGACAGCACAGTCAGCAGTCAAGTTCTTCAGGTCAATTGTTTGCCGCTTCGGGATCCCTAACAGGATAATCACCGACAACGGTACGCAATTCATGAGCCGCACCTTCATGCAGTACGTCCAAGATCTTGGCGCCAAGGTCTGCTTCGCTTCTGTTGCTCACCCGAGAAGCAACGGTCAAGCAGAGAGGGCAAATGCTGAAGTGCTGCGCAGGCTCAAGACCAGGACTTTCGACAGGCTGCACAAGTGCGGAAGAAACTGGATCGAGGAGCTGCCAGTGGTTCTTTGGTCGATCAGAACGACGCCAAATCGAGCCACTGGCCAGACACCTTTCGCTCTAGTCTATGGAGCAGAGGCAGTTATCCCCACGGAACTCGTATACGGGTCACCTCGGGTGCTCGCTTATGATGAGCTTGAGCAAGAGCAGCTGCGACAAGATGACGCGCTACTCCTCGAGGAAGACCGTCTTCAGGCTGCTGTACGAGCTGCTCACTACCAGCAAGCTTTGCGCCGCTACCATAGCCGCAAAGTTAACGCCAGAAGTCTCGAGGAAGGCGACCTTGTTCTTCGGCGTGTTCAGTCCGCCAAGAATTCCAACAAGTTTACGCCGAAGTGGGAAAGCCCTTACCGGGTGAAACGAGTCACTAGGCCTGGCGCTGTCCGCCTTGAGACCGAAGATAGCATTCCGGTGAGCAATTCCTGGAACATTGAGCATCTTCGTAAGTTTTACCCGTAAGGCGCGGTTGCCGGAACCTGTTCCGGCAACCACATTTTGTACAAGTCTTGCCGCTGTTGCATGTAATCCTTTGTACAAAGCCGGGCGCAGACCCCGTGCATAAGTAAAGCTCATGTGCTCCGCACATCTCGTCAATTTCATGCATTCTATTTTTTGCATATGTGATTTGACACTTTGTGCAGCACCAACTCCCCGGTAAGTAATAACGAGCCGTAAGGCTCCATATCTTTATTTTCTCTTCTTTCTTTTTTCTCAAGGAAAGGAAGGTTCCCTCGCCCACAAGTTTGCCGGGGGGGAAAGGAGAAAATAATGGTATGGACCAGGCATCGTTCAAGAAAGTTTCGCCTTGCCGGGAAGCAAACAACAGAAAAGCTAAGTTGCCAAAATTTGAGCAATCAGATTTTTTAAATTTTTAATTTATCTCCCTTGAACGACCGCACTTTGTATGGAAAACCTGTGCGCGGAGGAACCAACTCGTAGCCAGTTGCGCCCTTATTTTGTTTCGAGTCCGCTCAACAACTTAAGTGAGCTGCAACTAGTTGCGACAAGGTTTCTTGTCGGTAGCGGCACCACCAGCAGGCTGCTGATGTCCCGCACTCAGTGCTCGCGGCTCAGGTGCCTGTACCGGCAAGTTCCCTAAAAGCGTAGGGCAAAAACATACAAAGGGAGGAATCAAGTAAAGGGAATAACATTGCAATCATTACCCAAAATAGAGTTATATTACAAAGTAGCTTGTCGCGGCTCTAACAGATTGTTTGCATAACATGACAAACAGCGACAAGAAAAGAAGAAACGGGCGGCCTAGTCTACGCGATCGCCCTCGATCCTCTTGATCCCGCTCACCTTGTCCGCAATGGGTGCGACAAGGGTCTTGAGCGCCTCCAGATCAGCACCCGGCGACAGGGTCTTGAGGACGTTGGTGAGGTTGAGGCCCGGATTGCGGAAGGCCACCTTCACCAACACCTTCTGAAGAGCTCCCGCGCAGATCTTGCGCGACTCGTCGGCCAGCTGCTTTGGGATCTTCTCCCGGAGCCGCTGGAGGGCCGTCGCCACGCCTTTGAAGAACAAGGTGAGCTTGGCGCTGGCTTGGAGGTTCTCATCAGAGGGATACCCGAGATCCTCCATCCCCAGCTGCGCCATCTCCCTGTCAATATCTGCGGCAGCACTCACGAGACTCTCCGTCCAGTGCTCCACAGTCTCCCTAAAAGCATTCTGGGTGGCGGCAACACTCTCCAGCAGCGCCTTGTCGGCCTTGATCTCCTCCTTCAAGGCCACCTCCTGCTTCTTGGCACCGTCCAGCGTCCTGGTCAAAGTGGTCAGCTTCAACTCAAGATCCGCGTTGGAGTCCTTGGCGGCGCTAAGCTCTTTGCCCTTCTCGGCGAGATCGGCCTCCAGCTGCGCCACCTTCGTCTCCAGCTCCTTCTTGGCGGCCTCGGCGGCTGCGGCAACATCTTCCGCTTGCTTGAGGGCTCCGCCAAATTTTTCCTCACGCGCGGCAAGCTCCTCCTCGTGGGCGTCAAGGTTGACCTTCCGCTGCGCAAGCTCGCCCTCCTGCGCAGACAGCTTTTCAGCGGCGAGCCGCTGTTGCTCTCTGACTTCAGCCTTCTCGAGGAGGAAGGCCTTCTGCGCTTCGGCAAGTTGCTCCCGCTCCTCCGCCAGGGACCAGAGAGCTTCCTGGTGGAGACCCCGGAGCTCCTCCGCGCGCTTCTCGATGTCTGCTCCCGCCTTCGCGACAAGCGCCTCGCGGGATTCCAGCTTGGCTCGCCGCGCACAGTAGAGCGACAACAACTTCCGCAGCAGCCGCTCCTCTTCAGGCTCGTTGCTGCTGCTGCTCGGCGCGTCAACCAGCGTCAGCCCAGCGGAGACGAGCACCTCCCCGTCGAAGATCTCTCCCTCGACTGGCACCCTAGAGCTTGACGCCCAGGGGAGGTTGATGAAGACGCCGTCGCCGGCCTTCAAGTAGACGCCTGGCCGGGGCTCTTCGGAGCTTGGCGCTGCGGCATCGGCGGACGGGTCGGCGGTCGACGTAGCGCCTGGCGCTCCTGCGGCCTCAGGGCCGTCAGTGCGATCGCCAGATCCCTCGCCAGTCGCTGCGGCGGCGGCCTTGGCGGCCTCTGCGCCGGCGGGATCGTCAGCACCGGCTGCTCCCTCGGTGGCAGCAGCGTCGGCGGCGGCAACCTCAGTCTCCATCGGCTCCGTAGCAGATGGGTCTGACAGCCGGAAGAGGGAGAAGAGTCAAGCAAAATACAACACAAACCCAAGAAGATCAAAAGAAGAAGAACCCAAGGGAAGTCTTGCAGCGAAAGGATTACCTGTACCGGGTTCTGCAGTCGTGGTCTCAGCCGTCGGTGGGCCGCTGGTGCTGTCCCTTGCCAGAGACTTCTCCCTTACCGGAAAGCTCTCCCTTGCCGGAGGACTCTCCCTTGGCTCCTGGTGGGGCTGCTCTGCTCCTACACAAACCAACAGTCAGATATCAGCAAAGACAGAGTATCCATGCGCACCTCACAGCGGAAAGCAAACCATATACTTACGCTGGGGGCTGCTCTGGAGAAAAGTTGCCGGGTCCGGCAAGGTTGTCTCGGGCGCACCTCCTGCTGTCGCAGTGGGTTCGTCCTCGATGACGATCACCGGGACCTTGGCTCTCTTCGCTGCTCTCTGGGCCAGAGTCCTAAAAAGGAACAAGTTCAGAGTAAAGCAAATGAGATACAAGACAAACAGCAAGGATTGAAGAACTACAAGTACAACAAGAAGATCTTACTCTTCTTCTTCCTCGTCGGAGCTGAACGCGGAGAAGTCGAAGTCCGGCTCGCGACCGGCATGAGGAGGCGGAGGAGTAGGTTCCCTTGGCCGCTTGCCGGGAGCAGTGGCGGTGATCTGAGACGACCCCGCTCTGGCTACCGCCGCGGCATGAGAAGCGGCAGGAGTAGAAGCGGTGGTCCGGGAGGGCCCCGCTCCAGTTGCCGTCGCAGCGTGAGGTGCTCCCGCGACAACAGTGCTTGCCGCGGTGGAGTGTGTCACGCGGCGCGGCGACTGTTGCCTCGCCTGCCGCTCCGCTACGTCACCGGCCTTGCGAAGACGCCTTCTTGGTGGGGATGGAGGCTCTGCTTGCGGCAAGCTGCCCGAAGATGAAGAGGAAGAGGAGTTGATCTCCAGCGAGCCGCTCGTATCCTTGGCGGGCTCGCTCGACCCGACGCCATGTTCGGCAAGTTCTTTCTCACCGGCGGGCTCCCCTCGCTCGGCACGGCTTGCCGCCTCTGTTGCATCTGCCTCCTCCACGATGAATCCAAATTCGCCCGCAGTTGCGGCTGCCGCCGCCTCTTCCAGCCTAGTGGCGATGAGTGTCATCTCCGCATCGGTGGTGTCGCGGGTGAGGCTATCCTTCTCGTCGGAGCGGATCGGCACTTCTACCAAGTCATCGAAGAATTGCTGCACGACGTCGTCTGCAGGCTCTTGCCAAGTTGGGACAATTCCATGTGAATCGCACAGCGGCATCATTGCACGGATGCGGTCGAGCGCGGAATTGTTGCATAGCGGAACGACACCCCCCGGCAACCTGAACACTTCGGGATGTTGAGGGTCATACTTGAACAGCTCCTGGAGCATCGCGTTGAGCTCCAGAACAGTGAAGTTGAAGTTGAGGCCCGGCCGCAGCCTCATGATATCCGCCGCATTCTTGAACTCCCAAGTGGGTCTCCCCCGTTCCTGCAGGGGGCGAAGCAGCGGCGAAGAAAATCTGCGCCAACAGCGCCTACAGTGAGCCCGGCAAGCCTGAGGCGTAGGATCCGGGTGACAGCAATCTTCAGCCTGTCGTCTTCCGGGGCCACGTCACTCCAATCGCTGCCGCGTGCTACCGGGGTTTGGCGCCGGGTGGTGAATGGCTGCGGGTTCTCCTCGTCAATCTAGCACCAGTCTGCTCTCCACTCCTCCCACTTGCCGCGGAATTCTCCCTCCAGATAAGTTTCCTTCTTGCCGGCCCTTGAGATCCAGGCGATTCCGCCGGATAAAGGCTCTCCTCTCTCTACTCGGGGTATAAAGAATTGGCGAAAGAGGGCTACGTTGGGATGGACTCCGACAAAGTTTTCGCAGAGATGTGCGAAAACTGCCATGGTCAGAACGGCATTGGGGGTGAAGTCAAGGAGGTGGAACCCGTAGGTGTTCATAATGTCGCAGAAGAACTCAGAGAAGGGCGGGCAGAGCCCGCAGTAGAAGAACAAGGCGAAGAAAGGGTATCCGTTTGGGGCCTTCTTCCAAGCGGCGGCGGGAAGTACCTTCGTGCGCGGATGCGCTCGTGTCTCCGTCGACCAGAAGAGGTAGTAGTTCTCCCTCAGCTCCCTCGCGGCAAGCTTGGGGGGGAAGACCGCCCGTTCCTTTCACAGCGCCGCAAGCCGCTGCGCCTCGGTCAACTTCACCATCTTCCCCTTGTCGGCTTTTGGAGCCATGGCGGAAGTGGTGGAGGAGGTCGACGGCGTTGGTGGAGCTGGTGGCGATGGGGGGCGGAGCACTGCTCTCTTTCGGCTTTGGGAAGACGAGGGAGCGGCGGAGATTTCTGAGATTGGAGCAGCAACCGGCGAATGGGCGAACTACCCCTGTTTCCCCTGCTTATAAAGAGGGAGGGGCGGACGTTCCGCATTTCCAAATAAAGAAACCACCCACGATCTCTCCCACGACGCCGCATTCAACGCGTGCCGTTCGGGGAGGGCGCGGTGGATACGGAGAGAGATACGGCGTAACCTAGGCCGCGCGTGCCCGTGCCCTGTTTTGAGCCTGGCCCAACAGCGCTCGGCACCGTGTATGGCCCAGGCCCAGGGGCTCCTGTCGGTGTACTAGAGTAGGGGTACCCTAGTATCCCGAACTTGTGCACGGGCAGTTGCAGCATCCCGCGGCAAGGCTTGCTGGGTGACCGCCAAGGTCCTCCGTGGTTCCTTTGGAGCCATTCAAGAACAAAGTATCCAAGCCAAGGAGACAAGACCCCGGCAAGAGGAGCTTGCCGGGAAGGCCAACCAAGGCATCTCAAGACCCCGGCAAGAGGAGCTTGCCGGGAAGGCCAACCAAGGCACCTCAAGGAACTTGCCGCGACGCGCCACGCGTCCCGGCAAGGCCCGGTGAGCGACAAGCTCCCGGACGCGACAAGACAACGACCACGGCAAGGCGCTTGCCGCGGCAAGCCACCACTCCGTGCCCGCGCTCCAGCACATCCACCAACGTGTCGCTCTGGGACCCTTCCAAGCATGCGTGGCGGGAGGCTGTGCAGCCAGCGGTGCGCGGTGGCAAGCGGCGCTGACAAGATTGCCATCGCGAGCGGTGGCGTCCCTGACGGTCCCTTTTGCACTGTTTAGGCGACGCAGACGGGCATTTAATGCCCTTGTCCCCTGCCGTCAGGGTTAGGTATGATACACTGTATCAGGTAGCTGTACCTACCACAGCACCTTTCCATTTTTACCCTTTGTCTCCGTTGCCACCTGTCGGTGACCCCTTGAGCATATAAAAGGAGGCCCGTGCGCAACGTAGAGGGGGGGAGCTGGTTCAGAGGAAACAGAACACTCACGCTCGGTCTCGTTAGCTGCTGGCGTGTACTGTAGCACTCCGCGCTCCCGAGCAAGAACTCAATACAAACCACAAAGCAGGAATAGGGTTTTACGCATCCGTGCGGCCCGAACCTGGGTAAGCTGCTCGTGTGCTTCACCTCGATCCGCTCTTCATGCGACCGCCGCCCCTGCCGAACCGAAAGGGACTCGGTCCGCCGGTCCCATAGGTGCTCGTGGATCAGTACCCCGGCATCCGGTGGCCATCTTCATCTTCCCGGTGCTCTCCATGATGAGGAGGGAGTAGTTCTCCCTCGGGGCTGAGGGTATGTACTAGTAGCTATGTGTTTGATCTCTCTCTCTCTCCCGTGTTCTTGAGGTGATACGATCTTGATGTATCGCGAGCTTTGCTATTATAGTTGGATCTTATGATGTTTATCCCCCTCTACTCTCTTGTGATGGATTGAGTTTTCCCTTTGAAGTTATCTTATCGGATTGAGTCTTTAAGGATTTGAGAACACTTGATGTATGTCTTGCATGTGCTTATCTGTGGTGACAATGGGATATCACGTGATCCACTTGATGTATGTTTTGGTGATCAACTTGCGAGTTCCGTGACCTCGTGAACTTATGCATAGGGGTTGGCACACGTTTTCGTCTTGACTCTTCGCTAGAAACTTTGGGGCACTCTTTGAAGTCCTTTGTGTTGGTTGAATAGATGAATCTGAGATTGTGTGATGCATATCGTATAATCACACCCATAGATACTTGAGGTGACATTGGAGTATCTAGGTGGCATTAGGGTTTTGGTTGATTTGTGTCTTAAGGTGTTATTCTAGTACGAACTCTAGGATATATTGAACGGAAATAATAGCTTCGTGTTATTTTACTACGGACTCTTGAATAGATCTATCATAAAGGATAACTTTGAGGTGGTTTCGTACCCTACCATAATCTCTTTGTTTGTTCTCCGCTATTAGTGACTTTGGAGTGACTCTTTGTTGCATGTTGAGGGATAGTTAGATGATCCAATTATGTTATTATTGTTGAGAGAACTTGCACTAGTGAAAGTATGAACCCTAGGCCTTGTTTCAACGCATTGCAATGCCGTTTGTGCTCACATTTATCATTAGTTACCTTGCTGTTTTTATATTTTCATATTACAAAAACCTTTATCTACCGTCCATATTGCACTTGTATCACCATCTCTTCGCCGAACTAGTGCACCTATACAATTTACCATTGTATTGGGTGTGTTGGGGACACAAGAGACTCTTTGTTATTTGGTTGCAGGGTTGTTTGAGAGAGACCATCTTCATCCTACGCCTCCCACGGATCGATAAACCTTAGGTCATCCACTTCAGGGAAATTTGCTACTGTCCTACAAACCTCTGCACTTGGAGGCCCAACAACGTCTACAAGAAGAAGGTTGTGTAGTATACATCAAAGGTCTACAAAGAACTACTCACACATCATCGGAGAGGCACCAATGGAGGTGGTGAACCCCATCCAAGATGGTGTCTAGATTGGATCTGGTGGTTCTGGACTCTGCGGCGGCTGGATCAATATTTCGTCGACTTCCCTTGGGTTCTGGGAATATTTGGGTATTTATAGAGCAAAGAGGTGGTCCGGGGGCACCCGAGGTGGGCTCAACCCACCAGGGCCCTGGTGGGTTGTGCTCTCCTTGGAGCACCCCCCGAGGCGTAGCCAGGGCCCATTATGTTCCTTCTGGTCCAAAAAAATCTCCGTAAAGTTTCGTTGCGTTTGGACTCCGTTTGGTATTGATTTTCTGCGATGTAAAAAACATGGAAAAATAGCAACTGGCACTTGGCACTATGTCAATAGGTTAGTACTAAAAATGATATAAAATGACTATAAAATGATTATAGAACATCCAAGATTGATAATATAACAACATGGAACAATCAAAAATTATAGATATGTTGGAGACGTATCACTGAGCATAGGCATGTGTTGTCATTTGATGAACGGGATCACATCATTAGAGAATGATGTGATGGACAAGACCAATCCGTTAGCTTACCATTATGATCGTTTAGTTTTATTGCTATTGCTTTCTTCATGACTTATACATATTCCTCTGACTACGAGATTGTGTAACTCCCGAATACCGGAGGAACACCTTGTGTGCTATCAAACGTCACAACGTAACTGGGTGATTATAAAGATGCTCTATAGGTGTCTCCGAAGGTGTTTGTTGAGTTCGCATAGATCAAGATTAGGATTTTTCACTCCGTGTATCAGAGAGGTACCTCTGGGCCCTCTCGGTACTGCACATCACTATAAGCCTTGCAAGCAATGTGACTAATGAGTTAGTTGCGGGATGATGCCTTACGGAACGAGTAAAGAGACTTGTCGGTAATGAGATTGAACTAGGTATGATGATACCGACGATCGAATCTCGGGCAAGTAACATACCGATGACAAAGGGAATGACGTATGTTGTTATGCGGTTTGACCGATAAAGATCTTCGTAGAATATGTAGGAAACAATATGAGCATCCAGGTTCCGCTATTAGTTATTGACCGGAGATGTGTCTCGGTCATGTCTACATAGCTCTCGAACCCGTAGGGTCTGCACGCTTAACGTTCAATGATGATTTGTATTATGAGTTATGTGTTTTGGTGACCGAAGTTTGTTCGGAGTCCCAGATGAGATCATGGACATAACGAGGAGTCTCGAAATGGTTGAAAGGTAAAGATCCATATATTGGAAGGTTATATGCGGACACCGGAATGGTTCCGAAGATGTTTGGGGATTTTTCGGAGTACCGGGATGTTACCGGAACCCCCCGGGAAAGTTAATGGGCCTAATGGGCCATAGTGGAGGAGAGGAGGCAGGCCACGGGAGGTGGTGTGCGCCCCTCCTTGCCCAATCCGAATTGGACAAGGGGAGGGGGTGCGGACCCCCTTTCCTTCTCCTTCTCCCTCCTTTCCCCTTTCCCCCTCTCTGTTGGAAGGAAAGGGGGCCGAATCCTACTAGGAACAGAGTCCTAGTAGGACTCCCCCCTCATGGCATGCCACCCCTGGCCGAACACCTCCTCCCCCCTCCTTTATATACGGGGGCGGGGGCACCCCAAAGGCACACCAAGATTTCTCTTAGCCGTGTGCGGTGCCCCCTCCACAGTTTACTCCTCCGGTTATAGCGTCGTAGTGCTTAGGCGAAGCCCTACGCGGATCACATCACCATCACCGTCACCATGCTGTCGTGCTGATGGAACTCTCCCTTGAATGCACGTGCAACGCACTTGTAATTGAATTGGGTGTCTATTTCTCCAACTTTAGTCGAATTGGATTTGACTACGGCCGGTCCTTGTTGAAGGTTAAAACAAAACACTTGATGAAAAATCATTGTGGTTTTGATGCGTAGGTAAGAACAGTTCATGCTAGAAGCCCGTAACATCCACATAAAACTTGCAACAACAAAGTAGATGATGTCTAACTTGTTTTTGCAGGGCATGTTGTGATCTGATATGGTCAAGACGTGATGAGATACAAATTGTTGTATGAGATGATCATGTTTTGTAGAAGTTATCGGCAACTGACAGGAGCCTTATGGTTTTCACTTTATTGTATGAAATGCAATCGCCATGAAATTGCTTTACTTTTTCACTAAGCGGTAGTGCTACCTCTTGAGCATGTGTTGGTTTTTCCTTGAAAAGGAACGGATGATGCAGCAAAGCAGTGTAAGTATTTCCCTTAGTTTTTGAGAACCAAGGTATCAATCCAGTAGGAGACCACGCACAAGTCACCTCATACCTACAAAAACAAATAAGAACCTTGCAACCAACGCATGCATGAACATGTACCAAGTCAAGCCACTTGAACATTCAGAGGAGGATACCATATCGTCATACTACATCACAATCATTTTAACGCTATGTTGATATCCAAGATAAATCATTATCAACTCCCATCTACTTATGCATGGCATGAGAAACTATAATCTCTAATTGTCATTACAAACATGTTTGATCATAATGGACTGAAGCATGGATACTAGGTTAAACATATTTACACACACAGAACAAGTTGAGTTCATACCAGTTTCTCTCTGCCACGGCCAGTTGATCGAATATCGTCATTATTGCCTTTCACTTGCACGTCCAAATGATATGAAAACAATAATAGTGCAAGAGTGCCGTGGACTAAGCTGGAATCTGCAAACATTTTATTCAACAGGAGAAGACAAGGTAAAATGTTGTAACGCCCCGAGACCGATGTGCCAGGTGTCGTCCAGTTATTCGCTGTTGTTGCCTTGTCATTGCTTGCGTGTCATGCATTGCATATCATGTCATCATGTGCATTTCATTTGCATACATGTTCATCTCATGCATCCGAGCATTTTTCCCGTTGTCCGTTTTGCATTCCGACGCTCCTATCTCCTCCGGTGGTCATTTCTACCTTTCTTTCGTTTGTGGGGGTTAAACATTTCCGGATTGGACCGAGACATGCCAAGCGGCCTTGGTTTACTACCGGTAGACCGCCTGTCAAGTTTCGTGCCATTTGGACTTCGTTTGATGCTCCAACGGTTAACCGAGGGACTGAGAAGGCCTCGTGTGTGTTGCAGCCCAACACCCTTACAAAGTGGCCCAAAACCCACTTAAACCTCCTCCATCTTCTCGGTCGTTCGATCACGGTCGTGTGGCCGAAAACCGCACCTCTTTTGGACTCTCCTAGCTCCCTCTACCTATAAAAGAGCACCCCTACTCGAAATTTCGGATCATTTCGCGGATGAACCCTAGATCCACTCCTCCCCGTGCCGCCGGACATGTCCGCCCGGTGGCCGGACGCATCCGCCGCCTCCCGCGCCCTATCCGCAGCTGCCACCTGTCCTCTGCCGCCGTCTCCATCGCGCGAGCCCGCGCCGCCGCCGTCGTCCGCCCGATTCGGCCCGCGCCTCAGCGCCTTGTCTCCGCCGCCGGAACCCGTGCGCCGCCCCGTGCGCCGTTCACCGTTTTCGTCGCCGGCGACCTCCGCCGAGCCGCCGCCCCTCTCGACTTCCTCCGCCGCCCGCGCGCCCGTCCGCCTCCGAGCCGCCGCGCCCCGCCTGCCCCTCCACGCCGCCGATGTCACACTCCGCCGTGCCGGACGCCCTTCGCATCGCCGGCGACCTCGCCGGTTTTCCTCGCCGGAGCCCGTCCCGGCCGGATCTGCTCCGATGGATGAGATCCACCGGGAGTTGGTCCAAACACCGCCCCCGCACCCCGGATTCCGTCGTCCCGGATATCCTCGTCCCGTTGACTTTTTCGCGGAGGTATAATTTCACTAAGTCCCCAAAATTCCCAGATTCATATGCCCATGTTCATCATGTCGTAACTTTGCATCCGTAGCTCCGTTTTGCGCATGTAGCATATCAAAATGTTCGTCTCAGAGAGAACATCATTTCATCTCATTGCATCATTTTCATTTGAGTTTATCTTGATGCCCTAAATGCTGTTAGAAGAATGCTATTTGAGATAATTGTCAGATCTGCTGCTCCAATTAGACATTTGTCATTTTTGCCATGATTAATGTGTGCATGATATGCCCCTGAGCTCTACATGGGTTTTGTCATATGCTTTGCCATCTTTACCGAGTTGCTTGCCATGTATTTTTGTGATATGTATGGTGACTAGCACAAGCTTGCAAAGTAGTGCATTCGTTAATGCTGATTTCAGGGACTTCGCAATTCCACTAAGTCCTTGATCTGTTTACCTCAATATGCCATATGTTCATGTTGTTTCCTAGTGATCCGTGCCTCTTTTGAGGATGATCAGTAAGGATGTTTTGTTAATTTAGTAGTGCTCTATCCATCCATGTCTTTGTTTGCAATTATGGAGCACCCTAGCTTGAGTCAATCGAGCTCTACTTTTGCTATTTTGTGAATCTGGGTAGATTGTCTACTTGTTAGCGATTTTGCCGAGGATGTTGTAGTTGATCCGTGCATGCTATGTTATTGTTCTTGCCATGTCTAGCTTGTATTTTGTGTATTCTTGATGTGTGTATGCTTAGTTTGTCATGACTTGCTCTGTAGTGAGTGCATCGAGCTCGTAAACATGCATACTTGATATCTGTTTTGCATGCTCCAGTTTTTCACTAAGTCTGGGATCTGATTATGTTTTTGCCATGTTCACATGCCTACAATTGTATTTTCTGACCCCTTTTGGCTCAAGCTCACTAAGGGACTTTTTTTAATCTCTTTGAGTAGCTCCATGCCATACTTTACTTTGCCTTGTTCAGGTCCTGTAGCATAAAGTTTTCATGCTCCAGAGTGTGCTATCTGATCTGAAATTCCAGACAAGTGTTAATTTCACTAAGTCTGAAATCTGTTGGTCAAATGCATTTTTGCCATGCTTGTTTGAACCTGTTAATGGATGAATTGGCCGTAGATCAGTGTTCATCTTTTGTTAAGCATCATGAATGGATCCCTGCCATGTATTTTTTGCCATGTTTGGGTGCTGTAGCATGTTCATCTTGTTGCATTTAGATGGCTACTTGCTGTATATCGCAGACCGGTGCCATATTTGAATTGCTTGCCATTTCCAAACCGTGACTCCGATTCCGGCGTTCTTTATATCGTTTTCAAACGATTTCTCCTCACCTTTCCAGTGGCACACTTGGATTTCCAAGTTGAGGCCAGGTTCTTTCTTTCCTTGTCAAATCATGCATATGCATCGCATACCGCATCCCGCATATCATATCATGTTCATGTGTTGGTTGTTTACTATGTTGTGTGCTTCTTTCCGGTGTTTGCTTCTTCGGGTTGGTTCCGATAACGTCGCGTTTGTGAGGACCCGTTTGACTACGTCCGTTTGTCTTCTTCATGGACTCGTTCTTCTTCCTTGCGGGATTTCAGGCAAGATGATCATACCCTCGAAATCACTTATATCTTTGCTTGCTAGTTGCTCGCTCTTTTGCTATGCCTATGCTACGATACCTACCACTTGCTTATCATGCCTCCCATATTGTCGAACCAAGCCTCTAACACACCTTGTCCTAGCAAACCATTGTTTGGCTATGTTACCGCTTTGCTCAGCCCCTCTTATAGCGTTGTTAGTTGCAGGTGAAGATTGAAGTTTGTTCCTTGTTGGAACATGGAGATGTTGTTCCTTGTTGGAACATGTTTACTTGTTGGGATATCACAATATATCTTATTTATTTAATGCATCTATATAATTGGTAAAGGGTGGAAGGCTCGGCCTTATGCCTGGTGTTTTGTTCCACTCTTGCCGCCCTAGTTTCCGTCATATCGGTGTTATGTTCCTGGATTTTGCGTTCCTTACGCGGTTGGGCTATAATGGGAACCCCTTGACAGTTCGCCTTGAATAAAACTCCTCCAGCAATGCCCAACCTTGGTTTTACCATTTGCACTAACAACCTACCACCTTCCCTTGGGTTCTGCAGACTCAAGGGTCATCTTTATTTTAACCCCCCCCCCCCCGGGCCAGTGCTCCTCTGAGTGTTGGTCCGAAACGGGCAGCCTGCAGGGCCACCTCAGGGCAACTCGAGGGTTGGTTTTACTCGTAGCTTGACCTATCCGGTGTGCCCTGAGAACGAGATATGTGCAGCTCCTATCGGGATTTGTCGGCGCATCGGGTGACTTTGCTGGTTTTGTTTTAACCTGTCGAAATGTCTTGAAGAACCGGGATACCGAGTCTGATCGTAATGTCTCGGGAGGAGGTCTATTCCTTCGTTGACCGTGAGAGCTTGTCATGGGCTAAGTTGGGACACCCCTGCAGGGATTTGAACTTTCGAAAGTCGTGCCCGCGGTTATGGGCAGATGGGAATTTGTTAATGTCCGGTTGTAGAAAACCTGAAGTTGACCTTAATTAAAATACATCAACCGCGTGTGTAACCGTGATGGTCTCTTTCCGGCGGAGTCCGGGAAGTGAACACGGTGTTGGAGTTATGTTTGACGTAGCTTGTTCTAGGATCACTTCTTGATCATAGTTTCACGATCGTGCTTTGCCTTCTCTTCTCGCTCTCTTTTGCGTACATGTTAGCCATCATATATGCTAGTCGCTTGCTGCAGCTCCACCTCATACCTTTTACCTTACCCATAAGCTTAAATAGTCTTGATCGCGAGGGTGCGAGATTGCTGAGTCCCCGTGACTCATAGATACTTCCAAAACCAGTTTGCAGGTGCCAATGAGTCCGTGCAGTTGACGCAACTAAGCTCAAGGAGGAGCTCGATGAAGATCTTGTCCTTTGTGTTGTTTCGTTCTAGTTGATCAGTAGTGGAGCCCAGTTGGGGTCGATCAGGGACCTTTGTCGCATTTGGGGTTCTTCTTTTATTTTGGTTCCATAGTCGGACCTTGATTGTATCTGGTTGATGTAATGCTTTATTCATGTATTGTGTGAAGTGGCGATTGTAAGCCAACTATGTATCTCTTTCCCTTATGTATTACATGGGTTGTGTGAAGATTACCTCACTTGCGACATTGCTTTCAATGCGGTTATGCCTCTAAGTCGTGCTTCGACACGTGGGAGATATAGCCGCATCGAGGGTGTTACAAATGTGCTCTTTATTAGTTCAACAATTATTCAAATGAGAACCACTCAACATTTTCATCGTGGTCTTCTCCTCGTTGCAACTCGAATAAAAAGAAGAAGAAATCAGAGAAACACACTGAAATATTTTTGGGGTTTTTGGCTTTCTTTAACAAGCAAATAAGGGAAAAGCAAAAACAAGAAAAACTATTTACATGGGAAAGCTCCCAACAAGCAAAAGAGGAACGAGGAAATCTTTTTGGGTTTTCTTTTTAATAATACAGCTAAACATGCATAGAAAGTAAACTAGCTACAACTATTTTTTTGGTTTTTCTAAAGTTTTTCAAACACACAAGAAGAAAGGAAGAAAATAAATCTAAGCATGGACGATACAATGAAAAAGTGGACACCGACAAATGGAATAAGTGGACATGAATGTAAAGTCGGTGGAAACACGTACTCCCCCAAGCTTAGGCTTTTGTCCTAACTTGGTAGTCGATCAGTAGCCTGGAGGGTAGTAGGGGTGCTGAGGAGCGGGCATCCACTCGTCCCGCTGCTGGGGTGTAACGCCCCGAGATCGATGTGCCAGGTGTCCTCCAGTTATTCGCTGTTGTTGCCTTGTCATTGCTTGCGTGTTATGCATTGCATATCATGTCATCATGTGCATTTCATTTGCATACATGTTCGTCTCATGCATCCGAGCATTTCCCCGTTGTCCGTTTGACATTCCGGCGCTTCTATGTCACCCGGCGTCCCTTTCTACCTCTTTTCGTGTGTGGGTGTTAAACATTTCCGGATTGGACCGAGACTTGTCATGCGGCCTTGGGTTACTACCGATAGACCGCATGTCAAGTTTCGTACCATTTGGACTTCGTTTGATACTCCAACGGTTAACCGAGGGACCGAAAACGCCTCGTGCGTGTTGCAACCCAACACCCCTCCAAAGTGGCCCAAAACCCACCAAAACCCCCTCCATCATCTCGGTCGTTCGATCACGATCGCGTGGCCGAAAACCGCACCTCATTTGGACTCTCCTAGCTCCCTCTACCTATAAATATGTGTCTCCCTCCGAAAATTCTGCGCAGATCAAACCCTACCCTAACTTCCCTCCGCGCCGCCGGACATGTCCGTCCGCGCCGGACGCGTCCACCGGCCACCTCACTCCAGCCAATAGCAAGCCTCCACGTCACCGCCGCCGCCGCCCTCAGCCACTCAGCGCGCGCCACCTCATCCCAGCCGCCTCCTCTCTCTCCTCCCCACCGCGCCGGCCCGCGGAGCCCAGGCGGGGCCCGTCCGGCCCGGATCGCCAGCGCCGCCGCCCGGGCGCGCCCGCGCCTAGCGCGCCTTCGTCCGCCGCCGCCAGCCTCTCGTCGGAGCTGCGCGCCGGTGCCGGACTTCGCCGGCGTTCGTCGACACCGCCGCCCAGCGCCCCCAGTCGCCACCTCCAACGCAAGGTCGCCGAGGCGCGGTACTCCCATCGTTGCGCCGCCGCCTCAGGCCACCTCGCCGCTTCGCCTCATGCGTGCGCCGTTCCTCGCGCCGGCCGGCGACCGCCGCCGCCGCCGTGGATTTCTCGTCGGAGTCCTCCTCCCTCGCCGGCCGGATCTGGTGAGGGTGGACGAGATCCACCACACCCTCCATCCCAACGGCCTCCGTCCAGATCCGGATCCCTCCGTCCCGTACCGCTTCGTCCCGGGTTGACTTTTCCCGTGGGGTAAAAAATTGCTAAGTCCCCGAAGTTTCCAGTATTTTTAGCATTTTTCATTGCATCATAACTCATCACTCGTTGCTCCGATTCGTGCGTGTAGCATTTTTAGCATTTCATCTCATTGCATCATTTTCTTTTGAGCTCATCTTGATGCCCGAAATGCTGTTGGAAGAGGGCTATGTGATAAACTTGGCAGATCTGTTTCATCAAATAGATATTTGTCTTTTTTTGCCATGATTAATGTGTGCATGATATGCTCCTGAGTTCTACATGAGTTTTGTTATATGCCATGCCATCTTTACAGAGGTGCTTACCATGTATTTTTGTGATATGTGTGGTGACTAGCACAAGCTTGCAAAGTAGTGCATTCGTTAATGCTGATTTCAGGGACTTAGAATTTCACAAAGTCCTTGTTCTGTTTTTGTCATTATGCCATATGTTCATGTTGTTTCCTAGTGATCCGTGCCTCTTTTGAGGATGATCAGTAAGGATGTTTTGTTAACATTGTGGTGCTCTATCCATCCATGCCTTTGTTTGCATTTATGGAGCAACCTAGCTTGAGTCAATCGAGCTCTACTTTTGCTATATCGTGAATCCTGGCAGATTGTTGACATGTTAGCGATTTTGCCGAAGATGTTGCTATTGATCCGTGCATCCTATGTTGTTCTTCTTGCCATGTCTAGCTTCTATGCCATGTATTCTTGATGGGTGTATGCTTAGTTTGTCATGCCATGCTCTGTAGTGAGTGCATCGAGTTCGTAAACATGCCTACTCGTTAACTGATTTGCATGCTCTAGTTTTTCACTAAGTCTGTAATTTGTTTATGTTTTTGCCATGTTCACATGCTTGCAATTATATTTTCTGATCCCTTTTGGCTCAAGGTCACTAAGGGACTTTTGTTAAGTGCTTTGATTAGCTTCATGCCATGCCTTGCTTTGCCATGTTAAGTTCCTGTAGCATATAGTTTTCATGCTCTAAAGTGTGCTTCCTGATGATAAATTCCAGACTTGTGTTAATTTCACTAAGTCTGAAACCTGTTATCATTTGCACTTTTGCCATGCTTGTTTGAACCTGTTAATGAGTGAATTAGCCGTAGCTCAGTGTTCATATTTTGTCAAGCATCTTGAGTGGATCCCTGCCATGTATTTAGTTGTCATGTTTGAGTGATGTAGCATATTTATCTTGTTACATTTAGATGGCTACTTGCTGATTATCGCAGACCGGTGCCATATTTGTTTTGCTTGCCATTTCCAAACCATGCATCCGATTCCGGCGATCTTTATATCGATTTCAACCGAAATCACCTCACCTTTCCAGTGGCACTCTTGGATTTCCAAGTTGAGGCCAGGTTCAATCATTCCTTTACAAATCATGCATATGCATCGCATACCGCATCCCGCATATCATACCATGTTCATGCGTTGGTTGTTTACTATGGTGTGTGCTTCTTTCCGGTGTTGCTTCTTCGGGTTGGTTCCGATAACGTCGCGTTTGTGAGGACCCGTTCGACTACGTCCGTTTGTCTTCTTCATGGACTCGTTCTTCTTCCTTGCGGGATTTCAGGCAAGATGACCATACCCTTGAAATCACTTTTATCTTTGCTTGCTAGTTGCTCGCTCTTTTGCTATGCCTATGCTGCGATACCTACCACTTGCTTATCATGCCTCGCATATTGTTGAACCAAGCCTCTAACCCACCTTGTCCTAGCAAGCCGTTGTTTGGCTATGTTACCGCTTTGCCCAGCCCCTCTTATAGTGTTGTTAGTTGCAGGTGAAGATTGGAGCTTGTTCCATGTTTGGAACATGGATATTTTGTTGGGATATCACAATATCTCTTATTTAATTAGTGCATCTATATACTTGGTAAAGGGTGGAAGGCTCGGCCTTATGCCTGGTGTTTTGTTCCACTCTTGCCGCCCTAGTTTCCGTCATATCGGTGTTATGTTCCCGGATTGTGCGTTCCTTACGCGGTTGGGTTATAATGGGAACCCCTTGACAGTTCGCCTTGAATAAAACTCCTCTAGCAAGGCCCAACATTGGTTTTACCATTTGCCACCTAGCCGTTTCTTTCCCTTGGGTCGGCCAACCCAAGGGTCATCTTATTTTAACCCCCCCCCCCCCCCCGCCAGTGCTTCCCTAAGTGTTGGTCCAATCCAGAGCACCGTGCGGGGCCGTCCCTTGGCAACTTGGGTTACGTTGGCTCCTGTACGCTTAGCTTATCCGGTGTGCCCTGAGAACGAGATATGTGCAGCTCCTATCGGGATTTGTCGGCACAGCGGGTGGTCTTGCTGGTCTTGTTTTACCATTGTCGAGGATGTCTTGTAACCGGGATTCCGAGTCTGATCGGGTCTTCCCGCTAGAAGGAATATCCTTCGTTGACCGTGAGAGCTTGTGATGGGCTAAGTTGGGACACCCCTGCAGGGTTTTGAACTTTCGAAAGCCGTGCCCACGGTTATGGGCAGATGGGAATTTGGTAATGTCCGGTTGTAGAAAACCCGAAGTTGACCTTAATTAAAATGCGCCAACCGCGTGTGTTACCGTGATGGTCTCTTTCCGGTGGAGTCCGGGAAGTGAACACGGTGTTGGAGTTATGCTTGACATAGGTTGTTTTAGGATCACTTCTTGATCATAGTTCATCGACCATGCTTTTGCCTTCTCTTCTCGCTCTCTTTTGCGAATATGTTAGCCACCATATATGCTAGTCGCTTGTTGCAGCTCCACCTCATACCTTTACCTTACCCATAAGCTTAAATAGTCTTGATCGCGAGGGTGTGAGATTGCTGAGTCCCCGTGACTCACAGATACTTCCAAAACCAGTTTGCAGGTGCCGTTGAACCGTGCAGGTGACGCAACCAAGCTCAAGGAGGAGCTCGATGAAGATCTTGACCTTTGTGTTGTTTTGTTCTAGTTGATCAGTAGTGGAGCCCGGTTGGGGTCGATCGGGGATCTGTGTAGCATTTGGGGTAGTCTTCTTTTATTTTGGTTCCGTAGTCGGACCTTGATTGTATCTGGATGATGTAATGCTTTATTCATGTAATTGTGTGAAGTGGCGATTGTAAGCCAACTATGTATCTTTTCCCTTATTGTATTACATGGGTTGTTTGCGAAGATTACCTCACTTGCGACATTGCTTTCAATGCGGTTATGCCTCTAAGTCGTGCTTCGACACGTGGGAGATATAGCCGCATCGAGGGCGTTACATGGGGCTCAAGTTGTGCCGCCTCCTCGGCAGCCTGAGCGTTTGTAGGCGATGATGTCCGCAGGCATGATCCTATATCCGCCCCTGGCAGCAGAATCAAACAAAGCAGGTGCAGGCAGTGGAATAATATCACGAGTTTTAACGCTAAAAACCAGGTTATAAGGAATGGGGATATCAGGATAATCTCGTGCAAGAAAATGATGGTGTTCCATGGCTGCCCGGTCTAGGTAAACCTTGGTTAGAGGGTAACCATGAGGGCGTATCTCGACCTTGAAGTGAGCCGCCAAACGAGTAGCAAAAATCCCACCATGTATTTCACCCTGGGATTTATTAAGATGGAGGCGACGAGCCACAATAGCTCCCAAGCTATGGGTGTTGTCACCCTCGAGTGCTCGGCGTAAAACAGCAAAGTCTGGTGCACTGAGCGCACCTACTTTCTTTCTAGCAAGAAAGCACTTAGCAAGAAATAAAGCAAAATAATGTACGGCAGGAAAGTGTATGCTAGCAACTGTGGTAGCTGACACCCCTCTCTCATCTCCCACTGTCAAAGTGCGATAAAAATCCTCAAACCCAGCCGGCCTAGGCTCGGCTAAGCTCCCATCAGAGGGGATCAAGCATATATCACAAAATTCAGTAAGTGGTATCTGATGGTTTTCAGCATATAAATTGAAGCTCACTTCAGGAGGATTATTCCTAGGCAGGAAAGTAAAACTCCGAACAAAGATATTTGTGAGGATTTGATGATGATCACACTCATCTGCGATAAAGTCGATGAGGCTGGCGTTTGCAACATATTGCAGGAACTCCTCAAGAATTCCAGCTTCTTCCAGGAATGGGGTGTGCGGCCATTCGCACGGTCGTACCTCCGCCAACCTCCAAGGGTGGAGATCATTGTCAGAAGACTCCCCAATAACACCCTTGGAGTTCTTCCTAGAGCCAAACTTCCTGAAGATATTCATGTCCGCGTACAATTTTCTGAAAATAAAAATTTTGGGGTGACAAAAATTTGTCAACAAAACTTTATAAGGTTGATAGCAACTACTCATAGGGATACATAGAGGCCAAAACAAGCATTCAAACTACTTAGAACACTAAGAATTTAACATGCAAGCACATCTACAGCAGCACCAAGAGTAGCTAATTATTCAAAATATAAACCACTAAAGCAAAAACTAATTGGACAAACGGTGGAGTCACATACCAAGCAACAATCCTCCGAAACAGTTTCGGAAACGGAGCTTCGAGCAAAGAGATCGAAATTCGTGGGTTTGAGCTCAAGAACACGGGAGAGAGAGCAATGGAGATTTTTTCTGGAGGTAAGTGATGATGTGGGGTGAAGAGGTAAGTGAGGGGGCCCAAGTGGGGACCACAACCCACCAGGGCGCGCCTGGGGGTGCTGGCACGCCCAGGTGGGTTGTGCCCACCTGGTGCACCTCCCTCTGATGTTTATTGCACCAAAAATTCTCAAATATTTAGAAAAAAATTGTGTATATTTTTTAGGGCATTCTAAGAACTTTTATTTTTGTGTCATTTTTTTATTGCATGGGGAATTCAAAAAACAGGCAAAACATGGCATTTTATTTTATTTAACTAATAAAAACAAAGAATAAAAAGTAGGGATAGAAGGTAGTGCTTACTAAATTCATCAACTTCATACTGTTCAAAAATGATCCATTAATAAGGTTGATCAAGTCTTATTAACAACCACTTTCGATTAGCATGAAACCGAAGAACTTTCGTAAATCACTAAGTTACCTCAATGGGGATATGCATTTCCCCAACAATAACCATTTCATATTTCTTTTTGACAGTAGGCAGAGGTATTTGAAAACTTCCAATAGTGATTGTCGGAGATTTTTCAATAACATTAATACCATTCACTTGGAATTGTTTCTTCGGAAAGTGCACCGTATGCTCATTGCCATTAATATGAAAAGTGAACTTGATTTTATTGCAATCAATAATAGCCCCTGCAGTATTCAAGAAGGGTCTACCAAGGATAATCGACATGTTGTCGTCCTCGGGCATCTCAAGTATAACAAAGTCGGTTAAAATAGTAACATTAGCAACAACAACGGGCGCATGCTCACAGATACCGATAGGTATGGCAGTTGATTTGTCAGACATTTGCAGAGATATTTCAGTAGGTGTGAGTTTATTCAAGTCAAGTCTTTTATATAAAGAGAAAGGCATAACACTAACACCAGCTCCTAAATCACACAAAGTAGTTTTCACATAATTATTTTTGATAGAGCAAGGTATAGTTGGTATTCCCGAATCTCCGAGTTTTTTAGGTACTCCATCTTTAAAAGTGTAGTTAGCAAGCATAGTGGAGATTTCAGCTTCCCGTATTTTTCTCTTATTTGTGATGATGTCTTTCATATACTTTGCATATGGAGGCATTTTTAGGATATCAGTCAAGCGAGTACGCAAAAAGACTGGCCTCAGCATTTCAGCAAAGCGTTCAAATTCTTCATCATCATTCTTTTTAGTTGACTTGGGTGGAAAAGGCATAGGTTTTTGAACCCACGGTTCTCTTTCTTTACCGTGTTTTCTAGCAACAAAGTCTCTTTTGTCATATCTTTTATTTCTAGATTGTGGGTTATCAAGATCAACATGTGGTTCTATCTCAAGATCATTGTCTGGTTCTTTATCATTGGTTGGTTGAGAGTCTTCATGAACCTCATAATTATCTTTTTCATTATTGTTAGGTGAGTGTTCATTACCAGATTGAGTTTCAGCATCAGAGATAGAAACTTCATTATCATTGTCAGGAGGTTTCTCTATTTCAGGTTCACTAGGAGCATGCGAAGTCCTATCATTTTTATTTTTGTTTTTGTTTTTAGAAGAACTAGGTGCACTAGTGTTAGCCCTTTGTGAATCTTGTTCAATTCTTTTGGGTGTCCCTCAGGATAAAGTGGTTCCTGAGTCATTTTACCTCCTCTAGTTGCAACTCTAACAGCAAAGTCATGCATATTATTATTATTCATTTCGTCAAGCAATTCTCTTTGAGATTTAGCAACTTGTTCTAATTGAGTTTGAACCATATAAGCATGTTTTCCAACACCTCTAACATCATTTGATATTCTAAATAGAAAGTCACTCAAGCGAGCAGTCATATCAGAATTATATTTCAATTGTTTCATAACATTTGCATTGAAGTGATCTTGTTTTCTAATATAGTTTTCAAACTCATAAAGGCATTGACTAGGATGCATAGTGTGAGGATTGTCATTACCATTGAACTTCATAAGAGAATTTACCTCTACCACCTTAGGCAATGGTGGTGTATTAAGCCCATGCATTTCTTCAATAGGAGGTAAATTTTTAACATCTTCAGCTTTAATATTTTTTCCTTCATAGATTTCTTTGCCTCTAGCATATCTTCAGGACTAAGACATAATATACCCCTCTTCTTCGGAGTGGGTTTAGCCGGTGGTTCGGGAATAGTCCAATTATCATAGTTTTTCAATATGTTATTCAATAATTCCTCAACTTGTCCAACAGTTCGTTCTCTGAAAACACAACCAGCACAACTATCTAGGAAGTCCATAGAAGCATCGGTCAGTCCATTATAGAAGATATCAAGTATTTCATTTTTCTTAAGAGGATGATCAGGCAAAGAATTAAGTAACTGGCAGAACCTCCCCCAAGCTTGTGGGAGACTCTCTTCTTTACTTTGCACAAAGTTAAATATTTCCTGTAAGGTAGCTTATTTCTTATGAGCAGGAAAATAGTTTTCAGAGAAGTAATAAATCATATCCTGGGGACTATGCACACAACTAGGAGCAAGAGTATTGTACCAAGCTTTAGCATCACCCTTTAATGAGAAAGGAAATAATTTGAGAATAAAGTAGTAGCGAGTTTTCTCATCATGAGTAAAAAGGGTGGCTATGTCATTCAACTTAGTAAGATGTGCCACAACAGTTTCAGTTTCATAACCATGGACATGATCAGATTCAACCAAAGTGATTAACTCTGGGTTGACAGAGAACTCATAATCCTTATCATCAATAAAGATAGGTGAAGTAGCAAACTTAGGATCACACTTCATTCTAGCATTCAGAGATTTTTCTTTATACTTGTGTAGTAATTTCTCTAGATCATCTCTACCATTGCAAGCAAGAATATCTCTAGTTGCTTCTTCACTCATAACATAACCTTTCGGTACCTTAGGCAATTCATATATAGGAAGGCTAGTTCTAGCAGGTGTTTCAGGAGATTTAGTTTCAAGCTCATCATCAGATTCAACAACATCATGTTGTATTACTCTAGCAATTTTTTTATCAAGAAATTCACCAAGTGGCACATCATCATTATTAAGCAAGGTACTAGCATCATCATAAGCATCATTCATAGTAGAAGTAGCATCATCAATAACTTGCGACATATCAGAATTGATAGCATGTGGTGGTGTTTGATACGTCCGTTTTGCATCATGATTTTATATCGATATTTATTGCATTATGGGCTGTTATTACACATTATGTCACAATACTTATGCCTATTCTCTCTTATTTTACAAGGTTTACATGAAGAGGGGGAATGCCGGCAGCTGGATTTCTGGGCTGGAAAAGGAGCAAATATTAGAGACCTATTCTGCACATCTCAAACCGTCCTGAAACTTCACGGGACCACGTTTCAAAATATATAAAAAATATTGGGTGAAAGAAGTACCAGAGGGGGGCCACCCACCGTCCACAAGGGTGGGGGGCGCGCCCTACCCCCCTGGGCGCGCCCCCTACCTCGTGGGCCCCCTGGCAACCCTCTAATGCCCATCTTTGGCTATATGGAGTCTTTCGTGGAGGAAAAAATTATAAGCAAGCTCACGGGACGAAACTCCGCCGCCACGAGGCGGAACCTTGGCAGAACCAATCTAGGGCTCCAACGGAGGTGTTCTGCCGGGGAAACATCCCTCCGAAAGGGGGAAATCATCACCATCGTCATCACCATTGATCCTCTCATCGGGAGGGGGTCAATCTCCATCAACATCTTCACCAGCACCATCTCATCTGAAACCCTAGTTAATCTCTTGTATCCAATCTTTGTCCCAAAGCCTCAGATTGGTACCTGTGGGTTGATAGTAGTGTTGATTACTCCTTGTAATTGATGCTAGTTGGTTTATTCGGTGGAAGATCATATGTTCAGATCCTTTATGCATATTAATACCCCTCTGATTATGAACATGAATATGATTTGTGAGCACTTACGTTTGTTCCTGAGGACATGGGAGAAGTCTTGCTATAAGTAGTCATGTGAATTTGGTATTCGTTCAATATTTTGATGAGATGTATGTTGTCTCTCCTCTAGTGGTGTCATGTGAACGTCGACTACATGACACTTCACCATTGTTTGGGCCTAGGGGAAGGCATTGGGAAGTAATAAGTAGATGATGGGTTGCTAGAGTGACAGAAGCTTAAACCCTAGTTTATGAGTTGCTTCGTAAGGGGCTGATTTGGATCCATATGCTTCATGCTATGGTTAGGTTTACCTTAATACTTCTTTTGTAGTTGCGGATGCTTGCAAGAGGGGTTAATCATAGGTGGGATGCTTGTCCAAGGAAGGGCAGTACCCAAGCACCGATCCACCCAAATATCAAATTATCAAAGTACCGAACGTGAATCATATGAGCGTGATGAAAACTAGCTTGACGATAATTCCCATGTGTCCTCGGGAGCGTTTTCCTTTATATAAGAGTTTGTCCAGGCTTGTCCTTTGCTACAAAAAGGATTGGGCCATCTTGTTGCACCCTATTTACTTTTATTACTTGTTACCTGTTACAAATTACCTTATCACAAAACTATCTCTTATTGATAATTTCAGTGCTTGCAGAGAATACCTTACTGAAAACTGCTTATCATTTCCTTCTGTTCCTCGTTGGGTTCAACACTCTTACTTATCGAAAGGACTAGATAGACCCCCTATACTTGTGGGTCATCAAGGCCTCCTTTTAATAGAGAACCAGAACAAAGCATTAACACATAGTGAATACATGAACTCCTCAAACTACGGTAATCACCGGAAGAAGTCCCGGTTATTGTCACTCCGGGGTTACCGGATCATAACACGTAGTAGGTGACTATAACTTGCAAGATCGGATCTAGAACATGGATATAATGATGATAACATAAACGCTTCAGATCTGAAATCATCGCACCCGGGCCCAAAGTGACAAGCATTTAGCATGGCAAAGTCATAGCAACATCAATCTAAGAACATAGTGGATAGTAGGGATCAAGCCCTAACAAAACTTACTCGATTACATGATGAATCTCATCCAACTCCTCACCGACCAGCGAGCCTATGAAGGAATTACTCACTCCCAGTGGGGAGCATCATGGAATTGGAGATGGAGAAGGGTTGGTGATGACGAAGAACGAAGATCCCCCTCTCCGGAGCCCCAAACAGACTCCAGATCTGCCCTCCCGAGGAAGAACAGGGCTTGGTGTCGGCTCCATCTCATGGATCGCGATAATTCTTTCTCCTTGATTTTTTTCTCCAAAAATAGGATTTTATAGCATTGGAATCAGGGTCAGCGGGGCCACTAGGTGGGGACAACCCACCTAGGCGCGCCAGGAGAGGGTGGCGCGCCCTGGTGGGTTGTGCCCACCCAGGTGCCTCTCTCTGGTAGGTCTTGGCTCCAGAAATTCTTATTATTGATATAAAAAATCCTCGCAAAGTTTCGTTCCATTCCGAGAACTTTTATTTCTGCACAAAAATAACACCATGGTAGTTCTGCTGAAAACAACGTCAGTCCGGGGTTAGTTTCATTCAAATCATGCAAATTAGAGTCCAAAACAAGAGGAAAAGCGTTAGGAAAAGTAGATACGTTGGAGACGTATCATTTGGCAAGAAACCTAAGCTGTCGTTTCTTAAAGTTTGGGGATGCGATGCTTATGTGAAAAAGGTTCAACCTGATAAGCTCGAACCCAAATTGGAGGAATGTGTCTTCATAGTATACCCAAAGGAGACTGTTGCGTACACCTTCTATCAGAGATCCGAAGGCAAGGTATTCGTTGCTAAGAATGGATCCTTTCTAGAGAAGGAGTTTCTCTCGAAAGAAGTGAGTGGGAGGAAAGTAGAACTTGATGAGGTAATTGTACCTTCTCCGAAATTGGAAATTAGTTTATCACAGAAATCAGTTCGAGTGATTCCTACACCAATTGGTGAGGAAGCTAATGATGATGATCATGAAACTTCTGATCAAGTTACTACCGACCCTCGTAGGTCAACCAGAGTACGATCCGCACCAGAGTGGTACGGTAATCCTGTTCTGGAAGTCATGTTACTAGACCATGATGAACCTACGAACTATGAGGAAGCGATGATGAGCCGAGATTCCGCGAAATGGCTTGAGGCCATGAAATCTGAGGTGGGATCCATGTATGAAAACAAAGTGTGTACTTTGGTTGACTTGCCCGATGATCGGCAAGCCATAGAGAATAAATGGATCTTCAATAAGAAGACTGACGCTGATGGTAATGTTACTATCTACAAAGCTCGACTTGTTGCGAAAGGTTTTCGACAAGTTCAAGGAGTTGACTACAATGAGACCTTCTCACCCGTAGCGATGCTAAAGTCTGTTCGAATCATGTTAGCAATTGCTGCATTTTATGATTATGAAATTTGGCAAATGGATGTCAAAACTGCATTCCTTAATGGATATCTTAAAGAAGAGTTGTAAATGATGCAACCAGAAGGTTTTGTCGATCCTAAAGGTGCTAACAAAGTGTGCAAGCTCCAGCGATCCATTTATGGATTGGTGCAAGCCTCTCAGAGTTGGAATATACGCTTTGATAGTGTGATCAAAGCATATGGTTTTATACAAGCTTTTGGAGAATCCTATATTTACAAGAAAGTGAGTGGCAGCTCTGTAGCATTTCTAATATTATATGTGGATGACATATTGTTGATTGGAAATAATACAGAATTTCTGGATGGCATAAAAGGATACTTGAATAAGAATTTTTCAATGAAAGACCTCGGTGAAGTTGCTTATATATTGGGCATCAAGATCTATAGAGATAGATCAAGACGCTTAATTGGACTTTCACAAAGCACATACCTTGATAAAGTTTTGAAGAAGTTCAAAATGGATCAGTCAAAGAAAGAGTTCTTGCATGTGTTACAAGGTGTGAAGTTGAGTCAGACTCGATGCCCGACCACTGCAGAAGATAGAGAGAAAATGAAAGTCATTCCCTATGCCTCAGCCATAGGTTCTATCATGTATGCAATGTTGTGTACCAGACCCGATGTGTGCCTTGTTATAAGTTTAGCAGGGAGGTACCGAAATAATCCAGGAGTGGATCACTGGACAACGATCAAGAACATCCTGAAATACCTGAAAAGGACTAAGGGTATGTTTCTCATTTATGGAGGTCACAAAGAGCTTGTCGTAAATGGTTACATCGATGCAAGCTTTGACACTGATCCGGATGACTCTAAGTCACAAACCAGATACGTATTTATATTGAATGGTTGAGCTGTCAGTTGGTGCAGTTCCAAGCAGAGCGTCATGGCGGGATCTACGTGTGAAGTGGAGTACATAGCTGCTTCGGAAGCAGCAAATGAAGGAGTCTGGATGAAGGAGTTCATATTCGATCTAGGTGTAATACCTAGTGCATAGGGTCCAATGGAAATCTTTTGTGACAATACTGGAGCAATTGCCTTAGCGAAGGAATCCAGATTTCACAAGAGAACCAAACACATCAAGAGACACTTCAATTCCATCCGCGATCAAGTCAAGGAGGGAGACATAGAGATTTGTAAAGTACATACGGATCTGAATGTTGCAGACCAGTTGACTAAGCCTCTTCCACGAGAAAAACATGATCAGCGCCAAGACTCCATGGGTGTTAGAATCATTACTATGTAATCTAGATGATTGACTCTAGTGCAAGTGGGAGACTGGAGGAAATATGCCCTAGAGGCAATAATAAAGTTGTTATTTATATTTCCTTATATCATGATAAATGTTTATTATTCATGCTAGAATTGTATTAACCGGAAACTTAGTACATGTGTGAATACATAGACAAAACAGAGTGTCCCTAGTATGTCTCTACTTGACTAGCTCGTTAATCAAAGATGGTTAAGTTTTCTGACCATAGACATGTGTTGTCATTTGATGAACGGGATCACATCATTAGAATGATGTGATGGACAAGACCCATCCGTTAGCTTAGCATTATGATCGTTTAGTTTTATTGCTATTGCTTTCTTCATGATTTATACATATTCCTCTGACTGTGAGATTGTGTAACTCCCGAATGCAGGAGGAACACCTTGTGTGCTATCAAACGTCACAACGTAACTGGGTGATTATAAAGATGCTCTACAGGTGTCTCCGAAGGTGTTTGTTGAGTTGGCATAGATCAAGATTAGGATTTGTCACTCCGTGTATCGGAGAGGTATCTCTAGGCCCTCTCAGTAATGCACATCACTATAAGCCTTGCAAGCAATGTGACTAATGAGTTAGTTGCGGGATGATGCATTACGAAACGAGTAAGAGCATCTCCAGTCATTGTGCCCCCCAGGAGAGGCATTTTTTTGGCCTCCTGGGGAGGCCCCAGCGAAATTTCTGCATTGGGGAGGTTGATTCTTCTAGCCCCCCCCCCACCCTAGCACTCCTGTCTATTCTTCCCCGTGCGCCACCTCATATCCCCCACTCCACCGCACCGCCACCACCACGCCGGCCTGCTCGCCGCTTGCTGATCACCATCGCGACCGTTGCCATGTCGCTCGCCACGGTCCTCTGCTTCCGCCGCGTCGACCCTGCCGGCCTGCTCATCCAAGTCGCGCCCGTGGGAGACCTTTGCTTCCGCCACGCCCGCGCGCCCTGCAGCTCGTCCCACTGCGCCGGCCTGCTCATCCAAGTCGCGTCCGCGGGAGACCTCTGCTTCCGCCATGCCCGCGTGCCCTACAACTCGTCCCACCGCGTCGGCCTGCTCGTCTGGGAGCAGCGGCCTCGCCCCCATCGACGTGGACGCCGCTCACCAGCTAGCTCCTCCTTCCCCGCAGATGCAGTGCTCTCCTGCAGCTCGGCCCCCACCACCGCCCATCCGGGGGCAGCGGCCTCGCCCTCGTCGATGCGGACACCGCTCACCAGATGGCTCCTCCCGCGTGGATGCCACGCCCTCCTGCAGCTCGGCCCCCACCACTGCCTGTCCGGGGGCAGCGGCCTCGCCCCCGTGGACACGAACATCGCTCACCAGCTGGCTCCTCCTCCCGCGCGGACGCCGCGGACCACCTTGGCGATGTTGTCGTCGCCATGCTCGGGGCCGGTGCGCCCGGTGCCAGGGCCACCCGTGGCCTCTGCGCTCGAGGCCGCCCGTGGCAGCTGGTGCTTCGGCTGGAGCGGCGTTGGCTCCTCCTCCCGAGCGGTGCTGGCTCCTCCTCCTGAGCGTGTGTGTTGCATGACCACTGCCACGCCCGCGCAGGCCGGCAACGCGAAGTCCAAAATGGGCGGTTGCAGACGCATCGCGCGGACTCCGGCACCGTTCGCGACAGAAGCACCAACCCGCGCGGCAACAACGACGTCCCGAAGGTGGTCCACAGAGCGGCGCCGCTTGCACGCCGTGGATCCGGCGCCGGCGAAGGAGGACGAGTCCATCTGCTCCGACGAGGAGTACGGTATGCTGCGTCAGCGTGGCGTACTTGTGCGAGATGTGCCGCAGGAAAAGAGGAGAGAGGCTGTGAGGAAAAGAGGAGAGAGAGTGAGGAGAGAGGCTGCTAGGTTGTGGGGGTTTTGCATGCAAAAAAGAGCGTCGGTGCCCCAACTGCCCCCCAGCTTTCTGGGCTTGGGTTGGGACCGCCGGGCGTAATTTCGGCCAAATCTGGTGCTATTTAACCTTTTGGGGGCATGACTGGGGGGGATGGGCACCAGCAATGAAAAAGGCCTCCTGAGGGGGCTGTTGGGGGGCCTAGTGGAGATGCTCTAAAGAGGCTTGCCGGTAACGAGATTGAACTATGTATGATGATACCGACGATCGAATCTCGGGCAAGTAACATACCGATGACAAAGGGAATGACGTATGTTATTATGCCGTTTGACCGATAAAGATCTTCGTAGAATATGTAGGAACCAATATGATCATCCAGGTTCCGCTATTGGTTATTGACCGGAGATGTGTCTCGATCATATCTACATAGTTCTCGAACCCGTAGGGTCCGCACGCTTAACGTTCAATGACTATTTGTATTATGAGTTATGTGTTTTGGTGACCGAAGTTTGTTCGGAGTCCCGGATGGGATCACGGACATATAAGAGTCTCGAAATGGCCGAGAGGTAAAGATTCATATATTGGAAGGTTATATACGGACACTGGAATGGTTCCGAAGAGGTTCGGGGATTTTTCGGAGTACTGGGAGGTTACCGAAACCCCCCGGGAAAGTTAATGGGCCTAATGGGCCATAGTGGAGGAGAGGAGGCAGGCCACGGGAGGTGGCGCCCCCCCCCTTGCCCAATCCGAATTGGACAAGGGGAGGGGGCGCCCCCCCCCCTTTCCTTCTCCTTCTCCTTCTCCCTCCTTTCCCCTTTCCTCCTCTCCGTTGGAAGGAAAGGGGGTGAATTCTACTAGGAGCGGAGTCCTGGTAGGACTCCCCCCTCATGGCGTGCCACCCTTGGCCGGCCACCTCCTACCCCTCCTTTATATACGGGGGCGGGGGCACCCCAAAGTCACACACCAAGATTTCTCTTAGCCGTGTGCGGTGCCCCCCTCCATAGTTTACTCCTCCGGTCATAGCGTCGTAGTGCTTAGGCGAAGCCCTACGAGGATCACATCACCATCACCGTCACCACATCATCGTGCTGACGGAACTCTCCCTCGACCCTCTATTGGGTCAAGAGTTTGAGGGACATCATCGAGTTGAACGTGTGCAGAACACGGAGGTGCCGTACGTTCGGTACTTGGATCGGTTGGATCGTGAAGACGTTCGACTACATCAACCACGTTAACCTAACGCTTCCGCTTTCGGTCTACGAGGGTACGTGGACACACTCTCCCCTCTCGTTGCTATGCATCTCCTAGATAGATCTTGCGTGATCGTAGGAATTTTTTTGAAAGTGCATGCTACGTTCCCCAACACCTGGAAGGAAGGAAGCATCTCGAGAAGCCACCATCCAGTTTAACTGAAAACCGTGCTAAAGTGACACATCTCATAATCATCTGAATCCACATGTGATCAAAACCAAATTTGGTCAATATATGCTCTAAAAAGATCCACACGACACGGTCATACACCTTCATCATATCTAACTTCACCGCACACAAAGGTGCCTTCCTATTCCTCGTCCTAATAGCATGAGTGCACTCATATGCCACCAATACATTGTCTGTCATAAGTGGCCCCAGAACAAAAGCACTCTACTCCTCAGAAATCAACACAGGAAGGATCACCTTCGGCCTATTGGCAAGAACCTTAGTAGCAATCTTATATAATACATTACACAAACTTATCGGCCTAAACTGAGATAGGAGCTCCGGTGAGCTCACTTTAGGGATCATCGCAATCACTGTGTCATTAAATGAATCCGGGGTAGCCTCTCCCGACATAAACCCCCTAACCGCCGCACACACATCTACTTTTAACAGTGACTAGTGTCGCTGATAAACAAGGCTGGCAAGCCATCTAGGCCGGGCGCTTTCGTAGGTCCCATCTGAAAAAGAGCACGCTCGATCTCCTCATCTGAAAAAGGGGTCGTCAACCTGGCATTCATCTCCTCAGAAATAATCGGGTCGAAATGACATAGGAGCCTCTCTGCCTGGACTGACCCCTCTAACATAAACAAGTGCTCACAGAAAGAGGCCGCCAACTCCTGCATGCCCTCATCATCCGTACATCTCATGTCGTTCTCTCGTATTAACGCCTTCACCGTGTTCTTCCTCTTCCGATGAGAGGCCCGGTTCTGAAAGTATTGTGTGTTCCGGTCCCCCGCTTTGAGCCAATCCACACGTGAGCATCGTTTTTGCATAATTTCTTCTCTGTCATAGACTTCCTTAAGTTGGCTCTCAATATCTCTCACCTCCGATGTTAATCCAGTGACTAACGCATGCTCTTTGGCATCCAAAAGTTGTTTCTTAAACCGCTGGATCTGTCGCTGAACCGAACCAAAAACCGTCCACCCCCACCCCTATAACGCTTTCGTAATTTCATGCAGTCGGCCGCAAACCTCCCCAGGTGACATGTTCGGCCCCTGCACTTGTCCCCGGGTCTGTTGAATCATCGCCTCGTAGCCATCATGCCTCAGCCACATCTCCTCGAACCAAAAGGGGCGGTCCCCCCTCGAGCGCTATGCCTCCATGTCACACACACGCACCAACACTGCCATGTGGTCGGATTCCTGTGTAACAATATTCTCTACGTCCGTTCCCGAAAACGGTCCCATAAAAACACCGGTGCATGTTGTTCTGTCAAGTCTCACTTGGATGTTATCCTGGTTCTCCTGTTTGTTGTCCCGTGTATATTGGT
This sequence comes from Triticum urartu, assembly GCF_056163025.1. Lineage (NCBI taxonomy): Eukaryota > Viridiplantae > Streptophyta > Magnoliopsida > Poales > Poaceae > Triticum > Triticum urartu. The sequence goes on along the minus strand of NC_141876.1, from coordinate 12,165,520 downwards.
AGCCCGAAGAGCCCAAGCCCGCCAACCCGCAGTCGGTTAAGCAGTCACTAAAAGCTTGCATTTGAGAGAAACTCCTCGGATTGCCACCTATTTGTTCAGATCTAACAGAAATTTTGTTGAAGTCCCCAACGCATAACCAAGGTAGTTCATCCTAGGATCTAAGATACCGGATAGCATCCCATGTTTTCTTTCTCAGCTCCGTTCTGGGCTCCCCGTCGACTCCAGTGAATATCCAGGTGTGCCCATCTGAAATGATCATTGCATCAATAAAATACTGGCACCATGGCCTAACTGTGACCTGAATGTGCTCTCTCCACCATAGTGCAAGCCCCCACTTCTCGCATTGCAATCCACTGCCACACCATTCCGGAACCCAAGGCTCCACTTCAGTCTCTCCATTGCCTTGGCATTCTTCTTTGTTTCCGACAGAAAAACCACCACTGGGTTATGTGACCGTATGAGGTCCCGTGGTTCGCCAACTGTCGAGTCCAACCCCAGTCCTCAACAGTTCCAGGCCAAGCAAATCATTGGTCCCTGCGGCCCCGCCCTGTAGGGTCCGCCGATGCATTGGTCTCGTCGATGCTGTCAAACATTAAGGATGTCTTCTGCCTCATATCGCGAATGAATGTATCATGGTGCACTTGCCTGTCGGGATGCCCTTTTGCCATCCAAACTTGCTTGGGGGGCTCTTTTTCCTGACTCCTTCTCTCGATATACCTGATAAGAGCCCCTCTCCTTTTCACCATGATACCTTGGTCGCCGGACATACCTGCCCTTGGTCTGTCCCACCTGGCCCGATGCAGCATCACCAAAAAAGTCCCTCCGGCCAACTCAGCCAGTCCGATCGTCGTAATGCGATGTCGTCCTGCGCTAGTCATCCACACCACGATCTACATGGCGCGCTTCCTCGCGATACGCGCCTGCATGGCGCCTCCCCCCGTCCATAGTACCAGCATGGTGCTGCGGCTCGGAGTGAGGAGCCGCATGGTACTGCTCCCGACATGGGCATCCGCCCCTGCTCGCTTCCTGTCGTTGAGTTAACTTAGCCTGAAGACCATGCTCCCTTTTCTGCTCTAGTTTCGTCCTCAGGTAGCTGCCATGCATGTCCACCACTTTAGCTGCGCCTTTCAGCAGGCTGTTTACCTCTCTCTATTCATACATCGACCCTCCGCTAGTGCGTGAGTTGGCCGTATGTGAAAAAACCTTGTTCAAGTTCCTTTTTACTGGTTGCTCTCGTACAGATGCATGACTAAACTGGGATTTCTCCCTATCCTCCGAGTGTGAGCCACCACCACTGAATGAGCTGGACGCCCCCATATGTGATTTATCCTTCAGAGATGAAGAGCCTCTCCCCGGGGAGGCCCTAAGCCAGAGGCCCCATTGACTGGACTTGTCCACCGGTGGCTCGCACACACCATTACCATGTACAAGCCTTCCACAATCGAAGCAAAAGTGCGGGATCTTTTCATACGTAAAATCATACCACGTCTCCTCCAAGTCCACCAGTGAGGTCCTTAGACGAGCTCTGTGGATCAAAGGCTCAAAAATTGAAATATTGGCCCGCACTCGAAGATACTTCCCTTTAGCAAAACCATCTTTCTCGACATCCACTTTGACTACTCCCAACCAATCACGCAAAGCCTTATCAAAGGATTCCGTCCTCATGTCAAGTGGCAGATCCAGGACTCTCACCCACATCTCCATTGTATCAAAAACCATCTTCGAAGGGCAGACATCCCCCACATATTCCTTCAACACAAGCACATGGAAATCAAACTGCCATGGACCATTGTTCAGTGCATGTTGCCGGTCCCCTTCACAGCCAAATCTCACCTCAAATATGTTGTTGCCAATATCCTTGAATTTTGCCTCCTTGTGAAGTCCCCATGCCCGTGGCATCACTCTTTCCATACCATGCTTCTTGAGAGGTCTCGGTGAGAACACCTTCCCCACTGCTGACCACTTCACCGTCTTCGCTTGGAGCCCTGGATCTGAGAAGATAAACCCTTGCCTCTCCTTGTCCGTCAGAACCAGCCCTCCAAAACTCTCAGAGAGGCTAGCGGCCTCCGCGGTGGTCTTGCCATCCGCCGGGGAAACGGAAGCACCCCGGCTCGTTCAGCCCCCTGCCGCAGCTGCCATGTTTGCCGCCACCGCGTCCTTCCGGGGAGTTGCCTTCAGGCTCGACGTTGCCTCCCCCCCTGCCTGCTTTCTCCGCCATGGAAACGCCACGCGGGAGCTCCTGAAGCCTTCGCCGATCGACTACTAGAGCAGCGCCGTCGCCGCTCAGGAAGTCACCGGAGATCCAAACTCACCCCCGCACACAGAAATCCTAACCCTAGTGGCGGCCTAGCAATCGCCTCGCGATCACCTTCCCCGTCACCCGTAGAAGTTTCCTGATGTGGTGGGCCCTCTCATATTGATTGCTACATTGACTGATGAATCTTTGGACAAATCTGCTCATGGACATCTCATATTGGAAATCAAGAAGCTCCTGGAGACGCGTCGTTTTTATTCCGCAGAAAAATAGATCGTAATCAAAATAGTGTTGCTCATTGTCTAGCTAATATAGGTCGTACTGGCGGTAGCACCGCGTGTTGGTTGCACCGAGTTCTAAACAGTGTTTCAAGCTTTGTATTAGCGGACTGTAACACTATACAAGAGGAGTAAAATACCCGTTTGCCCCGCAAAAAAAAAGAGACATCCTTCCCAACGAACGTTCGCCAGCTAAGTGGGTCGTAATGTTTGTACTTTTGTTTGAGTTGAGGCCGGAAGCTTTTCGTTGAGATTTTTCTCTTGGTTGGGTGGTGTGGATCTTGCAGCTAGCTAAGTAGTGCAGATAAGACCTCAAACAGGAATCATCTGGTACGACTTACGAGCTCGCTAGCTAGCCAGCTAGGATAACTAGAACCGGGACGGACGGAGAGAGAGAGAGAGAGAGAGAGAGAGAGAGAGAGAGAGAGAGAGAGAGAGAGAGAGAGAGAGAGAGAGAGCCTCACATGCCGACACGCATCGTGCATGGCATGAGACGGAGAAGACGACGAGGAAGCAGGCGTTCGTGGGCGCCAACGTACACACGATCGGTGCCACCACATTTGCTTGCTGAAGCAGGAGCAGAGAGGGACTTCCTGCCTGCATCTGCACGAATGCACTGTACAGACTGACGCCCTGCTCCCCGCTCCATCGCGGCAGACAGCACCAACACCATCCATCAGGCTCAGATTCTTCCACCACTCACTCACACGCACAGTGACTGACAGTGTAGCAGCAGCCACCGACGCCACCCGCCGGCCGGTTGGTTGGTCACACGCCGCGCGAGCCCGCGGGCAATCCCCGCCGTCGGTGCACGCACTTTGCATGGGGCCTGGTACAGCCGACCAGCACGCCAGCTGCGCGCGCACACACGCAGGGACGCATATAATCGGAGGCGCCGCGGGCCGTGCGCGCGCGCGCGCGCGCTCCGGGCGTGCCCCGTGTGGCGTCTCTACCCCCCTCCCATGCCGCCCGCGCGCGCGAGATCATGCATGCATCCGTATCGGCGCGCGCGCGTGCATGCACCGTCGCTCTCCTCCGTGCCGTCCAACCCCCAACCTCTCACCCATATGCATCGTAGCCTCTCGATCCGATCTGCCCAGCCGTACCCTTAACTTGAGCATGCGTTTTCCATGCCGTCGCGGTGCATGCGGCCACCATGACCCGGCCGGTACGTGCTCGCGATGGGGCTAGCTAGCTAGCTCACCGGGTACGGACGGGCGGACGGCGGCACATGGACATGGCGCCCCGTTCACGTGCACGCTCGGACGGACGGACGGCGTCTTCACATGCGCCGGCCCGGCCGGTACAGCGACACGTACGGCCGTTGGCACGCAGCGCTCGCCCGGTCCACGATGCACGGCCGGTGCCGGGTGCGTTTGGGAACTGGTGACCGATGGATGTGTGCGTGTGCGTTTGTCTGCAGCTGACTCGTCGCTATATCAAGCTAGCCATAGCTTCTGCCTGACGAGAAATTAATTAGGGCAGGCCGCTAGGACCTAGGAGTAACTTGATTGCAGACTTTGGACCGGACGGCATCTTGTCTCGTCTCGTCTCGCCCGGGGTCGCTGTGTAGCAGGACCATTCGTCCCCCTCACGCACGCGTCCGTGACATGAGAGCGAGCGAGACCGATCTCGACCGGAACCGGCCGTGCCTGCGTGGTGCCCTGCTGATGGGCGGCCCGGGTCCATCGATCGATCCATCACGATCGGCGCTGTGCCGCGGTCCGCCGTGCGTGCCGACTCCGACATGAGAGAGCCGACCGCGTGCATGCCGACGCGGTCACCACCTGTCACCTGTGCGCCGGCCTCGCTCTGCCACATGCATGCATGCCATGCCATGGCATCCGAGAGTCGTCGTGGGGCACAACTACAGTACGGGTGCCAAACGCCGGCCGCTAGTCGACCCATCCTTGTTCACCTACGTGCTGTCGCTCTAGTCCGCTGCCGTACGCACGCTCTGATCTCCGGCCGCGATCGATCGATACCTACACGACGGTCAGTGGCTTCGACAGCGCACGCCCTATGTGAGACCGATCGATGTCGACCGGAAGCGACCGTGCGTGTGGTACCCTGCTCATCGATCGATCAGTGCTGTACCGCGGTCCGCCGGGCGATGGAACCCACCGAAAGATGGATGCCGACGGTCATGCATGCCGACTTCGACAAGCCGAGTGCATGCATGCCGACGCGGTCACCGGCCTCTGCCACATGCCATGCAACTATGCCAGACCACCGGCGCGCGCAAGGTGGAGCTGCAGCACATGTTCCCTTCTGATACTGCTCCTGCATGCCATGCCATGGCATCCGAGAGTCGTCGCGGGGCACAACCACAGTACGGGTGCACAACGCCGGCCGCTGGTCGACCCGTCGTTGTTCCTCTACGTGCCGTCGCTCTGGCGCCGTACGCACGCTCTGACCTCCGGCCGCGATCGATCGGTACACGACGGTGAACGGCCAGTGGCGTCGACAGCGCACGCCCTACATGAACAGCTTTCTAGCTAGCCTCGGCACACTTTCTCGCCCTATGCATGGATGGATGGACGGATCATTGCATGGACGACGTGGATGCCGGTCATCTCACGCCTCACGTCCCACTCGTACACGTGCATCCTTTGGCATTCTCGTCGATCTTCACTGTGATCTTTCTTTTTTGCAGGAATCTTCACTGTAATCTTCACTAGACATGTGATCCTGACCAGACGTGTGGCGCCCGATTGGATCTGAGCCGATTCGGTCTATCTTGCATTCTGTCATTTGAAAGATGCATACTTGTTTCCACGTCGCAAGGGCGGGATGATATGACACGGCCCTCTCTTTCTAGCTTTCTTACTCTTTTTTTAGGGAAGCTTGCTCACTGTTTTCAACCTCTTATTATCAGGGCTCCCTAAAAAAACCTTCTTATTATCGGGGCTTCCTAAAAAAACCTTCTTATTATCTCACCGTCTAAAGAAAATCAGGGCCACCCGCAAAAAAAGAAGAAAAAAAGGCAACTCAGGAAATTCCTGAAAAATCCATTCCTCATATAATGGTTACTATTTTTTTGTAATTTTGGGATATTGAGTTTTTTATCTCGACCTCACATGCCCATGATGAACAATAAAAAATATAAACAATCTGTTTTTTTTGTGCGATAAACATTGATGAATTCTTCACCCTTGCGTGCAAAATTTCGCGATTAAATAAAATTCATGGAGGTCTGTGAAAAAAACCTGATGATTCATAAAGATTATTGTTGGAAGCTGTTTGGAATATCAAACAAAAACAATTGCACAGGCCTCCACAAATGTCATTTGCTCACATTTTTTGAACGCGATTGAAACATTCGTCAATGTTTATCATTAAAAAATCACAATGTTTTGAAATTTGTACCTTTTTCTCAATTTTACTCTTCACGGGGGAGCATGTGTGCTCGGGATAAAAAAAACACTTCTGTAGTTTTCGGGTTTTGTTTAAGTAATGACGCTATAACAAATTCCTTGTATTCCTTTCTCTTTCATCTCTCTACTCTTTGGGCATATGATTTTTTTTAATTTATTGTCCACATCATATGGAGACTAAACGAAGACATTTGTGTACATAAGACCAAAGATGCTCCAAAACTTTCCATCTCGTGGCATGCGGATAAGGAGACAAGAGCCGATTTGGAAGACGATGCGAAGAGGATATGGTACTTTTCTTATGAATGGAGGAGTTCGAGTTTGGTTCGGTTTCTGCTCCACTTGGAGGCTAGGACAAGATGCATATAAAAGGACCCATAGGCCTAGGAGAAAAACTCAACATCTTCTACATCACCAACTACGCATGAAGTCACATACCGATTCAAGAGTTGTAGCCGCTAGGGTTTTAGCTTTGTTGTCCTTGTATCGCTCTCACCTCCGTGTTTCTTTAACTATGTATGCCGCCGTATACATGGTTTTGAAAATTTCGTGCACCGACAACATGAATGCAAATGACTTGAATATTATGAGGATAAAATAAGTAATAGAGTAAGTGAACTCACGAATTGTAACTTGAGACCAATATGAAATACTTAGAGAGAACCAAATACTATCTTAGCATAGAATAAGTTTTTTTTTCAAAGAAACTACCCTGGCCTACAATTCAGGCTTTTCCGAAAAAATTATTAGTGCGATGAACTATTTACACGTGAAAGGTGTTAAGAAGATCATGACTTGGGGGTCTACATGCCTACTGAAACACCAAATGATCATGGGATCTTGCAGCGACGGGAAGTCATGTACAAACCTGTAAATGATTCGGAGGTAAACACTGGTTTGAATTATGCACTTAAGCGCATGAAAGTAGTCATAAAATTAGCAACGCGGCACACTACCCCATGTCACATTTAGAGTGAACATATTGAACGCTGTACAATGCATAGCCCACGGAATAACATCAAGAAGGTATGCTTTTTTTTTTCTCTCATATATCTCCATCCGAGTTTTTCTCCGATACACCCCTAGAAAAGTTTATAGATTTCGATGTAGATTAAAGATGAAGATTAGTAGATACCCTTTCAATCAAAAATCTCTCTGGAAAAGTAGATTTTTTTATTCATTCTGTGATTTGTATATCAATAATCCTAGACCAACGGGCCTATTACAGGCAAGTTACGGAAGCCCTTCGCTAATTCTCTTCGGCCCTGATTTTCACCGGGGTGGCCCCGCTTCCTCTTTTTCTTGTCAATCAAACCATGCCATGTCAGCTTGTAATTAATCTCAGCCTGTAAATGTCGGTACGTGTAGCATTACTGTTTGTATATACATCCTGATATCATGCTCAGAAAGTCTATGTGAGGAATCTCACATAACTAAAAGTCAAAGGCGAGAATTCACATACCTAAAAACGGATCGCACTATTTCCTCTTGTCAACTTTTACCGAATATCCTTGTCACGAGGTTTTTATTTTTCAAAAGTCAAATCGTGCGAAACATGCATAGTATGCAAGTATATTTTCTTCACTCAACGCTCTGGTAGACAATTTTTTTTGAGGGATTGTAGACAAAAAATAATAATTCTGTCAAGCTGCACATAAACCTATAAGCCCAGGGCCCATCAATTTCCCCCCAAAAGGGCCCATCACAACCCATTTCCAACGCTTGGAGGACGAACATCGCCACACCACACACCACACCATTTCCGTACTTGTCTGCTCCGTCCGCCTCCGAAGCTTTGCGGCTCCAGGGTTTAGCTAGGGTTCTTCTACCCACGACCGTCCCCGCCCGCCCCGCCGCCTTAGCCATGGCCGGCGCCGGCGCCGGAGAGGACGACGCGGCGTGGGAGCGCGCCATCAGCGCGGCCGTCAAGAGCGCGCCCCTCTCCCCCTTCTCCGCGCCCAAAACCCTAACCCTCGACGGCGCCGTCAAGTCCTCCACCGGCCGCCTCCCCTCGCCGGCCCTCTTCGACCGCTTCCCCTCGCTCGAGGAGCTCTCCGTCGCGGGCGCCCGCCTCTCCTCGCTCGCGGGCCTGCCCCGCCTCCCGGCCCTCCGCCGCCTCTCCCTCCCCGACAACCGCCTCGCCGGGGCCGACTCCCTCGCCGCCGTCGCCGAGTCCTGCGGCGGGACCATCCGCCACCTCGACCTCGGCAACAACCGCTTCGCCGCGGTCGAGGAGCTCGCCCCGCTCGCGCCGCTCGGGGTCGAGTCGCTGGACCTGTACCAGTGCCCCGTCACCAAGCTCAAGGGGTACAGGGAGAAGGTGTTTGCGCTGGTTCCCAGCTTAAAATACTTGGACGGCGTCGATGCCGAGGGCAATGACCGTCTGGAGTCTGATGAAGACGAGGAGGAGGATGAGGATGAGGACGAGGAGGGGGACGAAGAAGGGGCGGAGGACGGTGAAGGGGAAGGGGAAGAAGAGGACGGAGAGGAAGAGGATGGAGATGAAGAAGAAGATGGCGAGGAAGAGGAAGGAGATGAAGACGAGGATGGTGATGAGGTGAAATTTCTCTTCTAATTCCTCTGCTCTTTAGAAATCTGTATTGGTTGGCATTTGATAAAATGTTCCTCATATTGCACTGCACTGCGCATAGGCATTTGATAAAATCTGTATTGGTTGGTACTCCTTCAATAACCTGCGCATAGGTGACAACTAGTTAAACGGTTAATGAGTTGTATTGGTAATGTTATAGTACTGCACTGCAGGATTTCCTTTAAAACAATGAATCGTTGCTCATAGTGGTAACAATGGTCATTAGAGGACACATAACCCTATTGTTAAGCCATGATGCCCTTACAACCTCATTGCTTCATGTGATTGAGTTAGGCGTAATTTGGTTTGTCGACGAGTAATTTGGAACGGAGGAACTAAAACCATGACGAGTAATTTGGAACGGTGGGAGTACATATTATGTACATCATACCAGTATTCAGGGTAACATCTTGAACAGTTCTTTGTTTTAGTAGGCCTCTTCATTTCCTGAAAACTCGGTATAGTGGTATACTGGTACGATGTACTCCCTCCTTCCATCTATATAGGGCCTAATGCGTTTTTCAAGACCGCATTTGACTATTGATAAGATTAATAATACATGAGATGTATAATGTGAAAATTATATCATTGGAAGCTCCTTTCACATACGAATTTGATGGTATGCTTTGTGTAACTTGCATGTCATATATTATTGCTTTAGCACTTGGTCAAAGTTAGTCTCAAAAAATGCATTAGGCCTTATATAGACGGAAGGAGGGAGTACATAGAAATGAGTATCTTAAGTGACAATAAATTTGTTAAGTAGTATACTGGTATGATGTACATACAAATGAGTATCTATAGTGGTGTACTGCTATGATGTACAAATGGGTATCTTAAGTGACAATAAATTTGTTAAGTGGTATACTGGTTTGATGTACATACGAATAGATATCTATAGTGGTGTACTGGTATGATGTACATAGAAATGAATATCCACAGTGACAATAAATTTGTCGACTATTTTACAATGTGTGGCCAAATGCCAAAAGCCCAAAAGGATAGTTGCATTATTATCGGTGTCAAATATGATTAAAATCTTTCTTATCTTCCTCTTCTTTTGTGATTTATAATAATGTAAAGCAAAACCCACAAATTAGGTTGTTGCTCCACTAGGCTGTATTGTTTTCCAGTGCATTTTGAAACTTCTTTAATTCAAAGTAGCACCCATATTTTTGCATTCATTTTTGTTGGACAATCTGCAGTATGGTCCTAGGATTTGCTCTTCTCTCCTTGTCTGTACTTTTGTGCTTTAGGACAAACTTCATAGTTCACTGGATATTTGTACAGTTTCTACATGTTTGGTTAAATTGCTGTTTGTCCAGTGTTATGCATTGCATTCTGTGTGACTTACTTTCTTGTTTGTCTTAAACAAAAGCCACTTCTACATTTAGTTTTATTTTTGAGATAAAAGGCATACCCCCTGCTTTTCAAGCAACCGAACAGTGTGCCCCTGGGGCTGGGGACACCAGCAGACCAGCTACAAGATTAAAGACAGAAAACACCAAAACGGCATTACTACACCACAGCAACACCGCTAGACTTTTCAGCATCTCAGTTCTTGAACCCAATCAGACTGATCAAAACACAAAACACCCCGAAGTAAGCTCCCTCCTCCCAGGGGAAGCTCTATTACAAGCACAGGCAAGAAAAATGCCAGACAGAGAACTTGAAATCAGCGCCGCGGTCTTCACACCACCTTCTTGCGCTACTCAGTGATCAGCTTGAAGATTAGCTGCCTCCCGCGGTCCTAAAGAACGACCAATTGCTGTAGTAAGAAAGTAACATGATATAAAGCATCAGTATGTTGGTGAAGGATTTTCTTGTAAAAATATATATGCGGTTGAGTATTCCATAGCCCCCAGCAAACAGCGCCACCCCTCACCACACCACCGTGGCACAATCATCCCCCCTCCCTAAATCGCACCCCAGCAATCACATGCTCAACTGAAGTTGGACATGAATCCCATCCCAGAGTCTCATGGATGATGGCCTAGACTAGAACAGCCGTGGGACACAGGAATACATTTATAGTTTTATTAGTACCTTGGCTTTTACTTACAATTTAGGATCTGATGGCAATGCAAGCACACAACATTGTGCTTATTTGCTCTTCTTCAAAGATGGTGACATTGGGCTCTGTTTACACACTTGTAGGTCGCTCCTGTTCATTATCAGAACTTGCATCTACCATGCTTCTTATAGAGAAGAGAACCATCTCTGTAATTCTTCATCAACTTCCCTGCATCCTCATTAATAAGGTGACCCAGTAATCATCCAGCGAACAACAACCTAAACCTCACCTGTTGGTCATATAACTTGCGCTCCCTAATTAATTGTATAATAGTACACACTACATGCTGCCCACTGCTCTATACTTCTCTTCTAGCTAGCCCAATTGTGCCGTTTATCTGTTTGTTAGCTAATTCAATTGTGCTGTTCTTAGGCTGAAGACGAAGAAGATGAGGCTGAGGACGACGAACCGGATTCAGGCGCAGCCGAGAAGAGCAAGGTTGCCAACGGAAACAAGTCTGCAGGATCTGCCCTGCCAATCAAGAGGAAAAGGGACAATGAAGATGCTGCTGGTGGAGACAACTGAATTTGATCTCGGTTCAAGGTTTGTGGGTTTGTCTTTGCACGCTTTTCAGAGGGTTTCGTGCGGGAGGCGTAGAAGCAGGCAACCTTGGTAGTTTTCTGCAAGGATTTTCTGGGAGTTTCCAAATTTTATTCAAGACGCGCGGGGATCCTCGGACCTGCTCCTTCATGTGAAATTTCTGGTACTATAAATCGAGGCGTTGACTCGGATCACGAGAACCGTCTGTCTTCATCATGGTTGTAATGTAAAGGAGGTACTCCGTTTTTCATTGGTAGCTATAGGGCGCGCGCCGCAGCTCTCTCTGCAGCTGAGAGCACGATTGTTGCAAACAGAACAGGTGCCAGTTTGGGCGTGGCATTGTCGACCGAATTTGCCCCCCTTGAGAAGAAAAGTTCAGTTGGAATTTGGGATCTTAAAATCGAGTTGAAGCATTTTCACTGGCTTGTTCAAAGCAGTACATAGAACATCTGCCAACTAGTTTGAGGGCTCCTTACCAGATGGACGTGAAATAGCAGCGGTCAAAAAACTAGACAAGGCATACAACAGCAGCTCATAATAATATTAATATACTAGTCGTGGATAAAAAGTAGTCGTACGAAAATTTAGGAGAAAAGTTAGCGATGATGGTACACGATAGTAGTAGTTGGTAAAAATCTTGGACGAGCGGCGAAATTTTATGGCGGGAGAATTTGGCGCCATCCGCTCCACTTCCCGCCCCGCCGCGTCCCTATTTATCGTCCCCCGCCGCAGCCACGGCCGCCCTCGACTCCAACTCCTCCTCAACGCCTCTCCTTGTCTCTCTCGCCGCCGGCCACCGAGAACCCTGCTCTCCGTCGTCGCAATGGCCGCCACCAACGGCGCCGGTGCTGACCCCGTGCACGAGCCACCCCACAAGATCACCAAGATGGCCCCCCTGCTCAAGGTCAAGAAGCTCTCCGACAAGGCCATCCTGCCGTCCCGCGGCTCCGCCCTCGCCGCCGGCTACGACCTCTCCAGGTACGCACGTGCTCCATCGTCACATAATGCCTCGCCTGCTGTTTCCCTTTTGCCCTGACTGTTTCTCTGTCCGGTCTCAGCGCGGTGGAGAAGGTCGTGCCGGCGAGGGGCAAGGCGCTGGTGGCCACCGACCTGAGCATCGCCATCCCGGAGGGCACCTACGCGCGCATCGGTGAGTCCCTCTTCTTTTTTCTCGGATCACGTTTCTTGGCTGCGCGTCGGGTGTTTGACGAAATGCTCACCGCCTCGTTCGTGTTCTTTGCAGCGCCGAGGTCGGGCCTGGCGCTGAAGCACTCCATCGACGTGGGCGCCGGGGTGATCGACGCTGACTATCGCGGCCCCGTGGGTGTCGTGCTCTTCAACCACTCGGAGGTGGACTTTGCCGTGAAGCCCGGTGACCGCGTTGCACAGATGATCATCCAGGTGATTGCGACGCCGGATATCGCCGAGGTGGAGGACCTCGACGCCACCGTCCGTGGGGAGGGAGGGTTTGGGTCCACCGGCGTTTGAGCTTCGAGCCCTGGTAGATAGATCTAGAGAAGTGGTCTGTGTTAAGGTTTAGGTTGGTGGTGGAACCCTAGGGAAGGTACCCATCTTTTGATGGTTGTGTCATTTGTGTGTGGCCGATGTTAAATGAAATCTCGTGATCTCTTCCAGCCAGATTAGAGAAGTTCATGTTGCATATATGACTCCAGCATCTGAACTCCAGCAGAATTTTGAGTCAGTTGTGTCGTGTGTATTGCAGACCCTCTGAATGTGGAATGTTAGAAAAACTCCATCCACACACTTGGGCTACTGATTTGCTCGATGCCAGGTTGGTGCCAAAGAAAGATGCAGCTATTGGCATTACGGTGATGTGGGCTATTTGGAGCAGCCCGAACAGGTTCACTCACCATGAAGAAAGATATCAACCAAAGCGGTCCATGGAGGTTATTTCTGAAATTGTGGGGACGCTGGAGTTTCCCCCCACGACACATACACCTGCTGCTAATGAGCAGTAGCGATGGGATTTCAGCTTTGTTATGCTAGCCGTCTAGTGAACTCTGTTGCTCATACTTGTGCTAAGGAAGCTTTAGTTGTAGAGAATGTTGCTACATACTTTAATGTAATCCCTGGCTTTCTGAGATGCGCGCACTCAGATTTGCTACCGCTGAATGAATAAAATCCGGAGAGCGGAGGTTTCAAAAAAAAAGAAAAACTGGACCAAATCAACCTACGTGCAACATTTCAGAACTCCCATTGGGGTGTATGAAGTTCCTTTGGATCAAAGGAGCCCATTAGAATTCTTTTGCTTTTCTTGTGCTATCAAACACCCGAACCCTGCAAACTTTCTATTCTTACATTTTGAGAATCCTTCAAATCAAACAAGACTCACAAACATTCTAAAAATGCAAGAATTACAAGAAAATATTAGGGTTGCAATGTCATGTCCATTGGAATTCTAAGAATTTTGGTTTGTTTGACCGCATCGTAGAAAAAACAAAGGATTCTTTTCACAGGGTATGGTGTTGAAAAGCCCACAGTGAAATGCGTGGGCTACTGGACATGTTTTAGTATGAAGGTGCATCCATTCTTGGACAAATGAAGGTCAATTATTTTGGAACGGAGGGAGTACACAACAAGAGGCAACACGATAGCGAATGGCTCACTGAACGAACCCGTCAACCATCACAGCACACAGGAAATGAAGCTCGCATTTCTTACCTTACTCCAGAAACGAACAAATTGATTCTTGGTTCTAACAATTCGGCTTGCCAAGCTAGTGCTTTTCTACAGCTAAAAATATATGGTTGTACACAACAAGGGCAGAAAATATCACATGTGCGCTGCTTGCTTTCTGGCGACTCTATAAACAACAGTACGCTGACTTAACCAGGTACAAGAACATCATCACAGCACACTCGTCTGGACAAACTGCATTTTCCATTGGACATAAGGCATGATGCATACAAGATTCTATGCTACAAAACAGACGACGACTTCATCTCCAGCAACCTTTCGAGTTGGCCAACCACCCCCAACACGCGACGAGGAACGCACGACACGGGGAGAACACGCGCCGGGGCTTCAGACTATCTTGCGGTGTCCACTGAAAGCCCAGATCTGGAAATTTTCAACAAGCGGCAATTTTCCGACGGTTAGATAGAATGCTGGAGTTGACTAAAGTTCATTCCATTTCACTTGCAGGTCTCTCCATTAGTAACAAATAGTAGTACCTCATTGAGAGGGGAAATCTGTCTATAACCCACCAAGAAGTACTTTTGCTGATAACAAAGCAAGAGCTAAACAAGCAGATATTGCAAAATAAAAAAGCATGCACCCTTTCAGTATATGTTGAATGTACCACAATGTGCACAATTGTTTCAAAAGATGGACATCATTAATTTTGGAAATATAGCATAAGATGTCCTATGTATGTAACATTTGTCCTACAACTGATATTTCCTTTCTAGCCCAATTTAGAGTAATGGCATTGGTATATGTAAACTTTGCCCTACAACAGTTCATGTCATGCCATGCCATTCAACTGATCAAGTAGTCCACAATATTATTTTATTTTTCATATTGAAAGCTCATCCCATACCTTCAAATTTTTGTCCCAGCTTCCTGTACACAATGCACTCCCATCGGATGACAGCCCAAGGCAGCTTATACGGCCTTCATGAGAGTTTTGGAGAGTTCCCAAATTAAGCACTACCTGAGTCGTTTTTAAAAAGTATTCACAGGTCAACCACAGTTTTAATAGTATAGGCAATAAATAAAATGGATGATTCATGATATGCGGCAGATGTTCTATATTTCACCAAACGCCACAAGAGTAGTCCTAATAGGCTAATAGCTTGAGCTCATAAAAGCTAGAATATGTAAGTTTTTTGTGGGCACTCTCTCCTCCTGATCAATTATAGGAAGGAAACTGAAGGCTCACAAGGCACCAAGGGGCCTGAATCTAAAAATAAAAGCATGGCCGAAGGAGGCGCTGCAAAAAACTGAAAACTAATTGTGGCTCGAACCACGAGGTCACAACCTTCAGCCAAACAGCATGGATAGTTCACTGGCCACTGGGGATAAACTCATCAGGTCCAGAGGGTTCTAACAGTATGGGATCAACTCGCAGTAAAGCCTTGTGTTGGCAGCTTGGTGCAGTCTAAACTCTATTCTCTGAAGCATTGTTGGCCTATAGCAGGAATCTACAAGGTGATCTACAACAACACTATTAATGCATGAATTGCATATAGAGATGCTGCAGAAACTAATGTCATAAGATGGGATGCGTACTCAAGTAGACCATACCCAAATGCAAACAACGCATTATGTGTTATCATGATTGTTATTTTGCGAGGTATATGTCAAAAGGGGAAATGCAGCTAGTTCTCCGTAACTGATATTCTTTTCCAATGTGGTTAATTTTCACTTGATAATTACAGCTTTACAATCACATCAGAATGGCTAAACTATTGCTGGACTGTAATGAAGTGAAGCTTATGCAATTTAAAGATCAATCTAGTGGTGTTACTAACCAGGCTTAGCATTTCTGAACTTTGATCTGATTTTTCTATGGTAAATAAATTGTATAGTCAAACTATGTTTCCTTTTCAACCGTATAAAATTTAGTTGTAGCTTCGCAGTAAAACTTGATCAGTCTTATTTTTACATGTCTGGTTTTCATCCCATTATCTACGCTGCAATAAAATTCATGGGAAATGGGTAAAATGCACACCTCGGCAAGAAGCGTGTCCCACACATAACAGTCACCATTAGAGTATCCAGCAAAAAGAAGCCTTCCTGATATGGAAAAAGCGACAGATGTAACAATAGGGAGCTCATTATCATTTCTATCAGGCTCCCGATTGTACACTTGAAGTTGATGGCCTGTTCTCATGTCAAATAATCTGCATGTACCATCATCTGAACCAGTACCGAACCTCTGACCATCAGGGAAAAACTTGACACTGTTAATGTCGCCCTCATGTCCATGATATGTCCGAACTGCCCGACTTGCAATCCTGAGATCCCATAGCCTTACAGTTGTATCACATGAACCCGAGATAAACATATTCGTGTTTAACGAGTTGATGGACAGACTGAAAGGGGTGACAAAAAGATCAGAACACTATGAGTATGGACATAGAAAGTATAGCAACTTATAAAGCTGTGAAACAAGCATGCAGCCACGTTGCCAAGATATCACATCAGCTACTTGATTAATAATTAGACCATTGATGATCTATATCAACAACAATTGACAGAGAAGTCTCACTGACCAAACGCTGCATGTGCCACCATGCAGTAACATTTCCCACTGATTATTAGTTTATTACTAATCACAGCCAGCCCTTAAAAGTAAACTTGCACCGCCAAAAGGTGAAACATATTATTTCTTTACAAATACGGCCCAGTCAGACAAGATGTAAGATTAATGAGTGTTGCTTTCAAATCAATACCATGGAAATTCATTCAATTCAACATAATCAATGAAACTTGAACAGTATCACATTGTTTTGGTCATAAAATAAGAACCAAGGGCCTGTTTGGATCGCTTCCACAAAAAGCAGCCTGAGTCGGGCACGATTCTCAGGTGTCCGATTTTGAAGGCCTGAGGCTGAGATCTCTGCCTGAGTGAATAGCTGCCTGATAGGCCTCAATCCAAACACCCCCCAATATACCACAACAGTAAGCATGATGCTAAATTGAATGCCATAAGAAAAAGACAATTACCTTAACACATCAGCTGTATGCCCTGATGGAAATTCACCTCCAAAGATTGATATCCTCTGGCCAGTAGTAACATCCCACAGGACACACGTTTGGTCACCTGAGCCTGTAATCAAGCGGGTTTCCTGGTCTGGGACATACTGACAGGATGAAACATAGCCTTTGTGTCCAGTAAGTACTCTTGATACTGGCATGTTCCCATCTCTGTCTGCTTGCGAGCTAAGGTTGAATATAGAGCATGCACTATCAAGACCGCCACAAGCAACAGATTGACCATTGGGTGCAAAAGCACATGTCATCACCCATGGACAGTGTAGCTTTATGGCATGTGTTTTCTGACTCGTTAAAGCATTCCATACAATTAGTCTTCCATCTTGTGAGGCACTAACTATCCAGTTCTTCTCAGGAGTCCAATCCAGAGAATATACCTGTGTTGAGTCAGAGATAGTACTTACTACTAGTTATAAAACCATGAAGCCATTAAACATTTCAACATAAGCAACTTTGTGAGGTACTGTCCTAGAAAGAAATCCAAATCGCTCAACAAACAAAACAAATTGACGGAGCATATAATTAGGCATGATAGAGCAGTTCGAGGGACCAACCGATCAAAAAATCTTAGCACCAGGGTTCTTTCTGTGAATTGCAATGCTCTAAAAATTGGTAACAACCCGCATACCTGTTCTTGAAACTCAAAGATCTTCCATGCTACATATTTTTTATTTCAGTTGGTGTCAAACAATAACATGCCCTCAAATAAAAAGAGGGATTCACACAAAAGGACTACAGAACAGCATGGCGGTTATATTTCAAAGCAAAACAGAAATAATTACCAAGGAAATGCTACTATGGAGAGGGATTAGGACTGTTTAAATCAGGCCACACGGGTTCACCAACAGGCTCAACCTTGAGCTGCGGTGATTGCAAGTGGCACATTCCACGTGGGACATCAATGAGCATCTCACAGATTGTTAGTGTTGGTACTGAAGTTTTGGTTGTACTATTGACTCATTTACAAGGGTATGGGACAATGGAAGGAACAGATTCCAGTAGACTGCTCATACAAATTCAACCCAACTACACATTCTACCAATAGGCATGATTACCTGATTAGGAATGCATAGCCAAAATAGTAAACTAAGAACCATAGGATGCTAAATACTTCAATGCATCCATAATTGCGTGAGACTTGGCTCTAGAGTATACCAGAGATCTGATATTTTGCTAGATAACACTGCAATTTTCTTGGACCACGACAGCGATAACAAAATCCTTATAAAACGTAAAATTATGCCCAACGACCCTGAGAAGTCGACCCATGGGTACTAGCACTGAGAGCTTTTTATTTGATAAGAAGTGAGGCACCTGCGGAGGCGGCGCCTCGAACGCGGGTGGGCGAGCTCACAGGCGCGGGCTCTAGCCAACTGAACACTGCCCAGTTTCCTTAACATGTAAAATTATGCGCGACGACCTTGTTGTCGTCTTTTCGGTTACCGCCATGAGTATGGTAAAAAGACAAGTTTGCCCCGATTTTCCTTTTGCTTTTGGCGCCAATAGGCACGACTCCTCTGCTCCCTTTGCATGAAGCTACCTTCTCTTCCTCTCTAACGAAGTTATTCCCACCACCATTCCCGAAGCAGACTTCAAGTTAGTCTAAAAAGGCTGTGTCTCAATTCATGAAAAATTAGGCCAAAGCAGCAGCCTCTTCAAAACAAGCACTCATGAATTGCTCATGCTAGACTGGAGGGACCAAACCTCATACTAATCCAGGTTACTTCCTTCACATATGTCCAAATCTTATTCTCGGCAATCAAACTCGGGTATGAATTGCTCATGCTAGCACCACCATTTCCACAATTGGAGCACTAACAACAACTAACAAGCGCGAGACCTCGCTCATTTCTGCTTCAAAATTGAACTACCCCCTGTGCCGAAACGGAGGCGAGAGGCCGAAGAAGTCAACCAAAGAAAGGAGCGAACCTTCCCGCTGTGGCCCTGCAGCGTGCGGCAGCAGACCAGATCCGTGGGGTTGAAGCTCACCGCCGTCCGCCCCTGCGCCTTGGAGTACTTCTCCACTGCACGCCCGCAACACAGAGCAGTCAGCGACAGTTTCAAGCAAACCCTCGAGAGCCGAGAGCTCCGTGCCGGGGGAGGGGGCGGGCTCACCGTCGGTGTCGAGGAGCGTCTGCCGGCGCTGGCGGAGCCGCTCCCGGAGGGAGTTGACCGAGGCCGTCGCCGCCGCGTGCTTCTCCTTGAGCTCCGCCACGGACGCCATCGGGTGGCCGGCCGGCCGCGCTGCCTGCCTGCCTTGAGGTTCGTGCGCCGGTGGGGGGTCTATCTACTTGCCTCTGGGCATGGAGGGGGAGATCCAATGGCTGAGCTGGGAGCTGGGAGTTTGGAGGGGGCGGCGGCGGCGGCGGCGGGAGAGCCGAAGTGGCCGGCGACGACGAACTGACAGGAGGGGATGGGGTGGAGCTGTTGGGGACGCGTTGGGTTTAGGAGGAGTAGTGTCACCTACTGCCCTCCTGAATGACATGTGGGCCACGGCACAAGGCCCACTGGGGAGAGTTGGCACAACTTGGGAATGGGCCCAGGCCGAGAGTGACCGTTGCACGCTTGAAGAGGCTTTATTACTCCCTTCTCAAAAAGGAAAAAGAAGAAGAAGAAGAAGAGGTTTTACTCTCTTCTAAAAAAATAGGAAAAATAAAAAGAGGTTTTACTCCTTTTTCATAATTAGATCCGAAGGTTATGCAGCATCTCTGATTTATAGAATTCATAAATAGAAAGCATATTCAGATCAGTGGACTAAAGCATCTTCTTCTTCTTGTTTTGCGAAATCAAACAAGAGAATCGGTAATTAACAATAATAAGGTTACAATGTCTTCCGGCACCATGTAAGATGTAGAACCAACTTCTGCTTGTTTATGAGCTGCTACATTTACTCCCTTTTCTTAAATGACATATGTCAAAAGCCATACATGCTTCTACGGGCTCTTGTGCCCGACTAATAACAGGTGAGATGCTAGCTCCATGACGCATCATGGCCCTTTAGAATGAAACGGACCTGGATGTAATTTTTACTTCTATTGTTCTTTGTACTACCTTGACAGTTGATGAATAGATCGAAAGTTTTCACGTAAAAAAAAAAGAATGAAACGGAATCTCGAGAATCGGTTTCCGGTGTGCCTTGTTCAAATATTGGCTTCACATTCGGGTCCATTACAAACCGAGCCATGCCGAGAACTGCTTACTGTAACCAATTCCCTCTCGCGCTCTTATTGCTAGTCTATTACTAGATGCTTCGTCCATGTCTTTTGCGTTACGCTATGTCCACGTAAACATTTATCTTGTCGAATCCTTCATGTGGTCGATGCAACATCCACATTATGCAACCCTAGTTTTGGTGCCTTCCCGAGTGGGTTTTGTACTCAGCATCATGTCTACAGCAGTGTCATGAGCCTACCGGCAAGCTTGAGATAGTTTGACTGAAGATTGACCATGAATTCTATGGTTTCGTGTTATCCACACTGACCACACGCCAAAAAGGTGTAGCATGCTTTATCAGTTCTACATGTATCGTCGTCTGGGATGTATGGGATTGACTGATGGTAAGTTGCCCAAAAATAATGTTGTTTTCGTTCGATTTTATGCCGCCCTTCCTTCTTCCCATTGTCTTTCTTCCTCCTCTAGCCGCTCGCCTCCCTTGCTCTCCTCTGGCTGCGATGGCACGCCTCGTTTTTGCTCGCCGCCTCTGACCATATTGCACTTGCGTGAGTAACCATCACCCTCGTTAGGATTTCCATCCATGCCTTCCTTCAAAAGGTTATTGTCAAGGGCACTAGATGAGATATTCGCTAAACTTTCAACATCACCTAAGATAATTGATTTTTGTCGCAAAGCTAGGATCATTTTTACCAGTCTTGATAATGAACACAACTAGAGTGAGTATAGGTTTTGAGTTCATCAAGAATAGCTTTTTACCATCCAATGACAATCTTCCATTTCCTTCCAAACAACACAACACTTTCAAACAGTACGATCCTGTTCAACACATTGTCACTTGTACCTCGCAAGATAAAAGTAAGTGCAAATAGGGTTTGTTCTCTTCTGAGTATGAATCACTCTCAAGTGACTCTGCAGTGCCAGAAGATAAATTTGGAAGTACCAGGGCTTAGATAGTCACAATGGAATAGCTAGAGAAAGGATTTTTGCAGTTCGACGTTTCCATTCTGCCATGCAAAAGATGTATCTGTTTCACACAAGGATAATATTTGCTACTAATTCGGAAAAACCCAAACAAACACCTCACGGAAACAAACGGTATCGTTAACGAGCAGATTATCGTTATCGTAAGGCCACACCACAGAAAATTAATGTTGTTACTCATTAGAATATAGCCTTTCCAAAACATTATTATGCAGTCATGGCACATAATCTCTTCGTCGTACAAAGGAGCAGCTTAAAACTCCTGAAGCAGCAGCTGCTGCACCGTTTGCGCAAGGTTGGCCTCGCTCTTGATGCTGTCGATCCATCTAGCACTGATCCGCACCCTCTCAAGGCTCTGCTTCAACGCTCTTTCGAATGACGGTTTCACGCGAGTGGCGAAGAACTCAGAAACCTCAGCAGCTTTCTCCTCGGAGGTGAACTGGTCGTAGAGGTTAAACAACATATGAAATGTGTTTTAATTTAGCTAAATAAATGGCAGAGTACAAAGAATTTCAAAGGGAAAAGGTGCGTGTGGCGTACCGGTGAAACGGTAGAATTAACGAAGTCCGATATGAGTGAGCTTGATGGCCAAGTCTTAACGACGTGATCCCAGTTATCCTGCATGACAATGCAACATCGCGTAAACATCCAACGTAGCCGAATGGCGCAGGATCAGACATACGTAGCAGCATAGTGCTAAGAATAAGGGTCTGTTTGGATCTCCACCAAAACCAGCCCGACCAAAAAGTTGGCAAGCCCGTAAAATTTGGTGGCCGTTTGGATCGCCACCAAAGAATTGGCACGCCCAGCACGCCTGCGAGACGCCTGTGTAAACTTAGCCAACTCACGGGCGAGTTGAGGGTGGCGAAAAGCTCCGCCAAAATTTTGGCATCGCACCCTGCACTCTCTGTCTCGTTGGGTCCCAGGTAACTATCCCTTTATTTTATTAGTATCTGGTGCAAGCTGGCTATACTTTAATCTGTGGGTCCTCACAATGCATGCAAGCAGGCTACTTCACAGTGCATGGGGCAAAACATGGACGGCTACAATCCAAACAATGATCACTTACCAAAATTTTGGTTATGCCCTCACATTGGTCATGCCAAAAAATTGGTGGGGCTAGATGAGGCACAATCCAAACAGCCCCTAATATTCCAACTGGAAGTGCAGTTTTCTCTATTTATTGGTCAGCTTGAACATTGACTGAAATCTAACATTTAAACCATTCATTGTTCATACTAGAAATGCAGCCAAATAACTCAACATAGGTGGTCGTTACTCCTTACAATGCTACACTATTGTTTGTCAATGCACAAAAGCAAATGTATTGAGCACCAACGGAAGTGGTTACATTTGCTTTTGAACAAAAATTTTATCGAAGGTTTAGAGCTTTTTAATGGACCGCATTTCTGGGCTCATCCATTCATGAAACAGATACATGTCAAGTGCAACACCTCATGAAATTCCCTCATTTTCTACAAAGAACACATGCTAATGTAAAAATAAAATAAAAATTCATGCCAGACCATAACATAAATAGCCTAGGCAACTTGCCCTGCAACTATAACATACCTTCAGCCAGGCCCATGCAGCTTCACGTCCTTCTAAGCTAATACCACCAAGAACATAAAATGCATCTTGATTCCGTACCTAACAAGAAAGAGGCAGATTAGAGTGGCTTTTGTATGTTTAGCTGGCACAGAATATAAACTCCTTTCACCAGCAACTGTAAGTCTGCACCGAATCAATCACTCAGAATATGTCAAATAGAAATGGTTTAGAGGTTAACCTCATCTGTAAGCATAAGGTTCAATGCCTCAACAACAATATCCTTGTCTGGGCATGAAGACAACGAGCCTAGAAACAAAAGAGTATTTAGGATGAACCAATACATCAGAAAGCTCTCTGTCGTGTTGTGTTGCACAAGTTAGAAAATAACTACAGACCTAAGATGCGAGACTTCTCCTGTGCTTCAGATGTTTCCTTGTAGATTTTCAGGAGAACATCATAACCAGCTCTGTTTGAGGTACTCACGGTCCGCATCACAGCAAGGTATGCTGCCTAAAAAACATTGCAGGTTAGATACCAGAGGTAAAGAAGTCGTAATAATCTATAAAGGAAAAAAAATGACCTTTCTATTGTCTGGAGGTAGAAGGGGAGTTTTTCGATCTTCTAAGAAGATATGGAAACGCCGAATTCCCTCATTTATAGTCTCTTCATGTCCGAGTTTGACAAGGGCAATCAAGAGCAGTGATCTAAGCATCACATCAAGATGGCTCTCACCATCCTTAGGATCCCAGCCTACTCTTCTGAAATGTGAAGTGCATGAAAGCATTAAAATTGTAATCACACATAAATATATTGAAAACAGGTACGATATTAAGCTTGTTGGCATACTTGGCAGCCAACAGAAGAAGCTTGATCAAAAGTTTTTTGATATCGCTAGACAAGTCAGGATTAGCATCAGTTGATATTTTATTAACGCTTAAACATACCTGGGAATAGAGAAGAAGCACACAATGAGAACTAATCTTGTAAACAAACATTAGTTACACACGTAAAATGAAGCCACGAGGCTAAGGATTCAATTGGAGGTATAAGGCTTACTTACAGAGGTTACATGTGAAAGTATAGTGTAATCAGACTCATGACGATAAGCATTTAGCAAACGAAGCAATGATGTCAGTGTTTGTTTGCAAGCAACAGAAAGAGCATAAGAATCTTCCACAATACCTACAGAACAATATATCTCATTTGTCAAAACATTTTTAAAAATATATATACAATAATGTATCTTAAATCATATTGTCTTTACCAATCATATCCATTAAAGAGAGTTTCTTGGCTTTTATTGCATTTTCAAGTCCGGCTGCAAGTTCATCATCATACTTCACTCTATAAAATCCAGTTTGATCAATGTTCAGTTTGATCCAAAAATTTTGGCCACTTTGGGTGGCTGCAAAATCTTTTACATGCATCGTATCGGTCTTGCCTTTCAACAGAAACTTCTTATTCAGATCGTACGAGCCACAGCATGCTGTCATAGGAACGATCCACATGCCAGGACCAGATGATCCATCTGACAGAAATTGAGCCTGTAATAAAGAAATAGTTTTTAAAATTTAGGAATTGCTCGATACTAAGAAGAAGCTTTGTTTCCATTGAGTTAATACTGGTGTAGACTGTAGAGAGATTGGCTGCATTTGAGAATATAAAGCACATATAAAACTCCAACATCCAAGAATGATATGCACATTCTAACGGCTTTACTGATATGCTCTTTATTTTTCTAATAGTTTTACTGATATGCGCTTTATATTTCTAATGGCTTTACTGATATGCGCTTTATATTTCTGATTGAACAGATCATGCATGAAAACAAACCCAGAAAATTACAGTACTGTTCACATTTCTAGTCATTGTTATTCTGATTTTAATTAAGGTGCCTTGCATGTATCCTAATGTGTTCCGTGGTCTATGTGAAGGTACAAAAAAAAGTGTTATGAACGTGGTAGATGATGTGGTGTAGGTAGATGGCCCTGGACAGATGAGGCGCGACACCCAACCAAGAAGGCTGCCGCAAAACAAGAGCAGGGGAGAAACTTGGGGAGAGAATAATTGGGACAATTTTTCTGCTTATCTATTGATTGATATTGCTAGGCATTATATAGCAACCTAACAAACTTGGAGGCTAAGCGGAACTAACAAAATTTAGGAAATAACTAACTTGAGAATCAAGAAATATCTCTAACAGACTTAAACTGCTAAGGATAACTAGGGATACTTATCCCCTTAAGGGACTGTTTGGTTCTAGGCCTTGCAATGCCACACTTTGCCACACATTTCTTGCCAAAATTGCCTAAGGTTTTAGTTCAACAAAATGGAAGCCACAAGTTGGCAAGCCTAAAGGAATCTTGCCACACTTTTGAGCGTATGTGATGTGGGGCCCTAGTGTGGGAAAAAGCATCTTGCCTAACACGAGGCTTGAACCAAACAGCCTCCTAAGTTGGTCAAACTTGCCTAAGCTTAGGTGTGGCAACCTAAGGCAACCTTAGTCACAAACCAAACAGCCCCGTAGTTTCAGCCGTGGCCTGTGGTTTGGCCCCCAATAACAATAAACATGTGATTAAAGGTACCAATAGAAAAGGGACATCACTACCGCGCGAGCGTGCGTCCGCATCAAGCCACAGTGCTAATCACGGGCAGCTGATCAATGATGCACATCGCGCCGCGCAAGGCAACAATGGTGCGAACATTCTCCCATTATAATATCCATAGAAAAGAGGTCCTAGAAAGAAGCAATCATGAATTCATGACCAAGTTGCCAATCCAAGTAAACTTTAGATAAATTTATAATAACGGGAAAACATAGGTCGTGCATGCACGTTTATACCCAGTTCCCCATGCATAGTAGTAAGAAATAATATGCAAATGAAAAATATGTCCCAAAACCTGCTCGAGTTCCAAATCTTGCCCATTTAGTTTTGCATATATAACAGGATATCCTTGTTGCTTAGTCCATGTAGTCATCAGATCCTTGACAGGCTCCCCAGTTTCCTCCTCAAGAACAGCCCATAGGTCTTCGGTTTTAGCATTTGAGTACGCGTACTTTTTTATGTATGAAGCCAAAGCTTTCTGGAAGAGTAAAGAATATCAAAGTTAGAACAAGCAGAAAAGCTGTTTATATTAGGCAACAGAGCTAGATAGGCAGAACAAAGATCATAAATGCAATATAATTAATCCTCCATATTTAATACACAAAAAAATCAAGGGACATTTCCATTTCTGTCCCTAACTCGAACCACCTAATCAGATATACCCCTAATTCGAAAGCCTGCTCAAATTTGCCCCTCCGCCGTTAGGTGCCCTTATAGAAATGCCCTTCTGCACCGTTACTGTTCGGTCAAACAGCTTTGACCGTCCTGAAAAAAATAGCAAAAAAATTCTAAAAAATCTAAAATTTTGTGAGATCGAAGATACTCATGTGCCCAAGGTGTGTGCAAATTTTCGTGCTATTTGGACATTCCAGGAGCTCGTGGCGAGGAAAAACAGTTAATCTGCACGCTTGTGAACAATAAATTTGAAATAAAATAGCAAGAAAATTTAAAAAAATATGAATTTTTTTGGCATCAAAGTGGCTTGGGTGCACAAGGTGCTTGCAAGTTTTTGTGATCAAATGACATGCGAGGAGCTCTAGCAAGAAAAAACAAAATAGTCATTTTTTCCCAAGTTTTTTCTCGATCCAAATTTTGTTTTTTTTCTCCACAAGCCCCTCCAATGTCCAAACACAACAAAAATTTGCACGCAGCTTGCAGACTCGCGCCTCTATGATGCCAAAAACTTTCATTTTTTTTTGAATTTTCTTGCTATTTTTTGAATTTACTGTTCACAGGCTTACATATTTATTGTTTTTCCTCTGACACGAGCTCCTGGAATGTACAAACAGCACGAAACTTTTCACGCACCTTGCAAACCTGAGTATCTTTGATCCCACAAATATTCAGATTTTTTAGAATTTTTTTGCTATTTTTTTCAGGACGGTCAAAGCCCTTTGACCGGCTTTGACCTGCTTTGACCGGACGGTAATGGCACAGAAGGGTATTTCTGTAAGTGCACCTAACGGCAGAGGGGCAAATTTGAGCAGGCTTTAAAATTAGGGGTAAATTTGAGAGTGGGCGCAAATTAGGGGCATAGATGTAAATGTCCCAAAAATCAAAGTTCAAGCTATTCTGCAGCAGATGCACCATGCACACTCATAATGGGGTCAGCAATACAGCCAAATCTAACAACTATGATCATCTTCAGTATTTTGGTTTCAGATTACAAATGCATCTAAAGTTAAGATACAGTGCATCAGAGTGGCAGCAGAGACATCGCACATCCCTTGTTTAATGAAGTACTCCCTCTGTAAAGAAATATAAGATCGTTTAGATCACTAAACGATCTTATATTTCTTTACAGAGGGAGTAAAAAACTTATACATGCAAGGGTTCAGAAGTGGTACTATACAATGGCAGCAAGCCACAGCAGCCAATACAGGAAACAGAATGATGGACCATTGCAGCAAACAAGATCCCAATATTTTTTCAAGAAGAAACATTATTTAACCTGAAACCGCTCTGCACCAAGGTAGCTTTGTAGCATGCGAATGACAGAAGCTCCCTTGTCGTAGCTTATGGAATCAAAAATCGCATCGATTTCACTGGCATGGTTTACATCAACCTGAACAAACAGGTCAAATAACCGAAATCACAGCTGAGACAATTGGAGGTGCTAATACAGAATTATAAACAATACTTTACAACATTTTCACACATTTTAAGTTAAGTAAAACAATAGTAAAATATAATCATTAACATCAGAAGAATTCAAGCAGACGGATGTTAAATACTCCCTCCTTCCATCTATATAGGGCCTAATGCGTTTTTCGAGGCTAACTTTAACCAAATATTAGAGCAATAATATATGACATGCAACTTACACAAAGCACACCGTTAAATTCGTGTGTGAAAGGAGCTTTCAATGATATAATTTTCACATTGTGCATGTCATGTACTATTAATCTTGTCAATAGTCAAAGGCGGTCTTAAAAAACGCATTAGGCCCTATATAGATGGAAGGAGGGAGTATCAGAGATTAGTTCTTCTGTCTATAAATATGTAATCATGGCCAGGGACAATAATGCATTAATCGTTGCTTATGTGTGTGCAACTAATCAACTTTGTAACGTTTATTCAATTTGCTGACATAATATATTTCCATATCCCTAATGTAAATGTGAAGCATTTATTGATGTTACAGCACTACTAGAAAATCTGTTCTTACACAGAATAATGATGAAACAAATTGAAGCAAAAACTTGCACCGACTAGGGAAGAAGAATAGAAGATTACCTCAATAGGATGAGACTCTGCAAGTGCATCCAGTCTGAGGCCAGAGGTCGTCTCATCAAGGAATTGTGTCCAGTTATTCCATTCAGGAAAAATGGATTCTACAGCTAAATAACTCACCTGTTCAAACATAACGACTTCTTCAATAATAGTAATATACAACATCAGATCACCATTATAATTTTTCAAAAAACGGCTATCAGATTGATTACCCATGAAGCAAAACCCTCGTTTAGCCACAAGTGAGTCCACCATTCCATAGTTACAAGATTGCCAAACCATTGGTGAGCCAATTCATGCGCAACGGTGATTGCTACCTAAATAAAGAACACATGTAAATAAACAAAAGGAGATTTAGTTTGGAAAACATTCAAGTAAAAACCCACTGACTCACTAGTAGTCAAAGAAACAAATGGACTCGAACAAAAAATAGCCATAACCTGTTGTTTGTTGGATGCTGACGATAATTGCTCATCATAAAGCAAAGCTGATTCCCGGTAAGTGACCAACCCATAGTTCTCCATAGCTCCAGCAGCAAAATCAGGGATAGCAATCATATCCAACTTAGGTAGTGGGTAAGGAGTGGCGAAGTAACTGGTTATTAAACACCGTTAGAGATTCTTATCCAACTAGCACCATTAATTGGCATGTCCAATTATTCAACATATCTGTTTTCTCGTTTGATGTTGCCTCACTTTTTATAAATATGTTAAAAGAAATAATGGTTGGAAGCTTACTCCTTGAATAGATCCAGTGCCTTCACCCCAACATCTAATGCAAACTTTCCTTGAATAGTCTTGCCAACTTGGGTATACACACGAACTTTGGTGCCTATATAATATTATCAAATCAAGAGAAATGTAAAAAAAGGGGAAGAAGGGCAGTAACATAGCACTTTGAATGAAAGATACATAGAAGTGGTTTCAGGAAAACTGAGCTTCTACCTTCTAATGTTGAGCTCTCTATGTAATCAAACAAACCAACAACTATTGCGACTAGATATGTTGACATAAGTGGAGATTCCTCATAATAGACAGTCTTCAGAGGCCCGCAGACTGTCTCCTTAGCTACCGGCATGTTGGACAATGCTACCAGTTCAGCTGGAACCTCCAATGTTATCTTGAACTTGGCCTGAATAACAGAAATACAAATACAAGAGAAGTTACTATAGGTGATGGACGACCTACAAAATTCTAAGCAAAAACAATAAAACATGCTCATATGTTTTACGCCTATATCAAAATACAAACTGATTTTGACCATCTAACGTTCATATTCAGATTCGAAGTACATCAAGACACTGTTCATAAAATAACAACAAAGCATGTTAAACACCTTAAATGCAGGCTCATCCCAGCATGGAAAGCACCGCCGTGCATCAGCAGCTTCAAACTGTGTAACCGCCATGTTTCTTGCCTCCCCCTTGTACTCATACTTGCTGCAGTCAAATACCAGCATGAGAGTATGAGAAACACAAACCAAATATAAAGAAATAAGACCAGGTGCATTCCACATGCACTGATTATGCCCAAGTACTCCCATGTAACACGATTCTGTTTAAAAAGTCTAACAGAAACCTATGCATAACAGTGCTGGAATTAGGTACACTGTCTGCAGCATAAATTCCAACAATAAATCTCGGTTGCACAATGAGATGGGTAAATTAATACTAACATCCTACATCTGCTCTTCAAATCTGATCATTCAGTCCCTTTATCCACAACATTATAAAGTTACAGATATTTGTTTCTTCAGTTTCCTATATTTTTATTTCAAGTTACTGCAGACACAGAGCTCATGTGTTTTAAGATATGGACACCCACAAAAACAGAGCAACCTTTTCCAATGATTGGTTTCTCGTTAATAAATACAATGTTCAGAATAGCAAAGATTGAATAGTGGATCATGATGGGGCATGGGAGGATCTGAAGATCATGATCCAAATATCCTACGATCTGGCTTACAATCAAGAGATGAGTGCAGATTACACCACTCATAAATCAAGTTCCCAGCCCAAATGCCGGTGGAACTGACAAATCATGGTCCACCGATATCGGTTGCTTCCAAGCACACAGCTGCGTACTGCCGGTAACTGATCAATAGTTCAATACCCCATACGCACGAGACTAGTCACGGGAGCTTCCGTGCAAGTAAGATCAGATCTTGCCCATATCATCATCAGAAGGATGAAGGACGATATACCTCCTGTAGAAGCCCCTCATCTGGTCGTTGAGGGTCCCGGTGAAATCCATGGCGAGCACGCCCTCGCCGAGGGGCAGCTCCCGGTCGAACCCGAGGACCAGGATCTCATCCTCCTCGAACTGCACCACCTCCGTCGGCGCCCAGTCCTGCAACCCAACACAGCCCCGCCATGAGAAGCCGAGAAACAAACAAGAGATCGGAGGACCTGCCTCGGAGGGGGGTGAGGGCGCGGCGAGTGCCTGGAAGCGGATGGAGGAGCGGTCGACGGCGAGCTCGGCGGCGTTGAGGACGAGGAAGCGGGTGGGCGCGGACACGGCGACGGCGGCGGACGCGGAGCCGGAGAAGGTGCAGGCGGCGAGGTCGGGGCGGAGGACGAGGTCGTAGCGGAGGGGCTCGGCGAAGCGGGGGAGGCGGGACTGGCCCCTGAACTGCTCCGGCGACTCCGCCATTGCCGGCAGATCTGAAGCGAGGGGGGTGAAGGCCGCAGCAGAGATTTTCCGAGCGCAGCAAGCTCGGTTTGGGCGCAGATATTGAGGAGGGCGTTGAACTGACGTGGACTGCAGATTGCAAAGGACACGTCTGCTCGTTAAACAAACGTTCGCTGGCTAGTAGTCACGAGCGCACATAACAAGAAGCATAAGTTTTCCCTCCGTCCCATAAACCTCTATAATATCATGCTCCTTACTTTTTTTTCCGAGGGTACGCAAATTGCGTATCTTAGCTTTATAGAAGGAGAGAAAAACAAACATACAACGAAATCTACCACTTAATGAGCGTAGCAACACCACTGACAACACACACAACTACGACGCCAATGAGCCTACCCAAAACCGTGAACCTCGTCACGTCCGACCAACACCGGTCATCTCCAAAGAACAGCAACTCCAGCTTCCTTGGATAAACCAGCGACGATCGTACATAGCGCCGGGGAAGGGAGATCTGGGCAATCGCG
This sequence comes from Triticum urartu, assembly GCF_056163025.1. NCBI lineage: Eukaryota > Viridiplantae > Streptophyta > Magnoliopsida > Poales > Poaceae > Triticum > Triticum urartu. The sequence continues at coordinate 12,134,466 of NC_141876.1, read as the reverse complement.
AACACCGAAGGAGTGCAACAAAGGGCCTCTCGTTTCCCAGCACAATGCTCTCAACAGAGGAACGGTGTCAAAGACACTACCATCATGTCGATCCTGCGAATCAAGGCTTTTGCCCCAGAGACAATTGCCGCCACCGGGCAACGAGGCAAATGGCAACACACACAGCGACGCCTCCAGGAAGGGAAATGACATCCACGGATGCCATCGACGCCGATCCGACCAAAGCCGAATAGGATTTTCATCTGTAATGCTGCACATCTCCACGCCGCCAAGATCATGGCCAGCCCTGACCGTTGCCTCGCACCGCCGTCGCTGCAGCAACATGCCATCAAAGCCACGCAAATGAGAACCACTCCAACCTTACTGTCGAGGGAGCACGCCTCAAGCCACCGCCTGCAACACAAACGAAGAACCGCATCATCCGCCAAGCGGTGCAAGGACCAGAACCACCACGACGGCCTTCACCCGCACCAGGGGACTGCCACCAGATTCGGTCTGCCCGCACCTTGAACCACTCTCTGGCACCAACTCCGTCTAGGCATCACCGCGCGCCTCACACGGATGCAGCCGAGCGCCCACTGCCCGCCAGGACCCTTCCTAGCAGGGCCTCGCAGCGCCGCCGCCTCCATGGATGCGCTCACGTCGCCGCCACGGATGGTGCCGGTGCACCGCCAACTCCCACCAACCTGTTGCACCCTACGCCAGGCTCCAGGCGACTGCCGCCAGCACACTCCCCGCTGCGAGCCCCGCGCACCAAAACTCCCAAGCCGCTCCAGATCCGAAGCGTGGGATCCCGGAATCGCGCACAGAACGCCGAAGCCGACCGCCACCTGAGCACTGGCGCCACCGTGGAGCCATCAGATCAGGGAGGAAGAAGACGTCGCGCGCCGCCGACCCGCGCAGACCACGTCGTACGCCCGAGCGTCGGCGCCACTGCTGTGCCATCAGAACAGGAGGGGGAGGAGCCCATTTGCCGCCCCGCGCAGACCATGCTGCCGCCAGCGCCGCAGCGCCACCAAGCAGGGGAGCCACGCCGCCCAGAGCCGCTGGCGGCCTGACGCACGCAGCCACCGCGAGGGCCGGCCGTCCCGCGCCGCCCAGGATCCTCGCGAGAGGGGAGGCGCCCCGCCGCCGCCGACGCACGCGCAGGCTTTGCCCTGCGCATCCACTAGTTGCGGTGAGGGAGGAGGAAGGCGAGAAAGGGGGGCGGCGGCGGCGAAATAGGGTTCCGCACGGGCCGCTCGCTGGAGCGGCACGGAGGACGAGGACTTTTTTGGGGGGAGGGGCTAGTTTTTAAGGCTCAGAATTAATTAAGATCTTTAATTTGAAATTGGATCATTCAATTTTGGCGAGGTCAACAATTTTACATGTAGCTTTCTCATTCATTTCTTGTACACTATGCTCCCTAATTTTGAAGCTCTTCCATTCAATTGAGGTATACAATTTTAATGCCTTAATTTTCACTCAGTCAATCCTTGATCGTGACAATGAAATCTCTAACCTCGTTAAGCTCTTTGATTTTAAAGGCCCCTCATTCAACTAAGATATTTAAATTAGATTGGATACATGAATGATTGGGTCATTGACATGGGCTTTGTGGTGGGATCTTTTGATGAATGGGTCCCTTGGTAAGTGCCCGGATGGTGTGGACCTTCATTGACAAAAAGAAAGTGTTGCCTATGATATGTTTAGCACCAGCATAATATGCGCGTCCAACAACATAAGTAACTTTCTCATGTATTTGTATGAATTAAAAGACGCTCTTCAACCACACCGTCAAAAAGACCCACCCAAACACCATAATAAAAAAGGAAAAATGGTTCACTCACGGACGATTCGCTACAGATTGGTCATACCGAAAACTCTCCTTCGGGGACATCCGATAAAATCACTTCCTTGATTTTCACCGTTGGCCCACTCTTCCCCTAATCTCAAGCCATAAATTGACACATCCATCTGTGATCATGATTTTGTAAAGTCTGTCCATAGGTGTAGCATCTCTAATTAAAAAACACTATTGTTTCCCCACACGCCAAACCAACTATCAAGTAGATAATTTTCACAACTTGAAAAAATTACGACGTAAAAATAAAACATGTACAACGCTCTTCTAGTATAAGATGTTTTTGCAACGTCTTACATTATGGGATGATGGGAGTAGCTTTTTGTAGTGGAATCAGCCCATTAGGGTTCAATTCCTAGACTTGACACTCGTGTGTGCATTTTTTCTGAATTTATTTCAGTCCTTCCGATGATGTTCGTTCATTGGGAGTAGACATTTCCATTGACAATGAGGCGTGTGTGGTGACTTAGTCACTCTCATCAATGTTTTGTGTCGGCTCAGTGTCTCGGACGTGCCCATAAATATAGGTGTGTGTTCACAAGGGTGAGTGTATGTGTGTGTGTGACGTCTGTGATTGTACTGCGTTAAATAAAGAGTTAAATACACTTAGGTCCTAAAAGTTTCTGGGCAGTGTCACTTTAGTCCTACTTCTTTTAAAATGCACGTTTAGATCCTAATTTTATAGTAAGTGGTTCACCCAAGATCCTTCTTTACACAAGCGGTCGCTGGCCTGCTCGTGTGACGCGTTGACCCATTCAGGGCACATTCAGCGATGATGCATGACGAAGGAGATCATTCTATGTGTAAGGGTCGACCTGAGGAGCGACGATGGCAAGATTCAGAACTCCTGTAGCCAAACCTGGACATGGGCAGACACTCTCAGTCGAGAATAACAACTGAAACATACTGCAAAGAAGCAAACACCGGAACACAAACCTTGTTCGCCTCCTGTTCCGACAGTTAGCTCAGCAGTCACAAAGAACGGAACACTGTAAGTGATATGCATATGCAAGAGCAGAGGGTATAAGGCATCTTCCAAATGCACCAAAGAAGGTGTTGAGGGTCTGGTACTAACCGAGAGTAGCAATCCAAGAAGAGAGAAAAGAATGAGCGCTGAAGTCTTGACTGTTTTATCTGCTCCAATAATGTGTTGAAGCTTGCTCAAGTACAGGTCATGGGAGATCCAACGCAGTATTGTTATAGCCAACATGCAGGCAAACACTATGAAGTTGCTGATTGCCCAAACCAATCTTGCACCAATCATCCGGCATAATGGATCGATAAGGAAAGAGCCAATCCCAAGGACGACCTACATGAACAAACCAAATATTACTGCCACTAACTAAAAATACCTTGGCAGCTCCAATGCTCTTAAACCACCACAAACCATGTAACTAAGCTTTCAAAGTATTTAAAGTATACATTACCAAGAACTGCAGGAACTACCCTAGACGTACAAAAATTATAGTGAACAAAACTGATCACACGCTCTTACTGAATTCAATAGCAAACCAAATGCATACGGGGTCACAACCAGCGAAGACCTCACCACCAGATATCGCCGACCCAGCAGAAAACGCCACTGCCATTGTTGCCCAGCGAACCTTTCGCCTAAAGTCATTTCTCATAGATAGCATCTCATTGTCGAAGGTTTCCGGAGTGAAACTCCTTGCCTCCACCAACTTTGACAAATGTTGGCGCCTCTGTTTGTAAAGCGTCCCTAAAGCGTCGCTTAAGCGACGCTTAAGCGTTAGAGCGCTGTTGGGGAACGTAGTAATTTCAAAAAAAATCCTACGCACATGCAAGATCATGGTGATGCATAGCAACGACAGGAGAGAGTGTTGTCCACGTACCCTCGTAGACCGAAAGCGGAAGCGTTAGCACAACGCGGTTGATGTAGTCGTACGTCTTCACGATCCGACCGATCAAGTACCGAACGCACGGCACCTCCGAGTTCTGCACACGTTCAACTCAATGACGTCTCTCGAACTACGATCCAGCCGAGCTTTGAGGAAGAGTTCCATCAGCACGACGGCGTGGTGACGATGATGATGTTCTACCGACGCAGGGCTTCGCCTAAGCACCGCTACGATATGACCGAGGTGGATTATGGTGGAGGGGGGCACCGCACACGGCTAAGAGATCCAAGGGATCAATTGTTGTGTCTATGGGGTGCCCCCTGGCCAAGTATATAAAGGAGTGGAGGAGGGGAGGGGCCGGCCCTCTCTATGGCGCGCCCTAGGGGAGTCCTACTCCCACCGGGAGTAGGATTCCCCCTTTCCTAGTAGAACTAGGATCCCTTCCAAGTAGTAGGAGTAGGAGGGAAGGAAAGGGAAGGGAAAAGGAGAAGGAAGGAAGGGGGCGGTGATACGTCTCCGCCGTATCTATAATTTTTGATTGTTCCATGCCAATATTATTAAACTTTCATATACTTTTTGGCAACTTTTTATATTATTTTTGGGACTAACATGTTGATCCAGTGCCCAGTGCCAGTTCCTGTCTCTTGCATGTTTTTGGTTTCGCAGAATATCCATATCAAACGGAGCCCAAACGGGGTAAAAACGGACGGAGCTTATTTTTGGAAAATATGGAAAATTCGGAAGGAAAATCAACGCGAACCAGTGCCCGAGGTGGTCACGAGGCAGGGGGGCGCGCCCCCTACCTTCGTGAGCCCACCGTAAGGCGGTTGACGCTCTTCTTTTGCCGCAAGAAAGCTAATATTCGGAAAAAAAATCACGGCGAAGGTTTCAGGCCAATCGGAGTTACAGATCTCCATATATATATATGAAACGGTGAAACAGAGCCAGAACAGAACACAGAACCAGAGAAAACAGAGAGATAGATCCAATCTCGGAGGGGCTCTCGCCCCTCCCATGCCATGGAGGCCAAGGACCAGAGGGGAAACCCTTCTCCCATCTAGGGAGGAGGTCAAGGAAGAAGAGGAAGAAGGGGGCCCCTCTCCCCATCTCCTCCGGTGGCGCCGGAACGCCGCCGTGGCCATCATCATCATCACTGCGATCTTCACCAACACCTCCGCCATCTTCACCAACATCTCCATCACCTTCCCCCTTCTATCTACAGCGGTCCACTCTCCCGCAACCCGCTGTACCCTCTACTTGAACATGGTGCTTTATGCTTCATATTATTATCCAATGATGTGTTGCCATCCTATGATGTCTGAGTAGATTTTCGTTGTCCTATCGGTGGTTGATGAATTGCTATGATTGATTTAATTTGCTTGTGGTTATGTTGCTGTCCTTTGGTGCCCATCATATGAGCGCGCGCGTGGATCACACCATAGGGTTAGTTGTATGTTGATAGGAGTATGTATTGGAGGGCAAGAGTGACAGAAGCTTCAACCTAGCATAGAAATTGATGCATACGGGATTGAAGGGGGACCAATATATCTTAATGCTATGGTTGGGTTTTACCTTAATGAACATTAGTAGTTGCGGATGCTTGCTAATAGTTCCAATCATAAGTGCATAGAATTCCAAGTAAGGGATGACATGCTAGCAGTGACCTCTCCCACATAATACTTGCTATCGGTCTAGTAAAGTAGTCAATTGCTTAAGGGACAATTTCGCAACTCCTAACACCACTTTTCCACACTTGCTATATTTACTTTAGTTGCTTCTTTACCTTAACAGCCCCTAGTTTTATTTTTGTGCTCTTTACTTTCTTGCAAGCCTTTCCGAAAACACCTACAAAGTACTTCTAGTTTCATACTTGTTCTAGGTAAAGCGAACGTCAAGCATGCGTAGAGTTGTATCGGTGGTCGATAGAATTTGAGGGAATATTTGTTCTACCTTTAGCTCTTTGTTGGGTTCGACACTCTTACTTATCGAAAACTGTTGCGATCCCCTATACTTGTGGGTTATCAAGACCTTTTCCTGGCGCCGTTGCCGGGGAGCAATAGCGTGGGGTGAATATTCTCGTGTGTGCTTGTTTGCTTTATCACTAAGTAATTTTTATTTGCTGTTCTTAGTTGTTCTCTATCTTTAGTTATGGATATGGAACACGAAATACCAAAAAAAATTAGGTGTACTTTCTGCTCATGGAGATGGGGAACCTCCTAAAACCCTCGATGCTGGTTATGGGAAAGATATTATGTACTACTTTAATAATCCTGAGAAAACCCCATTCAATTATGTAATGGGAGTAACGTTGGATCAACGTGAATACTTTAGGGATTACCGCTTGACACAAAAAGGGAAACTATTATGGGATCAAATTTATATATTGAAGTGGTATGCTAGACAACTATGCTCGGAATATGATTATACTTGTTGCTCTAGGATGAATTCTCCACACCTCCCCTTTTAATGCAAATTTAATGATAATGAAACATTGGCTTCTTATGCTAGAGGTATATATGATTACTATGATGTGGAACAAATAGAAGAATTTGTTGCTTTTATGGGTGCTTATGAAATTGAATCTATGTTTAAAGAGTTTGATGATATTGATGATGCTTGTTATAGATCTGAAAATTTAGCTATCCTTAAATATTGCTATGAGAATTATGAATACAATTATGAAATTAATGCACTTATTAAGAAAGTCTCCGCTGTCCAAGAAGAGACTAATATTTTGCAGGAATCTATGGAAGAAGAAGTTGATGACACTGTGAGCTCATTGGATGAAAAAGACGAGGAGGAGAGCGAAGAACAAAAGGAGGAAGAGCGGATTGATCACCCGTGCCCACCTTCTAATGAGAGTAACTCTTCAACTCATACATTGTTTAATTCCCCTTCGTGCTTACCGAAGGATGATTGCTATGATGACTGTTATGATCCCTATGATTCTTTTGAAACATCCCTTTTTGATGATGCTTGCTATGCTTATGGCCAAGATGCCAATATGAATTATGCTTATGGAGATGAACTTGCTATAGTTCCTTATGTTAAACATGAAATTGTTGCTATTGCACCCACGCATGATAGTCCTATTATCTTTTTGAATTCTCCCGATTATACTATATCGGAGAAGTTTGCACTTATTAAGGATTATATTGATGGGTTGCCTTTTACTGTTGCACATGATGATTTCAATAAATATAATATGCATGTGCTTGCTGCTCCTACTTGCAATTATTATGAGAGAGGAACTATATCTCCACCTCTCTATGTTTCCAACATGATAAAATTGCAAGAAACTGTTTATACTATGCATTGGCCTTTACTAGGTGTGCATGAATTGTTCTTTTATGATATGCCGATGCATAGGAAGAGAGTTAGACTTCGTCATTGCTTGATATATGTTGCTTTGTGCTCACTACTAAATTAAAAATCATTGTTAATTAAAATTGGCTTTGATATACCTTGGGATCCGGGTGGATTCACTACTTGAGCACTATATGCCTAGCTTAATGGCTTTAAAAAAAGCGCTGCCAAGGAGACAACCCGAAAGTTTTAGAGAGTCATTTATTTCTGTTGAGTGCTTTCATATAGTTTAAAAACAACAAAAATAAAGAGGGGAACCCAAAACTTTTCAAAAAGGAAAGTGAAAGTGAGAAAGACGAGCACTGTTGAAGTGGGAGAGCTCCTTGAACTTTGTTCATGCTCACGGCAACTTTGTGAATCTTGATTACAGAAACTTTTCAACAAAAATATTTATCCCCTTGTACAATTCCATTGTATTATAAAAATAATGTGCCAAGGTTTGCCTTTAGGATGTTTACATTTGCTTGATGGTTTGTACGGTGCAGGACAGAAACTTTGGCTGTAGTGCGCGATTTTACATTTTTAGCTGGAACGTCAAATGGTTCTGATTCTTTTTGCACTGTATTCCTATAATTTTTTTTATTTTTCCTAATTTTGGTAGAATTTTTCAAGTATCAGAAGTATGGTGAATGTTCAGATTATTACAGGCTGTTCTGTTTTAGACAGATTCTGTTTTTGATGCATAGTTTGCTTATTTTGATGAAACTATCAATTTATATTAGTGGATTAAGCCATTAAAAAGTTATCTTACAGTAGACATAATGCAAAAACAAAATATGAATTGGTTTGCAACAGTACTTATAGTGGTGATTTGCTTTATTATACTAACGGATCTTACTGAGTTTTCTGTTGAAGTTTTGTGTGGATGAAGTGTTCGATGATCGAGAAGGTCTCGATGTGAGAAGAAGGAAGGGAGGCAAGAGCTCAAGCTTGGGGATGCCCAAGGCACCCCAAGTAAATATTCAAGGAGACTCAAGCCTCTAAGCTTGGGGATGCTGGGGAGGCATCCCCTCTTTCTTCAACAAGTATCGGTATGTTTTCGGATTCGTTTCATTCATGCGATATGTGCAATCTTGGAGCGTCTTTGCTTTAGTTTTCATGTTTCTTTTTTGCACCATGCTGGTATGAGATAGTCCTTGGTTGATTTATAGAATGCTCATTGCACTTCACTTATATCTTTTGAGTATGGCTTTATAGAATGCTTCATGTGCTTCACTTATATCATTTGAAGTTTGGATTGCCTGTTTCTCTTCACTTAGACAACCGCCATTTGTAGAATGCTCTTTTGCTTCACTTATATTTGTTAGAGCGTGGGCATATCTTTTGTAGAAAGAATTAAACTCTCTTGCTTCACTTATACCTATTTAGAGAGATGACAGGAATTGGTCATTCACATGGTTAGTCATAAAATCCTACATAAAACTTGTAGATCACTGAATATGATATGTTTGATTCCTTGCAATAGTTTTGCGATATAAAGATGGTGATATTAGAGTCGTGCTAGTTGAGTAATTGTGAAATTGAGAAATAGTTGTGTTGAGGTTTGCAAGTCCCGTAGCATGCACGTATGGTGAACCGTTATGTAACGAAGTCGGAGCATGAGGTGTTTATTGATTGTCTTCCTTATGAGTGGCGGCCGGGGACGAGCGATGGTCTTTTCCTACCAATCTATCCCCCTAGGAGCATGCGCGTAGTACTTTGTTTCGATGACTAATAGATTTTTGCAATAAGTATGTGAGTTCTTTATGACTAATGTTGAGTCCATGGATTATACGCACTCTCACCCTTCCACCGTTGGTAGCCTCTCTAGTACCGCGCAACTTTCGCCGGTACCATAAACCCACCATATACCTTCCTCAAAACAGCCACCATACCTACCTATCATGGAATTTCCATATCCATTCCGAGATATATTGCCATGCAACTTCCATCATCATCATATACATGACTTGAACATTCATTGTCATATTGCTTTGCATGATCGTAAGATAGCTAGCATGATGTTTTCATGGCTTGTCCGTTTTTTGATGTCATTGCTACGCTAGATCATTGCACATCCCGGTACACCGCCAGAGGCATTCATATAGAGTCATATCTTTGTTCTAGTATCGAGTTGTAATATTGAGTTGTAAGTAAATAAAAGTGTGATGATCATTATTATTAGAGCATTGCCCAAGTGAGGAAAGGATGATGGAGACTATGATTCCCCCTCGGGATGAGACTCCGGACGAAAAAAAAGAGAAAGGCCAAAAAAGAGAAGGCCCAAAAAAAGAGAGAAAAAGAGAGAAGGGGCAATGTTACTATCCTTTTACCACACTTGTGCTTGAAAGTAGCACCATGTTCTTCATATAGAGAGTCTCTTGAGTTATCACTTTCATATACTAGTGGAAATTTTCATTATAGAACTTGGCTTGTATATTCCAATGATGGGCTTCCTCAAATGCCCTAGGTCTTCATGAGCAAGCAAGTTGGATGCACACCCACTTAGTTTCAGTTTGAGCTTTTATATACTTATAAGCTCTAGTGCATCCGTTTCATGGCAATCCCTACTCCTCACATTGATATCTATTAATGGGCATCTCCATAGCCTGTTGATACGCCTAGTTGATGTGAGACTTTCTCCTTCTTTTGTCTTCTCCACATAACCCCCATCATCATATTCTATTCCACCTATAGTGCTATGTCCATGGCTCACGCTCATGTATTGCGTGAAAGTTGAAAAGGTTTGAGAAACGTCAAAAGTATGAAACAATTGTTTGGCTTGTCATCGGGGTTGTGCATGATGTGAATGCTTTGTGTGGTGAAGATGGAGCATAGCCAGACTATATGATTTTGTAGGGATGAGCTTTCTTTGGCTATGTTATTTCAATAAGACATGATTGCTTTATTAGTGGGCTTGAAGTATTATTGTTTTTATGTCAAATGATAGACTATTGCTTTGAATCACTCATGTCTTAATATTCATGCCATGATTAGACATATGAACAAGATTATGCTAGGTAGCATTCCACATCAAAAATTATCTTTTTTATCATTTACCTACTCGAGGACGAGCAGGAATTAAGCTTGGGGATGCCGATACGTCTCCGTCGTATCTATAGTTTTTGATTGTTCCATGCCAATATTATTGAACTTTCATATACTTTTTTGGCAACTTTTTATATTATTTTTGGGACTAACATATTGATCCAGTGCCCAGTGCCAGTTCCTGTCTGTTGCATGTTTTTGGTTTCGCAGAATATCCATATCAAACGGTGTCCAAACGGGGTAAAAATGGAAGGAGCTTATTTTTGGAAAATATGGAAAATTCGGAAGGAAAATCAATGCGAACCAGTGCCCGAGGTGGTCACGAGGCAGGGGGCGCCCCCCCTTAGGGCGCGCCCCCTACCCTCGTGAGCCCACCGTAAGGCGGTTGACGCTCTTCTTTTGCCGCAAGAAAGCTAATATTCGGAAAAAAATCACAGCGAAGGTGTCAGGCCAATCGGAGTTACGGATCTCCATATATATACGAAACGGTGAAACAGAGCCAGAACAGAACGCAGAACCAGAGAGAAACAGAGAGATAGATCCAATCTCGGAGGGGCTCTCGCCCCTCCCATGCCATGTAGGCCAAGGACCAGAGGGGAAACCCTTCTCCCATCTAGGGAGGAGGTCAAGGAAGAAGAGGAAGAAGGGGGCCCCTCTCCCCCTCTCCTCTGGTGGTGCCGGAACGCCGCCGTGGCCATCATCATCATCACCGTGATCTTCACCAACACCTCCGCCATCTTCACCAACATCTCCATCACCTTCCCCCCTCTATCTATAGCGGTCCACTCTCCCGCAACCCGCTGTACCCTCTACTTGAACATGGTGCTTTATGCTTCATATTATTATCCAATGATGTGTTGCCATCCTATGATGTCTGAGTAGATTTTCGTTGTCCTATCGGTGGTTGATGAATTGCTATGATTGATTTAATTTTCTTGTGGTTATGTTGCTGTCCTTTGGTGCCCATCATATGAGCGCGCGCGTGGATCACACCATAGGGTTAGTTGTATGTTGATAGGAGTATGTATTGGAGGGCAAGAGTGACAGAAGCTTCAACCTAGCATAGAAATTGATGCATACGGGATTGAAGGGGGACCAATATATCTTAATGCTATGGTTGGGTTTTACCTTAATGAACATTAGTAGTTGCGGATGCTTGCTAATAGTTCCAATCATAAGTGCATAGAATTCCAAGTAAGGGATGACATGCTAGCAGTGGCCTCTCCCACATAATACTTGCTATAGGTCTAGTAAAGTAGTCAATTGCTTAAGGGACAATTTCGCAACTCCTACCACCACTTTTCCACACTCGCTATATTTACTTTAGTTGCTTCTTTACCTTAACAGCCCCTAGTTTTATTTTCGTGCTCTTTACTTTCTTGCAAGCCTTTCCGAAAACACCTACAAAGTACTTCAAGTTTCATACTTGTTCTAGGTAAAGCGAACGTCAAGCGTGCGTAGAGTTGTATCGGTGGTCGATAGAACTTGAGGGAATATTTGTTCTACCTTTAGCTCCTCGTTGGGTTCGACACTCTTACTTATCGAAAACTGTTGCAATCCCCTATACTTGTGGGTTATCAGGCGGCCCCCTCCCTAGTCCAATTCAGACCAGCCCATGGGGAGGGGTGCGGCCACCCTTTGAGGCCTTTCTCTCCTTTCCCGTATGGCCCATTAAGGCCCAATACGAATTCCCATAACTCCCCGGTACTCCCGAAAATACCCGAATCATTCAGAACCTTTCCGATGTCCGAATATAGTCGTCCAATATATTGATTTTTACGTCTCGACCATTTCGAGACTCCTCGTCATGTCCCCGATCTCATCCAGGACTCTGAACTCCTTCGGTACATCAAAACACATAAACTCATAATATAACTGTCATCGAACTTTAAGCGTGCGGACCCTACGGGTTCGAGAACTATGTAGACATGACCGAGACACGTCTTCGGTCAATAACCAATAGCGGAACCTGGATGCTCATATTGGCTCCTACATATTCTACGAAGATCTTTATCGGTCAAACCGCATAACAACATACGTCGTTCCCTTTATCATCGGTATATGTTACTTGCCCGAGATTCGATCATCGGTATCTCAATACCTAGTTCAATCTCGTTACCAGCAAGTCTCTTTACTCGTTCCATAATACATCATTCCGCAACTAACTCATTAGTTGCAATGCTTGCAAGGCTTTAAGTGATGTGCATTACCGAGTGGGCCCAGAGATACCTCTCCGACAATCGGAGTGACAAATCCTAATCTCGAAATACGCCAACCCAACAAGTACCTTCAGAGACACCTGTAGAGCACCTTTATAATCACCCAGTTACGTTGTGACGTTTGGTAGCACACAAAGTGTTCCTCCGGTAAACGGGAGCTGCATAATCTCATAGTCATAGGAACATGTATAAGTCATGAAGAAAGCAATAGCAACAAACTAAACGATCAAGTGCTAAGCTAACGAAATGGGTCAAGTCAATCACATCATTCTCCTAATGATGTGATCCCGTTAATCAAATGACAACTCATGTCTATGGTTAGGAAACATAACCATCTTTGATCAATGAGCTAGTCAAGTAGAGGCATACTAGTGACACTCTGTTTGTCTATGTATTCACACATGTATTATGTTTCCGGTTAATACAATTCTAGCATGAATAATAAACATTTATCATGATATAAGGAAATAAATAATAACTTTATTATTGCCTCTAGGGCATATTTCCTTCATAATGTACGCTCCATCCCGATCTGTAAGGACGACGAGGTGCAGGTCGTGTGCAACACCTAGATCTCTTGCCCATTACCCTCTCGACGGAGCTGTGTCACAAGTACAATGGACACTCCATCCCGATCCGCAAGGACGACGAGGTGCAGGTCGTGTGCAACACCTAGTGCTCTTGCCCATGATCCTCTCGACGAACCTGCGTCACAAGTACAATGTACGCTCCATCCCGAACCGCAAAGACGATGAGGTGCAGGTCGTGTGCAGCACCTAGCTACTGCTCTTTCCCATGACCCTCTCGACGGAGCTACATCACAAGTACAATGAACGCTCCATCCTGATCCGCAAGGACGCCGAAGTGCAGGTCATGTGCAGCACCTAGTGCTCAAGCCCACAACCCTCGCATCGGAGCTGCGTCACAAATACAACATCTATTCCGAGTAGAGAATCAAGATTCAATCAGAACTAAAAGGTCTGATAGCAAAGCAACCATGTTGAACGGAAAAACCAAGTTCGGATAAATCCAGCAAGGTCCAGAACCATGAACGGAAGTACTCGAGCGCCAGGCCCGAAGGAGTTTAACGGTTACAAAACCATTCGGCATTCCGAGGCAAATAAAAGTGAGGCTTAAAGTTTGTTCACTCGGCAGGAGGAGGGCTAGCTGGCTTGACGAACTCGTCCAGGTCGATTCCATCAGCAATATGAGTGGTAGCGTCGATGAAGGTCTCCATGAAATACTGGAAGTTAAGTCTTTTGGTATTGGCAACCTTGAGGGCCACGAGCTTTTCTTCTTTGACTTCATTGCAATGGACGTGGACCAGAGACAGAGCCACGTCAGCACCACACCGAGCAGATGACTTCTTCCACACCTGCACTCGACCAGGGATCTCATTGAGTCGAGTCATCAGAGACTCGAGGTCATTCTGGAATGTCTCCCTCGGCCAGAGCTCTGTGTCGATCCATGATACCGCCACCTTTAGTCGAGCTAGATAATTGGTGACACTGGCAAGGCGAGATTCTAGTCACAACACATTTATTGCAGCTTCATCCTTGATGGGGGAGTTTATAGGGTCCAGCTCGGTCTCAATCCGCCCGGTCTCTTCCTCAAAGTTTTGACAGAATTCTGCACACACAGAAAATTGATGAGTCAACAGCTATATGAAGAGTTGACAATGGAAAATCAGTCGGACAAGGGAGAGTACCTTCAAGCATAAGGAACAGCTTCTTGGCGAGTCCTCCCAGATAAACCTCCAGCTCGTCTCTCTTCCGAGTGAGATCTCCAACTTTGTCGGTGGTAGTCTTCAATTTGGCGTTTTATTCTTCTAACTTGCCGACTAAAGCCAGCTTCTTGTCAGCAAGTTCAGTTCTCTCCCGTGCCGTCTTCTGAGCTGTGGCAAGGTCAAGGTATTTCTGCTCCAGCGCCTGCTTCATTTTGTCTAGAGAAATAACATTCTTCAGATGAGCTTGGAGTTGTCTGTTTTCACTACGCACATCTGTTCTAGTGGAGTCACTCGGTTCAAAAGGCAAAAAGTAAAGCTGGCAAAGCAAACAGTCGACAAGTAGTTACCTCCCATAGCAGCTGCTTCATTCTTGGCCTTTTGTAGATTTTGCTTTACCAGTTCTAGATCAAGGTTGAGCTGAATTTGTTTCTGCTCCAGTTCAGTGAACTGAGCCCCGAATGCACAAGATTTCTGCAATCGACAAATAAGACACATCAGCCGACAATGGGTGAACAAAGATCGATCGCTTCTGAGCGATAAGATACAAGTTCAGATCATTATGGCAAAAAGACTTCTAAGACTACTGCCGAATCAAACATTCAACAGTAGTCTCGGGGACTACACCCAGTGGGTGCACTTAGCATGCCCCCACTGGTTCGACTTTTCAATCGGCATGGTCCGTCCAGTCGAAAAAAGAAGGCAATACTTATTCTCAGACCACCGCCGACTGCCCGCAGTCGACCGCGGTCTCGAGGACTACACCTAGTGGGTGCACTCAGTGTGCCCCCACTGGTCCGGATTCCACTCGACACGACTTGTCTAGACCGAGTGGAAGAACAGTAAAGAGAAATTTTGACAAAGACACCCCCGCCGAACCAACCATTCGATGGTGGCCTCAGGGACTACACCCAGTGGGTGCACTCTGCGTGCCCCCACTGATTCAATGATACACTCGACGCAACCTAGTCGGTTCAAGTGGAAAAACAACTCAGCAAAAGTTGAAGCACCCAGTGGGCGTACAGATGCAAGATGCAGACTCATGACAGATGCACATTAAAGGTTCCAAAGCACAACAGTTTTCGGGTATCATATCCTAACAGAACAAGCGTCAAGATAAAGATCAGTAGGAAATCAACTAACTTGGACGTTGGTCCGGAGAGCTGAGCTGGCATCATAAGCAGCTTGACTGGCCTCGTGCACCACCTTCATCTGCTCCATCATAAGGCCTGCCTGGCGTATAGCTTCCTTGGCAACACTCACCTGGTCCTCCGGGACATGATGAGTGACGAAGAGTGGAGCTTGTGGAATGGTCGAGTCAGCTAGAGGATCTGAAGCATGGAGTTGCACCGATGGAGCAGGGACTTGAGCGGTCGATGTCGAGGGACGATCAGTCGACACAGGGACAACGAAAGAAACTGAAGCCCGAACTGGGTCTCCAGATTGCTGAGTCACTGGCTATGGCGCTGGTGTCGACTGAGGTACCTTACTGGCAGGCACCCTCCTGCTCGAAGTTCTGCTCTTCTGGGGCATGTCTTCTTCATCATCAGGAAGTGCAATGACATTTTGAGGCACTTCATAAGACTCGGCCGTTAGAGTTCGATCGACCGACAGTTCAAGTGACAAAATGAGAACAAGGTTGTGGAGTCGTACCCACTTTGGAAGTGGCCACGTCTTCAGTCTCCTCATCATCTTGATCCCTGTAAATGTCCATGGAAGTCCCAGAGGTAGCAGTACTGAAAGTTCCAAGAACTCACTCGGTCAAGCAAGAGGATTAGTCGACAGAAGCATAAAAGTTTCCAAACGATGCGAAAGCAAAGAGAGATAACAAAATACATACGCAGAGGCAATGGGGACGTTCACTTTGATCTTGGGCAGGGCCTTCCGAGTCTTTGTAGGAACAACCTTGGGCTGCTTTGGGGCCTTCTCCGTCGGCTCCGGAGTGGATGTCCGAGTACGCTTCAATGCCTGCGCGCTTGGCGCAACCGTTTCACCATGTCCACCTGCTGGGTCATGTGTCTGCTTGGAGCATCTTTCAGAACGAGGCGGTGAGTCAACTTCTTCATCACCGTCCGAATCATCATTGTCATCTTCATGGTCGTCGGGGGACTGCAAGTCACCACTCTCGTCAGCGCTCTTAGTTCCCTCCTGGACCTGCTCCCCATTTGGCATTGAGTACATCTCAGTATAAATCTGCAAGGCAAGAAGATGTTCAGGCGTCAATCAGATTCAAGGACAGTCGCAAATCAGAATAAAAATACACTCGGAAACAAAGGACGAACTTTGTCTGGTTCGTTTTTGGTGTCGTACGGAGCAACCCTCCTGGACCCCCTGGGGTTGTTGTTGTTTCCTGTGATGCTCCGCAGCCACTGCTCCACCATCTCCTTAGTGACTTCCTCTGGGTCGACCCGAGCGGTGTCGCTCGGACCCGAGTACATCCACATCGGATGGTCTCGGGCTTGAAGAGGCTGGATGCGTCTGCTGAGAAATACTTCTAACAAATCCATGCCAGTCACACCATCACAAACCAATTGAATGACTCATTCGACTAGCATGGACACTTCTACCTTCTCTTCTAGGCTTACGATCAATGAGGAAGGTTGGTGGACCCGATCCATAGTGAAAGGAGGAAGACTGGTCGACTGACCATGAGTCGGAACATCTCGACAATAGAACCAGGTCGACTGCCACCCTTAACTGAGTCGGGAAGAGTAATAGGTGGAAAAGTACTCCTACCCTCGTCTGAATTCCTAAACCCCCGCACATTTGGATCACGTGCGTCTTTTCGTCATTTGGGTTTGCCTTCTTCACAGACTAAGAGCGGCAAGTAAAGATGTGCTTGAACAAACCCCAATGCGGTCGACAGCCCAAGAAATTTTCACACAGAGAAACGTATGCAGCGAGGTATGTGATTGTGTTGGGGGAGAAGTGATGAAGTTGAGCACCAAAGAAGTTCAGAAATCCTCAGAAGAAAGGATGGGGAGGCAAAGTGAAACCCCGGTTGACGTGGGTGGCAAGCGGAACACACTCACCCTCTTGCGGTCAGGGCTCGGTCTCGCTCCCCGGCAGCCTCCATGACCCATGGGCAATCAAGCCTCCGCTGGCCAGATCCTCCAGACCCTCCTTCAAGATCGTAGACTGAATCCAGTCCCCCTGGATCCAGCCAGGCGGCAGACCGGACCTCGACGACGACCCTCCCCGACTCATCTTCTCACCCTTTGCCACCGCCATCGCCTTCTTCGCGCGCTCCAGGGCCGCCATCTTGTCCTTTCCCATGGCGGCGAACTGCGCACGGGTAGGGCAGCGGCGTCGAGAGTGGAGGCGGACACGGTGGAGAGGCAGAGGAGACAGAAGGGGAATAGGGTGCACTGTGCAACACATCGGCTTCGACGCCTTTTATGAGGATGTTTCCGAGTGGTTGACTCATGGGCCCAAGTGATCCTGTCAAATCCCGCAACAGTCGTGCGCAAGATACGTGGCGAAAAAGGTGGCGCAAGAATCGAGGCGCCTCTGTCTATCCACTCCATTTACTACCGCACGCCCCATCCCGCACGCTTCCCTGAAATTTCAAATCCCGTGAAATCTGGGAACCGCAGAGAAATCAATCACGCCAAAGATTTCGTACCATATCAACACTCAAAGATTGTCAGTTAAGTTTGCTTGATGACCTCTGAATCAATCAAGGCGACTGAAACAAGACCAAAGCTTCAGCATGATTCGCGAATCCAGATGAAATCCCTCCAAAGTATGGAATCGGGTCAAAGTCAGCTTCAGCTCCTTCTTCACTCGGACCTTAATCCATTCGGGGGCTAATGACGATGACATGTACCTAGGGTAGGGTCATAGGCTTGACCTAGAGACCCTACCCAAGGACACTACCCTAGAGTCAAAGGCATTCAAAGCACAAGTAGAGAAACCGACTGAGTTATCGAGGAGTGCAATCCACTCGACCTTCAACCTTACTCGGATACCCCAATTCCATTCGACCAAGAGAATGAGTCACTCAACAATACAAGAAATCACTCGGAGTAGAGAAGGCCTAACGTCCCTCAGGATGGCAACGGTCAGGCAATCACTCTGTAGACTTAAAGATAATTTATAACCCTTTATTACTGGCGTTATCAGTAACACTCTGTCTTAATGTACATTGAACCCTTTGTAACGTGGGCTCACTGGGGTCCTGGCGCACTCTATATAAGCTACTCTCCTCCACTGGCACAAGGGTTCGCACCCCTATAACTCTCACGCATAATCCAGTCGACCGAGCCTCCGGGCACCGAGACGTAGGGCTGTTACTTCCTCCGAGAAGGGCCTGAACTTGTAAATCTTGCGTGCACAACCTTGTCGTAGCTAGGATCTTGCCTCCTCCTACGCACCCCCAATTCTACTGTCAGACTTACTCCCATGACACCCGGCCCGCATCCTCGTTGTCAACCTATTCGCGACGACGTCCTGCTTCAGAGGAGCCATGTCCGGGACTGGGCTCTACCGGGCTGGCACTGGGAGGTGCTACCTTCAGGGGCGCGCTGCTTGGTGAGGAACCCGACCCCGTGTCCCGTCGTCGACCCATAGCTCCTTTGGTGGCGTTCGCGTGGGCCACTTTCGGTGCGGAGGGAGCCGGCCCCGCCGGAGGTGGCACATCGCCGTGTTAGGGAGGAGGACAAGCACGTCCATCGCTACATGGCTGCTATGGACGTCAAGTTCTCCAATACCTAGCAGGTTCTTCAGGGATCTCACCCGAGCTATGATCCTATGATGGTTCCTTCTCTTTGGGTGTCCACCGCCGGTGCCTCCGGAACCGTGAGTGAACTAGATTATTCGATAGTATTCGATCTATATTAGCTAGCTAGCTAGTGATGTATTCGATAATATTCGAGATGATGTATTCGAGATTATATATATTATTTGATAATATTCGAGATGATGTATTCAAGATTATATTCGATAATGCATACTATCTACTATGATTCAGTTTTATCTTTCAAGATGCATATATATTATCTACTATTATTTGAGATGCATATCAATTATCTACTGTTATTTGAGATGTGATGTCGCTTGAAGCTACGCCGGTATTTCCCCAAAGAGGAAGGGATGATGCAGCACAACGATGGTAGGTATTTCCCTCAGATATGAAACCAAGGTTATCGAACTAGTAGGAGAACCAAGCAACACAATGTAAACAGCCCCTGCACACAAATAACAACCAGTTGCAACCCGACGTGTTAAAGGGGTTGTCAATCCCTTTCGGGTAATGGCGCCAGAAATGGCACGTGGACGGGAGAAAGTTGGTAAATATTGATAGATCGAATGCCAAATAAAATAAATTGCAGCAAGGTATTTTTGGGTTTTTGGTTTAATATATCTGAAAATAAAAGCAAATAAAAAGTAGACCGCAAAGGCAAATATATGAGAAAGAAGACCCGGGGGCTGTAGGTTTCACTAGTGGCTTCTCTCCAGAAAATAGCAAATGGTAGGTAAACAAATTACTGTTGGGAAATTGATAGAACCTCAAATAATTATGACGATATCCAGGCAATGATCATTACATAGGCATCATGTCCAAGATTAGTACAACAACTCCTGCCTACATCTACTACTATTATGTAACGCCCCGAGACCGATGTGCCAGGTGTCCTCCAATTATTCGCTGTTGTTTCCTTGTCATTGCTTGCGTGTCATGCATCTCATATCATGTCATCATGTGCATTGCATTTGCATACGTGTTCATCTCATGCATCCGAGCATTTTCCCCGTTGTCCGTTTTGCATTCCGACGCTCCGTTCTCCTCCGGTGGTCATTTCTACCTTTCTTTCGTGTGTGGGGATTAAACATTTCCGGATTGGACCGAGACTTGCCAAGCGGTCTTGGTTTACTACCGGTAGACCGCCTGTCAAGTTTCGTACCATTTGGACTTCGTTTGATGCTCCAACGGTTAACCGAGGGACCGAGAAGGCCTCGTGTGTGTTGCAGCCCAACACCCTTACAATTTGGCCCAAAACCCACCAAAACCCTCTCCATCATCTAGAGTGTTCGATCACGATCGCGTGGCTGAAAACCGCACCTCGTTTGGACTCTCCTAGCTCCCTCTATGCCTATATATATCTGCCCCCATTCGAAATCACGGGTGAAACCCTAGTCCCCCTCCTCCTCCAGCCGCCGGACAAAAATCCGGACGGCCGGACGTTGTCCGCCGCCGCCGCCGACCTACCACGCCGCGCCACGTGTCCCTGGGCCGGTCCCCACTTCCCCGCCGTGCCCGCGGCCCGCCGAAGCCCGGGGAGGGCCCCCGCGGCCCAGACGCCCGCGCCGCCGCCCGCCTTCGTCTCCCTCCCGCGCAGCCGAGCGCGCCAGCCACCGCCGCCATTTCCGGCCGCCACCGAGCTCCTCCACACCGGCGAACTCGGCGCCCGGCGGTCTCCGGCCTTGCCCCGCCGCCACTCCGGCTCCCCGGCGGCCGGATCCGGCAAGATCCGGCCCGGGAGCGCCTCCCCGCCCCTCCTCGTCAACTCCGGCCATCTCCGGCGATCCCCGTTGACTTTTCCGACGATCCTCGTAATCCGCGCCTAGCTGGATCTAGATCTGGGAATAGTTCTCGGTTGACTTTTTCTCAGAAACCCTAACCAGATTGCCATGTTCATCGTGCCGTAACTTTGCATCCGTAGATCCGTTTTGGGGATATATCATATCAAATGTTCGTCTCAGAGAGCACATCATTTCATTTCATTGCATCATTTTCATTTGAGTTCATCTTGATGCCCTAAATGTTGTTGGAAGAGTGCTATTTGAGATGATTGTCAGATTTGCTGCTCCAAATAGCTATTTGTCATTTTTGCCATGTTTATTGTGTGCATGATATGCCCCTGAGCTCTACATATGTTTTGTTATATGCTTTTCCATCTTTCCAGAGGTGCCATCCATGTATTTTTGTGATGTGTGTGGTGACTAGCACAAGCTTGCAAAGTGGTGCTTTCGTTAATGCTGATTTCAGGGACTTAGCAATTTCACTAAGTCCTTGGACTGATTTTATCAATATGCCATATGTTCATGTTGTTTCCTAGTGATCTGTGACTCTTTTGAGGATGATCAGTAAGGATGATTTGTTAATCTTGTAGTGCTCTATCCATCCATGTCTTTTTTTGCAATTGTGGAGCACCCTAGCTTGAGTCAATCGAGCTCTACTTTTGCTATTTCGTGAATTTGGGCAGACTGTCTACTTGTTAGCGATTTTGCCGAGGATGTTGTAGTTGATCCGTGCATGCTATGTTATTGTTCTTGCCATGTCTAGCTTGTATAATGTGTATTCTTGATGAGTGTATGCTTATATTGTCATGACTTGCTCTGTAGTGAGTGCATCGAGCTCGTAAATATGCCTACTTGATATCTGTTTTGCATGCTCCAGTTTTTCACCAAATCTGTGAACTGATTATGTTTTTGCCATGTTCACATGCTTGCAAATGTACTTTCTGATCCCTTTTGGCTCAAGGTCACTAAGGGACTTTTGTTAATCTCTTTGAGTAGCTCCATGCCATGCTTTACTTTGCCATGTTCAGGTCTTGTAGCATATAGTTTTCATGCTCCAAAGTGTGCTACCTGATCTGAAATTCCTGACAAGTGTTAATTTCACTAAGTCTGAAATCTGTTTACCAAATGCACTTTTGCCATGCTTGTTTGAACCTGTTAATGGATGAATTGGCCATAGCTCAGTGTTCATCTTTTGTTAAGCATCATGAATGGATCACTGCCATGTATTTTGTTGCCATGTTTGAGTGATGTAGAATGTTCATCTTGTTTTATTTAGATGGCGACTTGCTGTATATCGCAGACCATTGTCATATTTGAATTGCTCGCCATTTCCAAACCGTGTCTCCGATTCCGGTGATCTTTATATCGTTTTCAAGTGGAATCATCTCACCTTTCCAGTGGAACACTTGGATTTCCAAGTTGAGGCCAGGTTCATTCATTCCTTGCCAAATCTTGCATATGCATCACATATCGCATCCCGCATAGCATACCATGTTTGCATCATGTTGTTTGAGCTTTGCACGTGGTTGATTGTGTTCCGTTTGCTTGTTTGTCTTGTTTGGGTAGAGCCGGGAGATGGGTTTGCTTACGAGGAGCCCGTTGAGTTTGCTTTCGAGGATCCAGTCAACTCTGACAACTTTGCAGGCAAGATGATCATACCCTCGAAATCACTTCTATCTTTGCTTTGCTAGATGCTCGCTCTTTTTCTATGCCTATGCTACGATGCCTACCACTTGTTTATCATGCCTCCAAAATTGCCATGTCAAACCTCTAACCCACCACGTCCTAGCAAACCGTTGATTGGCTATGTTACCGCTTTGCTCAGCCCCTCTTATAGCGTTGCTAGTTGCAGGTGAAGATTGGAGATTGTTCCTTGTTAGAACATTATTTTCTTGTTGGGATATCATTATATTATCTTGTTATCTTAATGCATCTATATACTTGGTAAAGGGTGGAAGGCTCGGCCTCTCGCCTAGTGTTTTGTTCCACTCTTGCCGCCCTAGTTTCCGTCATATCGGTGTTATGTTCCCGGATTTTGCGTTCCTTACGCGGTTGGGTGATAATGGGAACCCCTTGATAGTTCGCCTTGAATAAAGCTTTTCCAGCAATGCCCAACCTTGGTTTTACCATTTGCCACCTAGCCTCTTTTCCCTTGGGTTTTCGGAGCCCGAGGGTCATCTTATTTTAACCCCCCCGGGCCAGTGCTCCTCTGAGTGTTGGTCCGACCGAGTAGACTGTGGGGCCACCTCGGGGCAACTTGAGGTTTGGTTTTACTCGTATGATGTCTCATCTGAGTGTGCCCTGAGAAAGAGATATGTGCAGCTCCTATCGGAATTTGTCAGCACATTCAGGCGGTGTTGCTGGATTTGTTTTAACTTGTCGAAGTGTCTTGTAGAACCGGGATACCGAGTCTGATCGGAATGTCTCGGGAGAAGGTATATTCCTTCGTTGACCGTGAGAGCTTGTCATGGGCTAAGTTGGGACTCCCCTGCAGGGATTTGAACTTTCGAAAGCCGTGCCCGTGGTTATGGGCAGATGGGAATTTGTTAATGTCCGGTTGTAGATAACTTGAACCTTAACTTAATTAATATGAATCAACTGTGTGAGTTACCATGATGGTCTCTTCTCGGCGGAGTCCGGGAAGTGAACACAGTGTTGGAGTAATGCTTGCCGCAGGTTGTTCTCTAGTTTTTCTTTCGCGCTTTGCCTTCTCTTCTCGCTCTCTTTTGCGAACAGGTTAGCCACCATATATGCTAGTCGCTTGCTGCAGCTCCACATATTTACCTTACCTTACCTATAAGCTTAAATAGCCTTGATCGCGAGGGTGTGAGATTGTTGAGTCCCTGTGGCTCACAGATTACTTCCAAATCAGATGCAGGGCCTGATGACTCCGTTCCAGATGACGCGCTTGAGCTCAAGTGGGAGTTCGACGATGACTCACGCCGTTACTATGTGTCTTTCCCTGATGATCAGTAGTGGTGCCCAGTTGGGGCGATCGGGACCGTGTCGCTTGTTGGGTTGATCTTTTATTTTGGCACCGTAGTTGGGCCATGAGTGATTGGATGATGTAATGCTATTTATGTACTTTGTTTGACGTGGCGAGTGTAAGCCAACTATGTACCTTCCCCTTTTATTATCTATATTACATGGGATGTTGTGAAGATTGCCTTACTTGCGACATTGCTTTCAATGTGGTTATGCCTCTAAGTCGTGCTTCGACACGTAGGAGATATAGCCGCATCGAGGGCGTTACAAGTTGGTAATCAGAGCCTTCCCCGACCTTAGGAGCCCCCACTGATTGATCGTTTTTAGCAGCCGAGTTTGAGTCTAGAAAAAAAATGTTTTGAGTCATTTAGGAATTATATATCGGAGAGTTTAGGAATTCTTTTTACTCCCCTGTCTCCTCATCGCTCTGGTAAGGCTTCCTGACGTAGAGTTTTGACTCTTCTCTTCTCAAATTTCACTAAAAAAAATTTTAGGATCACGCGGGTATCTTGGAATCGTTCCGATGGTTTTGTGACGAGAACATTGTTCTTGGTGCCTCATGTCATTTAGGGGTTGTGGCAGTGTCCCGGGGAGTTGAGCTCCGAGTTGTTGTCGTCACAATTTTATCGTTGCAGTTCTGGAATACCTGAGTTTAGTACGCCGACATCGAAAATCTCTTTTATGCAGTTGTTGGGGAGATAACCTCGACGCCACCCAGTACTGGGGCGGGAGTTCGGGAGTATTGCCATAACTTGTATAACGGATGCTTTTCGAAGGTTGAGGTAGATGGTTTCCGAAGTTTTCTCGGTTATGTGTTGAAGGATGGATACAGCTGGATGTAGGATTTGCTAGTTTGGGTGAGATATTATGCTTCCCCTGTATCCCCAACACCCGATTGCATAACCAGAAAGGTTCGGGAGTTTATAAGTGGGAATTCAAGTAGCTCTTAGGATATCTTTCCGACAGATGTATGATATGAAATTGGGGTTCGATGTCTAGTGGTCCGCCTATTCACGGTTGGTTTTACAGTGGTCTCGTTGTGTCTTAAAGAGTCCTTGGCTATGCCGACTCGGGGACGCTTCGTATGTCATGTGCACTGCCTTGTACATGATGGTGATGTACGATCGAGCCCGTGTAGGCCCCACCACGAAAACTTCGGACGAAATCTCTATCATATGTTTGTTCCGGCTTATTCTGCAAGCCAATCCTTTGTTTTTGTTTGGAGTTGTGGTATTCGAGTTGCTTCAATGTCAAGTGTTGATTCCTTACCTTTCCTAAATGGTGTTCTTATACTCCTATGCGGATACTAATCCTTCATGAGCATCGAGATTGTCATGTAAATCCTTTTCAACCGGTGTGCTTCTCTTCAAGTGGGTCAAATCTTGCCAATTTTCGCAAGATCAAGTATCAGTTTTCTTCTGAACAGTGTTTGTTTCATCCACTCCAAATTGTCTTTGTTTTTCCCACCCTCCCTCCCTTTGTTTTCTCCAAGGATTCAGATTTCTTAATCATGTATCTATCTTATGATTATGAAGTCTCTCCATTCTTTTCCGTCAATGCCCTTATCCGGCGGTCCTCATGAAGATGCTCTTCAAGTTCGTTATTCTTTGTTGCTTTTATCTTCTCCGGTGGTTTCAAGTCAAGCTTTGTTGATCTTACCCCTTTCCTCATTTCAATGCCTTCTCATACCGGTGCACCTCATAATAATTCACTTCTCACTATTCTATTGTTCCGGAGTGCTCAAGATATCTCGCAGATTCATGTTTCTACTCTGCTTTCGTTCAAGATCTTTCGAGGATGTTATCTCATTCAAGCCATTTAAATCAACCGGTGCAATCTATATTTTAAATCATCAACGGTGTTTCTCTTGAGTGGGCCCTAACCCACAGGTCTTTTCCCAGGATCTTACCTGACTCTTCTTATTTTCCCGAAGCTATCCTCAAATTTCTTTTTGAAGTTTGACGTAAGAATGATTTATCATCAGTCAAATGCCTTTCTCCAAGATCGGTTAAATTCTTTCATCGTTGGCTCAACCTCTTCGCTTTTGATTCTTCCGGAGTGTCTAAATAATTCATGGTGGTGCTTCTCATCGTCATTCTCAGAATTTGAAGACCGAAGAAGAGTTTTACCTCCATATCTTATCCGTCCTCTCAGAGATTCGTGGTTCTAGTTCGAGGCCACCCTCTCATAATTGTTTTTGATCATCAAATTCTTTCACCCATCCGGTGTAATTCAGGAGTCTTTTCAATTTGATTCTCTGGAGGCCATCATCTCATAATTATTCATTCTCAGCTTTCAGCTCTTTTTCTCTAAATCTTACCGGTGCATCGTTCAAATATCCTCTAATTGGCTCGTGATCTCTTCGTTCTCATGTATCTAAATCCTCTCAAGTATCTTCGTTCATTTTATAATTCTTCCCGGTGTTTCTTTATCTTCTTCGTTCATTTTCAATTCTTATGGTGGCTCGTTCAAGACTTCTCGTCATTCGTTTATCATATCAACTCTTTCGTTATTTTCAATCCTACCGGTGGATCATTGAAGACCTTTCTCAAGTTTGCGCAATATCTCTCTTTCTGAGAATAAGTAGCATGCCAAATCCGTTGATTGCCATCTATTATATTGGTGAAGGATACGCATAATGTAATTCTTATTCTTGTTTCATCGGGTGAACTCAATTCCCTATTCTGGAGGCTCATCAAAATTCTTGATCTCATTTGTTTATCTTTCTTTTCCAGAGTTCCAAGCTCTCGCAATTGTATCTTCACGGAGATACACCTAAAGCATTACAAGGTTTCACCTTGTGTTTTCAACTTCCCTTTTTTTCTCGTTATCCTTTTGTTACCGGAGTTATTCACGGAGGTTCTACATGATGGTTCATCTATGATTTAATTCATTCTCGAAGTGTTCATCGAGATTCTTTTCTAAGAAGCTCAAGCTTTCTTCATATTGTAATCCGGAGTGCAATTCTTTCTTCCGTATCATTGGATGTGGTATTATGTCATTCTTGATAATTTGGGTTCATGTTTCATGATTCACATGTGGTTAAGAATGAGGTATTTTAAATCCATCAATCTCTTCTTTGGAGTTATCTTGGGTTATATTTCACCTAAAGCCTTCCCTGAGGATTGTTGCTATCCATGGTGCTGATAAAGGACCCAAGTTCTTCATGTATCCTTCCGGTGATAGCTTTCTCGTCTCCTTGTTGATATCAATCCAATTCTTTTCCCGTAAGTGGCTGGTTGTCACCTCATAATTTGAGATGTATTCCATAAGACCATATCAAGCTTACTCTTTTCGTTGTTGGTTTCCAACAACTCCGTGCGATCCTTCTCTTTAAGATGCTTTTCAAGCTCATCGAAGGTACAAGATGTTGTTTTCTTCTCCGTTCTTTTGTTCCGTCGATACAACTTCTATTCTTTCGTTCCGGAGGCATTGTGTTGTTGTTCTCTTCAACCCATCATCATGTTTTGTCAAGATCATGTTCTTTTCAGGATTGTCCATTTAACTGGAGTGTTGGGACTTTTGCTAAAGTTCTCTTCGCCTTATCAAGCTTTGCATCTCTTTTCAACCGGAGTGCTGTCCGAGTTTGTTCTTCCTTTTACTCTTCCCTACCAGAGTTCTTTCAACCTTGTTCTTCCTCGTTCCTCTTTCCTAACGGAGTGCTTTATACTTCATTTATCTCCGTTGCATTCTTTTCTCGATGTGACTTAACCTTTTCAAGGTTCTTTGGTTTCACTCGTTTGTCAAAGAAGCAACTTAGTTTTACCTCTTCTCTTTCTTTTCCGTTGTCCCTCCGGTGACATTTTAGATCTCGGGACGAGATCCTCTCGTAGTGGTGGAGTGTTGTAACGCCCCGAGACCGATGTGCCAGGTGTCCTCCAATTATTCACTGTTGTTGCCTTGTCATTGCTTGCGTGTCATGCATCTCATATCATGTCATCATGTGCATTGCATTTGCATACGTGTTCATCTCATGCATCCGAGCATTTTCCCCGTTGTCCGTTTTGCATTCCGACGCTCCGTTCTCCTCCGGTGGTCATTTCTACCTTTCTTTCGTGTGTGGGGATTAAACATTTCCGGATTGGACCGAGACTTGCCAAGCGGCCTTGGTTTACTACCGGTAGACCGCCTGTCAAGTTTCGTACCATTTGGACTTCGTTTGATGCTCCAACGGTTAACTGAGGGACCGAGAAGGCCTCGTGTGTGTTGCAGCCCAACACCCTACCAATTGGCCCAAAACCCACCAAAACCCTCTCCATCATCTAGAGCGTTCGATCATGATCGTGTGTCCGAAAACTGCACCTCGTTTGGACTCTCCTAGCTCCCTTTATGCCTATATATATCTCCCCCATTCGAAATCACGGGTGAAACTCTAGCCCCCCTCCTCCTCCAGCCGCCGGACAAAAATCCGGACGTTGTCCTCCACCGCCGCCGACCTACCACGCCACGCCATGTGTCCCTGGGCCGGTCCCCACTTTCCCGCCGTGCCCGCGGCCCGCCGAAGCCCGGGGAGGGCCCCCGCGGCCCAGACGCCCGCGCCGCCGACCGCCTTCGTCTCCCTCCCGCGCGGCCGAGCGCGCCGTCCACCGCCGCCATTTCCGGCCACCACCGAGCTCCTCCACGCCGGCGAACTCGGCGCCCGGCGGTCTCCGGCCTTGCCCCGCCGCCACTCCGGCTGCCCGGCGGCCGGATCCGGCGAGATCCGGCCCGGGAGCGCCTCCCCGCCGCCTCCTCGTCAACTCCGGCCATCTTCGGCAATCCACGTAATCTGCGCCTGGCTGGATCTAGATGTGGGAATAGTTCTCGGTTGACTTTTTCTCAGAAACCCTAACCAGATTGCCATGTTCATCGTGCCGTAACTTTGAATCCGTAGATCCGTTTTGGGGATATAGCATATCAAAATGTTCGTCTCAGAGAGCACACCATTTCATCTCATTGCATCATTTTCATTTGAGTTCATCTTGATGCCCGAAATGTTGTTGGAAGAGTGCTATTTGAGATGATTGTCAGATCTGCTGCTCCAAATAGCTATTTGTCATTTTTGCCATGTTTATTGTGTGCATGATATGCCCCTGAGCTCTACATATGTTTTGTTATATGCTTTGCCATCTTTCCAGAGGTGCCATCCATGTATTTTTGTGATGTGTGTGGTGACTAGCACAAGCTTGCAAAGTGGTGCTTTCGTTAATGCTGATTTCAGGGACTTAGCAATTTCACTAAGTCCTTGGACTGATTTTATCAATATGCCATATGTTCATGTTGTTTCCTAGTGATCCGTGCCTCTTTTGAGGATGATCAGTAAGGATGATTTGTTAATCTTGTAGTGCTCTATGCATGCATGTCTTTTTTTGCAATTATGGAGCACCCTAGCTTGAGTCAATCAAGCTCTACTTTTGCTATTTCGTGAATCTGGGCAGACTGTCTACTTGTTAGCGATTTTGCCGAGGATGTTGTAGTTCATCCGTGCATGCTATGTTATTGTTCTTGCCATGTCTAGCTTGTATAATGTGTATTCTTGATGGGTGTATGCTTAGATTGTCATGACTTGCTCTGTAGTGAGTGCATCGAGCTCGTAAATATGCCTACTTGATATTTGTTTTGCATGCTTCAGTTTTCACTAAGTCTGTGATCTGTTTAAGTTTTTGCCATGTTCACATGCTTGCAATTGTATTTTCTGATCCCTTTTGGCTCAAAGTCACTAAGGGACTTTTGTTAAAATCTTTGAGTAGCTCCATGCCATGCTTTACTTTGGCATGTTCAGGCCCTGTAGCATATAGTTTTCATGCTCCAAAGTGTGCTACCTAATCTGAAATTCCAGACAAGTGTTAATTTCACTAAGTCTGAAATCTGTTTACCAAATGCACTTTTGCCATGCTTGTTTGAACCTGTTAATGGATGAATTGGCCGTAGCTGAGTGTTCATCTTTTGTTAAGCATCATGAATGGATCACTGCCATGTATTTTGTTGCCATGTTTGAGTGTTGTAGAATGTTCATCTTGTTGCATTTAGATGGCGACCTGCTGTATATCGCAGATCGTTGTCATATTTGAATTGCTCGCCATTTCCAAACCGTGTCTCCGATTCCGGTGATATTTATATCATTTTCAAGTGGAATCATCTCACCTTTCCAGTGGCACACTTGAATTTCCAAGTTGAGGCCAGGTTCATTCATTCCTTGCCAAATCTTGCATATGCATCACATATCGCATCCCGCATAGCATACCATGTTTGCATCATGTTGTTTGAGCTTTGCACGTGGTTGATTGTGTTCCGTTTGCTTGTTTGTCTTGTTTGGGTAGAGCCGGGAGACGAGTTCGCTTACGAGGAGCCCGTTGAGTTTGCTTTCGAGGATCCAGTCAACTCTGACAACTTTGCAGGCAAGATGATCATACCCTCGAAATCACTTCTATCTTTGCTTTGCTAGATGCTCGCTCTTTTGCTATGCCTATGCTACAATGCCTACCACTTGTTTATCATGCCTCCCAAATTGCCATGTCAAACCTCTAACCCACCATGTCCTAGCAAACCGTTGATTGGCTATGTTACCGCTTTGCTCAGCCCCTCTTATAGCGTTGCTAGTTGCAGGTGAAGATTGGAGATCGTTCCTTGTTGGAACATTATTTTCTTGTTGGGATATCATTATATTATCTTGTTATCTTAATGCATCTATATACTTGGTAAAGGGTGGAAGGCTCGGCCTCTCGCCTAGTGTTTTGTTCCACTCTTGCCGCCCTAGTTTCCGTCATATCGGTGTTATGTTCCTGGATTTTGTGTTCCTTACGCGGTTGGGTGATAATGGGAACCCCTTGATAGTTCGCCTTGAATAAAGCTTTTCCAGCAATGCCCAACCTTGGTTTTACCATTTGCCACCTAGCCTCTTTTCCCTTGGGTTTTCGGAGCCCGAGGGTCATCTTATTTTAACCCCCCCGGGCCAGTGCTCCTCTGAGTGTTGGTCCGACCGAGTAGACTGCGGGGCCACCTCGGGGCAACTTGAGGTTTGGTTTTACTCGTATGATGTCTCATCTGAGTGTGCCCTGAGAAAGAGATATGTGCAGCTCCTATCGGAATTTGTCAGCACATTCAGGCGGTGTTGCTGGATTTGTTTTAACTTGTCGAAGTGTCTTGTAGAACCGGGATACCGAGTCTGATCGGAATGTCTCGGGAGAAGGTATATTCCTTCGTTGACCGTGAGAGCTTGTCATGGGCTAAGTTGGGACTCCCCTGCAGGGATTTGAACTTTCGAAAGCCGTGCCCGCGGTTATGGGCAGATGGGAATTTGTTAATGTCTGGTTGTAGATAACTTGAACCTTAACTTAAATAAAATGAATCAACTATGTGAGTTACCGTGATGGTCTCTTCTCGGCGGAGTCCGGGAAGTGAACACGGTGTTGGAGTAATGCTTGCCGCAGGTTGTTCTCTAATTTTTCGTTCGCGCTTTGCCTTCTCTTCTCGCTCTCTTTTGCGAATAGGTTAGCCACCATATATGCTAGTCGCTTGCTGCAGCTCCACATATTTACCTTACCTTACCTATAAGCTTAAATAGCCTTGATCGCGAGGGTGTGAGATTGCTGAGTCCCTGTGGCTCACAGATTACTTCCAAACCAGATGCAGGGCCTGATGACTCCGTTCCAGATGACGCGCTTGACCTCAAGTGGGAGTTCGACGAGGACTCACGCCGTTACTATGTGTCTTTCCCTGATGATCAGTAGTGGTGCCCAGTTGGGGCGATCGGGACCGTGTCGCTTGTTGGGTTGATCTTTTATTTTGGCACCGTAGTCGGGCCATGAGTGATTGGATGATGTAATGCTATTTATGTACTTTGTTTGACGTGGCGAGTGTAAGCCAACTATGTACCTTCCCCTTTTATTATCTATATTACATGGGATGTTGTGAAGATTGCCTTACTTGCGACATTGCTTTCAATGCGGTTATGCCTCTAAGTCGTGCTTCGACACGTAGGAGATATAGCCGCATCGAGGGCGTTACATATTACTCCACACATCTACCGCTATCCATCATGCATCTAGTGTATTAAGTTCATGGAAAATGGAGTAATGCAATAAGAACGATTACATGATGTAGACGAGATCCGTTTATCTATGGCGGCAGATATAGATCCCATCTTTTTATCCTTAGTAGCAACGATACATACGTGTCAGTTCCCTTTCTGTCACTGGGATCAAGCTGTTAGAAATATGCCCTAGAGGCAATAATAAATTATTTATTATTATATATTTCATTGTTCATGATAATCGTTTATTATCCATGCTAGAATTGTATTGATAGGAAACTCAGATACATGTGTGGATACATAGACAAGACCATGTCCCTAGTAAGCCTCTAGTTGACTAGCTCGTTGATCAGTAGATGGTTACGGTTTCCTGACCATGGACATTGGATGTCGTTGATAACGGGATCACATCATTAGGAGAATGATGTGATGGACGAGACCCAATCCTAAGCCTAGCACAAAGATCGTGTAGTTCGTATGCTAAAGCTTTTCTAATGTCAAGTATCATTTCCTTAGACCATGAGATTGTGCAACTCCCGGATACCGTAGGAGTGCTTTGGGTGTGCCAAACGTCACAACGTAACTGGGTGGCTATAAAGGTTCACTACAGGTATCTCCGAAAGTGTCTGTTGGGTTGGCACGAATCGAGACTGGGATTTGTCACTCCATGTAACGGAGAGGTATCTCTGGGCCCACTCGGTAGGACATCATCATAATGTGCACAATGTGACCAAGGAGTTGATCACGGGATGATGTGTTACGGAACGAGTAAAGAGACTTGCCGGTAATGAGATTGAACAAGGTATCGGGATACCGACGATCGAATCTTGGGCAAGTATCGTACCGCTAGACAAAGGGAATTGTATACGGGATTGATTAAATCCTTGACATCGTGGTTCATCCGATGAGATCATCGTGGAACATGTGGGAGCCAACATGGGTATCCAGATCCCGCTTTTGGTTATTGACCGGAGAGTTGTCTCGGCCATGTCTGCATGACTCCCGAACCCATAGGGTCTACACACTTAAGGTTCGATGACGCTAGGGTTATAGGGAAAGTATGTACGCGGTTACCGAATGTTGTTCGGAGTCCCGGATGAGATCCCGGACATCACAAGGAGTTCCGGAATGGTCCGGAGGTAAAGATTGATATATAGGAAGTATGGTTTTGGCCACCTGAAGTGTTCCGGGCATCACCGGTAGTGTACCAGGACCACCGGAGGGGTCCGGGGGTCCACCAGGTGGGGCCACCAGCCCCGGAGGCTTGCATGGGCCAATAGTGGGAAGGGACCAGCCCCTAGGTGGGCTGGGGCGCCTCCCACCAAGGCCCAAGGCGTCCTCAAGGGAAGAGGGGGCAAACCCTAGGCGCAGATGGGCCCTAAGGCCCACCCTAGGTGTGCCCCCTCTCTCTCCCCCTTGGCCGCCTCCCAGATGGGATATGGGGGATGCCGCCACCCCTAGGGAGGGAACCCTAGGTGGGGGCACAGCCCCTCCCCTCCCCCTATATATACTTGAGCAAAGGGGCAGCCCAACACACGATTCAATCTCCCTGTTGGCGCAGCCCTACCCCTCTCCCTCCTCGTCTCTCGTAGTGCTTGGCGAAGCCCTGCTGGAGTCCCGCGCTCCTCCACCACCACCACGCCATCGTGCTACTGCTGGATGGAGTCTTCCCCAACCTCTCCTTCTCCCCTTGCTGGATCAAGGTGTAGGAGACGTCACCGGGCTGTACGTGTGTTGAACGCGGAGGTGCCGTCCGTTCGGCACTAGGATCATCGGTGATTTGGATCACGACGAGTACGACTCCATCAACCCCGTTCACTTGAACGCTTCCGCTTAGCGATCTACAAGGGTATGTAGATGCACTCTCCTTCCCCTCGTTGCTAGATTACTCCATAGATTGGTCTTGGTGATGCGTAGAAAATTTTAAATTTCTGCTACGATCCCCAACACAAGCACTGTAAGATCGAACCCACTACTGGGCACCTCTTCCCATTGCAAGATAAATAGATCAAGTTGGCCAAACAAAACCCAAATATCGGAGAAGAAATACGAGGCTATAAGAGATCATGCATAAAAGAGATCAAAGAAACTCAAATACTTTCATGGATACAAAAAGATAGATCTGATCATAAACTCAAAGTTCATGGATCCCAACAAACACACCGCAAAGAGTTACATCATATGGATCTCCAAGAGACCATTGTACTGAGAATCAAGAGAGAGAGAGAGAGATGAAGGCATCTATCTACTAACTACGGACCCGAAGGTCTACAAAGAACTACTCACGCATCATCGGAGAGGCACCAATGGAGGTGGTGAACCCCATCCGAGATGGTGTCTAGATTGGATCTGGTGGTTCTGGACTCTGTGGTGGCTGGATGAATATTTCGTCGACTCCCCTAGGGGTTTGGGAGTATTGGGGTATTTATAGAGCAAAGAGGCGGTCCGAGGGGCACCCGAGGTGGGCACAACCCACTAGGGCGCGCCTGGGCCTCCTCGCACACCCTGGTGGGTTGTCCCCTCCTCGGGACTCCCCCCCGGGTGCTACCAGGGCCCAATATCTTCCTTCTGGTCCATAAAAAAATCTCCATAAAGTTTCGTGGCATTTGGACTCCGTTTGACATTGATTTTCTGCGATGTAAAAACCATGGAAAAACATCAACTGGCAGTTGGCACTATGTCAATAGGTTAGTACCAAAAAATGATATAAAATGACTATAAAATGATTATAAAACATGCAAGATTGATAATAAAATAGCATGGAACAATCAAAAATTATAGATACGTTGGAGACATATCAAGATGCGTACTAAATTGCTTTATATTTCTTCTAGATTAGTTAAATAAAAGCTATGGCGGACAATACCAGCAGAGAAGGAGAAGAGGCCCTGTTCGAGATCATACGCTCCCCTAGCCGGCCAGATGATCAGAATGAAGAAGATGACGGTTCCCAATATCTGAACAATACCGGCAAGCGATTTCAATATGGTCCAAGCAGCCTCACGCCTCTTCCGAAGAGGCCTTACAACCTAACTCCGGAGGAAAACAAAGCCGAAGTGCGAGCCAAATTGGACACCCACTTTGGACCGAAACCGCCACCGCCGCCAAAGGAGAAAGTTCCTGAGCATGTCGTTGACCACTGTCGGTGTCAAAACCGGAGGATCTCGGGTAGGGGGTCCCGAACTGTGCGTCTAAGGCGGATGGTAACATGAGGCAGGGGCCACGATGTTTACCCAGGTTCGGGCCCTCTTGATGGAGGTAAAACCCTACGTCCTGCTTGATTATTCTTGACGATATGAGTATTACAAGAGTTGATCTACCACGAGATCAGAGAGGCTAAACCCTAGAAGCTATCCTATGGTATGATTGTATGTTGTCCTACGGACTAAAACCCTCCGGCTTATATAGACACCGGAGGGGGCTAGGGTTACACAAGGTCGGTTACAAAGGAGGAGATATACATATCTGTATTGCCTAGCTTGCCTTCCACGCCAAGTAGAGTCCCATCCGGACACGGGACGAAGTCTTCAATCTTGTATCTTCATAGTCCAACAGTTCGGCCAAAGGATATAGTCTGGCTGTCCGGAGACCCCCTAATCTAGGACTCCCTCAGTAGCCCCTGAACCAGGCTTCAATGACGATGAGTCCGACGCGCAGTGTTGTCTTCGGCATTGCAAGGCAGGTTCCTCCTCCAAATATACCATGGAAGAGTTTGAATACAAGGATAATGTCCGACCCTGCAAAATAAGTTCCACATACCACCGTAGAGAGAATAACATTTCCACAAATCTAATCTGCTGACACATTTTGGCAGCATGACATCACGCCACGACCCGGTAATTATTTGAACCGTTTTTCTTTAACCAGCCCCGCACATAACGCGAGGCGGTTTCCTTGACACGTCTTGTCAAAACAGAGATCGTGTTCCCCTTATCACGAGATTCTCATCAATACAAACGTGGGTAACCCAACCGTGCCTGTTGGTATGAATCCTAGATCTTAGGTAAGTCTCAAACGGCCACGAGGAGGATGCCTGATATTCACCCTCTTTATAAAGGGGACAAGGATTTTTCTTTTTCCCCTCCCGCGCTCAATCGAAAACTTCCCCAGCCTCGAGTTCTAACACCCAAAGCTCAGGTCAGGTGCTTCGGACCTTCAATCATGTTCGGATCCAGCTGATACGTCCATTTTGCGTCATGCTTTTATGTTAATATTTATTGCATTATGGGCTGTTATTTCACGTTATGTCACAATACTTATGGCTATTCTCTCTTATTTTACAAGGTTTACCATGAAGAGGGGGAATGCCGACAGCTGGAATTCTGGCTGGAAAAGGAGCAAATATTGGAGACCTATTCTGCGCAACTCCAAAAGTCCTGAAACTCCACGGAATATCTTAAAATAAATAAAGAAAAATCGTCGCCAAAGATGAAGGCCAGGGGGCCCACACCCTGCTCACGAGGGTAGGGGGCGCGCCCCTCCCCCCTGGGCGCGCCCCCTACCTCGTGGGCCCCCTGGTGGCTCTCCGACGCCCATCTTCTCCTATATGAAGTCTTTCGATAAGAAAAAAATCATAAGCAACCTTTCGGGACGAATCTTCGCCGCCACGAGGCGGAACCTTGGCGGAACCAATCTAGGGCTCCGGCAGAGCTGTTCTGTCGGGGACACTTCCCTCCGGGAGGGGGAAATCATCACCATCGTCATCACCAATGCTCCTCTCATCAGGAGAGGGCAATCTCCATCAACATCTTCACCAGCACCATCTCATCTCCAAACCCTAGTTCATCTCTTGTATCCAATTCTTGTCTCTAAGTCCGGGATTGGTGCTAGTAGGTTGCTAGTAGTGTTGATTACTCCTTGTAGTTGATGCTAGTTGGTTTACTTGGTGGAAGATCATATGTTCAGATCCTTTATGCATACTATTACCCCTCTGATTATGAACATGAATATGCTTTGTGAGTAGTTACATTTGTTCCTGAGGACACGGGAGAAGTCTTGCTATTAGTAGTCATGTGAATTTGGTATTCGTTCGATATTTTGATGAGATGTATGTTGTCTAACCTCTAGTGGTGTTATGTGAACATCGACTACATAACACTTCACCATTATTTGGGCCTAGAGGAAGGCATTGGGAAGTAATAAGTAGATGATGGGTTGCTAGAGTGACAGAAGCTTAAACCCTAGTTTATGCGTTGCTTCGTAAGGGGCTGATTTGGATCCATATGTTTCATGCTATGGTTAGGTTTACCTTAATACTTTTGTTGTAGTTGCGGATGCTTGCAATAGAGGTTAATCATAAGTGGGATGCTTGTTCAAGTAAGAAAAGCACCCAAGCACCAGTCCACCCACATATCAAATTATCAAAGTACCGAACGCGAATCATATGAGCGTGATGAAAACTAGCTTGACGATATTCCCATGTGTCCTCGGGAGCTCTTTTCCTTATATAAGAATTTGTCCGGCTTGTCCTTTGCTACAAAAAAGGATTGGGCCACCTTGCTGCACCTTATTTACTTTTGTTACTTGTTGCTCGTTACAATTTACCTTATCACAAAACTATCTATTACCACTTATTTCAGTACTTGCAGAGAATACCTTGCTGAAAACCGCTTATCATTTCCTTCTACTCCTCGTTGGGTTCGACACTCTTACTTATCGAAGGACTATGATAGATCCCCTATACTTGTGGGTCATCAAGACTCTTTTCTGGCACCGTTGCCAGGGAGTGTAGCGCCTTTGGTAGGTGGAATTTGGTAAGGAAAAATTTATATAGTGTGCTGAAATTTTTTGTCACTTGTTACTATGGAAACTGAATCTCTGAGGGGCTTGTTCGGGGTATCTTCACCCTGTCCAGTAGAGCAAAGAGTTGCTCCTCAACCTACTGAACCTATTGAAAATGGAACTCCTTTTGCATTTCCTTCGGGTATTATGGAAAAACTGCTGGCTAATACTTTTACAGGAGATGGGACAAAGCATCCCGACGAGCATCTACGCTATTTGGATGATATTTGTGGATTATTTAAGCTTGCAGGTATACCCGATGATGTTGTTAAGAAGAAGGCTTTCCC
The DNA here is from genome assembly GCF_056163025.1 of Triticum urartu. Lineage (NCBI taxonomy): Eukaryota > Viridiplantae > Streptophyta > Magnoliopsida > Poales > Poaceae > Triticum > Triticum urartu. The sequence goes on along the minus strand of NC_141876.1, from coordinate 12,096,840 downwards.
TTTATCTTTGGAGGGAGATGCATCGACATGGTATAGGCTATGTGATGATACGAGATCATGGAACTATAAAAGAATGAAATTGGAATTTCATCAAAAGTATTACCCTATGCATCTTGTTCATCGTGATCGCAATTATATATATAATTTTTGGCCTCGCGAAGGAGAAAGCATCGCTCAAGCTTGGGGGAGGCTTAAATCAATGTTATATTCATGCCCCAATCATGAGCTCTCAAAATTGACAATTCTCCAGAATTTTTATGCTCGGCTTTCTGATAACAATCGCACCATGCTCGATACTTCTTGTGCTGGCTCTTTTATGATGAAGACTATTGAATTCAGATGGAATTTATTGGATAGAATTAAATGCAACTCTGAAAATTGGGACCTCGATGAAGGTAAGGAGTCAGGTATGACACCTAAGTTTGATTGTGTTAAATCTTTTATGGATACCGATATTTTCCGTAAGTTTAGCACTAAATATGGACTTGACTCTGAGATAGTAGCTTCTTTCTGTGAATCTTTTGCTACTTATGTTGATCTCCCCAAGGAGAAGTGGTTTAAATATCATCCTCCCATAGAAGTAAAAGTAGCTGCACCTATTAAAGTTGAAGAAAAGACCATCACTTATAATGATCCTATTGTTCCCACCTCTTATGTTGAGAAACCACCTTTCCCTGCTAGAGTAAAGGATCATGCTAAAGCTTCAACTGTTGTTCGTAAAAGCAATACTAGAACTTATACACCTCCTGAGCAAGTCAAAATAGAACCTAATATTGCTATTGTTAAAGATCTCTTGTCTGATAATATTGATGGGCATGTCATTGAATTCTCTGGTGAAACTGCTAGAATTGCTAAACCCTGTGATAGAGATAAACATAGACCTGTGGTAGGCGTGCCTCTTATTTTTGTTAAAATAGGAGATCATTGTTATCATGGCTTATGTGATATGGGTGCTAGTGCTAGTGTTATACCCATTGACTTATATAAAGAAATTATGCATGATATCGCACCTGCTGAGTTAGAAGATATTGATGTTACAATTAAACTTGCCAATAGAGATACTATATCTGCAATGGGAATTGTTAGAGATGTTGAAGTCTTGTGTGGGAAAACCAAATATCCCGCTGACTTTCTTGTTCTTGGTTCTCCACAAGATAGCTTTTGTCCCATTATTTTTGGTAGACCCTTCTTGAATACTGTTAATGCTACGATAGACTGCAAAAAGAATGTTGTTACTGTTGGCTTGGATGATATGGTTCATGAGTTTAATTTCTCTAAATTTAGTAAACAACATCGTGAGGAAGAATTGCCTAGTAAGGATGAAATTATTGGTCTTGCTTCTATTGCTGCACCTTATTTACTTTTGTTACTTGTTGCTCGTTACAATTTACCTTATCACAAAACTATCTGTTACCACTTATTTCAGTACTTGCAGAGAATACCTTGCTGAAAACCGCCTATCATTTCCTTCTGCTCCTCGTTGGGTTCGACACTCTTACTTATCGAAAGGACTACGATAGATCCCCTATACTTGTGGGTCATCACCAGCCTTCAAGGCCGGTGGATGCCTTCCTCCGTCACGGAGGAGGACATCAAGAAGTTGAAGGAGGCCAGATATCTGACCGCCGAAATTTCGCATAGGCTGCCCGCCCGAGGGCAGGTCGTCCCTACTCCTGAACCCAATGAGAGCGTTGTGTTTGTCTCCCACTTCCTCCGAGGACTAGGCCTCGCTCTAGATCCCTTTGTTAGGGGTCTTATGTTCTATTATGGGCTGGATTTTCATGATCTGGCCCCGGATTCCCTTCTTCACATCTCGTCATTCATTGTCGTATGTGAGGCCTTCCTCCGCATTACCCCTCACTTCGGCCTGTGGCTCAAGACCTTTGATGTGAAGCCAAAGACGGTCGAGGGGCAGTACGCAGCATGCGGAGGTGCTTTAATAAGCAAAATTGCTGACGCTCCATAGCCAAAGGGTTCCTTTCCAGAGGTGTCCAGATTGTGGCAGCGGGAGTGGTTTTACATCACAGCTCCCCGAAGCGCCAAATGGGTAGCTGCCCCCACCTTTCGCTCGGGCCCCCACCACAACTGATGTCATGGATCAGCCAGGGGCTGAGCTGGGGTCCAGCCAAGGACGTGCCAATACTGCAGAGCCGTATCCGAGATCTCTTCGAGGGAGATTTCAGTCTGGTTATGGTAATGCAAGTTATGCTGGTTCGTCGAGTCCAGCCTTGCAAACACCGACCCCTCCGTATGTGGGAATTCAACCCGGAAGGACTGCACACTATTCAGCATTTCCTCGGCATGACGCATGTGGAGATGTACAAATCATTCTTTGGACCCCAAATAGAGTGTCCGGACACCACCGAGGACGTGGGCCTAAGCTGCAACCGCCCCGCTGCCCAAGTAAGTAATCCCAAGGCCGAACACACTGTCCTTTTATTTATCATGACATCATTCTGAAGAATCGTTCTTGGACCAGGACTGGATAACAAAGGCGAAGATGATCCGGTGTTCGGCCCCCCTTCCTAAGGGCTTGGACAATCCGGTGCTGAAAAAGATGCTCGAGCCAGCACCTTGTTTAGTGCCCTCAAAGGAAGATGAAGGGGGGAATAAAGAGGGCGAAAGCGGGCCTCCTTCGCTACCTATTCCAATCGAGGGAATGAGTGCCTCCACGAGGGAGGATAACACAGGGGAAGGAAGAGGACTACCTCTGAAGATTTGGAAACTAAGGTTTCCAAACGGGAGAAGAAATCTCCGCCAGAGGGTCCTGCCTCAGAGGGTATTCTTGCCAGACAACGTCCGTGTGGGGATCAGCCCTCTACCGAGCTATAAGTAACCAAAAGTACTTAATGGTGAAGATATCCTACCTTACTTCCGAAGACAATAACTGATTCTTATAAATTGTAGTCCGGATCACAACCCTTCTCGACAGAGTTCATCTTCGGGGGATCTTCTTCCGGAGATGATGGAGAGCGAAACGCCTCCCCCGGACTCACCATCTCAAGAAGCGGGCGACCTTGAAGTGTCGTTGCGAAGGGTATCTCCAGATCCACTAGGGCCAGAGGAGAACCCTTTGGCTGCCCGGAATCCCCAGTATCCGTCTCCTAGGGAGAGCGACAGCAAGGGTCCGTACGGTGTGCGGTCGGATGCGCTAAAGGATCTTCTGGGGCAAGCTACCGTCTCGAAAGCGCATCGTATGCTAATGGGTACGGTAATTGAAAGGATTTCATCCGCTGAAAGCGGTTTGCATGAAGCTTTTATGAGTCTGCTGAAAGGCTTCGAGGTACGTGAGATAATGTATGCTTTTAACAGTACCGCATACGTTAGGTATGCCCATGCAGATAGTAGCCCCTGAGACTCCGGTTGTCGTCGAGAACGGCGGCAAACAGAGGATCATAGTCCCAGGTAATAACCAGACCGCCTTTATGTGCAGGTGGTTGAAGCTCCGGTGGCTAGCCGGACTGATGGGTTTGCCGAACTAAAGCGGCAACTGGATGCGGCAGATGCCGACATCGTGCTTGTCAACAGGCGGCTTGATGAGGCACAGGGTGAGTGATTTTTCTGGTGATCGACACATAATAAGAGCAGCATGATGCCAGTATCTTTAATATGTTGTGACTGCAGATGGAGCTGCCACCGTGGAGACCCTTCGGGTGGAGCTTGCCCGAGCCAAGGAGCAAGCGAGGAGTAGCAATGCGGCCGCTTTAAAGGCGGCCGAAGAGTTAAGGGCCGAACAGGCTACGCATTGCGAGAGCAAGGAAAAAATAGCCAAGATGGTTGTAGAGTTAAAAGATGTTGCTGACTGTTACCAGCTTCTTGAAGAAGAAAACCGGGCGAAGGCGACGGACCTGGAGAAGGCCCGGGTGGCTGCTGAGGGAGTCCTAGATTAGGGGGTCTCCGGACAGTCGGACTATATCCTTTGGCCGGACTGTTGGACTATGAAGATACGAGATTGAAGACTTCGTCCCGTATCTGGATGGGACTCTACTTGGCGTGGAAGGCAAGCTAGGAAATACAGATATGTATATCTCCTCCTTTGTAACCGACCTTGTGTAACCCTAGCCCCTTCCGGTGTCTATATAAACCGGAGGGGTTTTAGTCCGTAGGACAACATACAATCATACCATAGGCTAGCTTCTAGGGTTTAGCCTCTCCGATCTCGTGGTAGATCAACTCTTGTACTACTCATATTATCAAGAATAAATCAAGCAGGACGTAGGGTTTTACCTCCATCAAGAGGGCCCGAACCTGGGTAAAACATCATGTCCCCTGCCTCCTGTTACCATCTGCCTTAGACGCACAGTTCGGGACCCCCTACTCGAGATCCGCCGGTTTTGACACCGACATTGGTGCTTTCATTGAGAGTTCCTCTGTGTCATCATCATTAGGCTTGATGGCTCCTTCAATCATCGATAGCGGTGCAGTTCAGGGTGAGACTTTTCTCCCCGGACAGATCTTTGTGTTCGGCGGCTTCGCACTGCAGGCCAACTCGCTTGGCCATCTGGAGCAGATCGAGAGTTATGCCCCTGGCCACCAGGTCAGGTTTGGAAGCTTAAAATACATGGCCGATATCCGCGGAGACTTGATCTTTGACGGATTCGAGCCCCTGCCTAGTGCGCCACACGGTCACGATGAGCATGATTTAGCTCTGCCATCGGACAGTGTTCAGGAGATCGCATCGGCAACCACTCCGACCCTCAATTCGGAGCCAGATGCGCCATCCATGGACGGGTGGATAGACCCCGCCACGAAGGCTGCATTCTCATCGGCGATCGAGCCGAGTATCGACCTTACCCTTCACGGGAGCCGTGACGCTGAACTACCGGATCCTTCCCCTGCCACGGACTCCGAACCGCCTGCGCCCGTGCCTAGCGAATCCGACTGGGCACCGATCATGGAGTTTACCTCCGCGGATATTTTTTAGCACTCGCCCTTCGGCGACATACTGAACTCATTAAGGTCTCTCTCCTTGCCAGGAGAGTCCTGGTCGAACTATGTCCGGCAGGATTGGGATGCGGATGACGAAGAAATTCGCCGCCCACCCACCACCCACTTAGTAGCCACTGTCGACGATTTGACCGACATGCTCGACTTCGACTCCGAAGACATCGACGGCATGGACGACGATGCAGGAGGCGAACAAGAACCACTGCCCACAGGGCACTGGACAGCCACCTCGTCATATGACATATATATGGTGGACACACCCAAAGAAGGCAATGGCGACGGGACAGCGGAGGATGACCCCTCCAAGAAGCAACCCAAGCGCCGACGTCAGCGGCGCCGCTCTAAGTCTCGCCAAAGCAAAAGCAGTGACACCGGCACAGGAGATAATAGCACTCCAGACAGTGCCAAAGACGATAACAATCCCCTCCAGCAAGATTTAGGGCAGGAGGATGGAGAAGCCAGCCCTCCCGAGAGAGCGGCAGATGGAGAGGCAGAGGATGATAATTACATGCCTCCCTCCGAAGACGAGGCAAGCCTCGACGATGACGAATTTGTCGTGCCTGAGGATCCCGTCGAACAAGAGCGCTTCAAGCGTCGGCTTATAGACACGGCAAATAGCCTTAAGAAAAAGCAACAACACCTTCAAGCTGATCAAGATTTGCTAGCTGACAGATGGAATGAAGTCCTTGCGGCCGAGGAATATAAACTCGAACGCCCCTCCAAGAGTTACCCAAAGTGCAGGTTGCTACCCCGACTGGAGGAGGAAGCACCAAAACCTACATATCCAGCGTATGACGCGGCTGATCGGCCACCTCGTGGCCGCGACAAAGAGGCATTCCAGCCAAAAGTTCAGCCCGCACCCCGACGCCACTCAAATAAAAATGTCAAGACATGGGGAAATACGCCAAACCTGTGAGACATATTAGAGGACAAAGCAAAACAAGCAAGATCGATCCATGGATCGCGAGGGCGCGCCACTATGCGAGACGATAACCGTCACGCCGGATACAGTAAAAGTAAGTTCGGCCGGGCCGAACACAGCGGACAAGACTCATTTGAGCTACATCGCGATATAGCCCAGTACAGAGGCGCCGCACACCCCCTATGCTTCACAGACGAAGTAATGGATCATCAAATCCCAGAGGGTTTCAAACCCGTAAATATAGAATCATATGACGGCACAACAGATCCTGCGGTATGGATCGAGGACTTCCTCCTGCACATCCACATGGCCCGCGGTGATGATCTACACGCCATCAAATACCTCCCACTCAAGCTCAAAGGACCAGCTCGGCATTGGCTCAACAGCCTGCCAGCAGAATCCATTGGCTGTTGGGAAGATCTGGAAGCCGCATTCCTTGACAACTTCCAGGGCACTTATGTGCGACCACCAGATGCCGATGACTTGAGCCACATAATTCAGCAGCCAGAGGAATCGTCCAGGCAATTCTTGACACGGTTCCTAACAAAGAAAAATCAAATTGTCGACTGTCCGGATGCAGAGGCCCTAGCATCTTTTAAGTACAACATCCGCGACGAGTGGCTCGCCCGGCACCTTGGCCAGGAAAAGCCGAAATCTACGGCAGCCCTCACGACACTCATGACCCGCTTTTGCGCGGGAGAAGACAGCTGGCTGGCTTGCAACAATAACATATCAAAGAACCATGGTACTTCGGATACCAAGGATGGCAATGGCAGGTCACGTCGCAACAAACACAAGCGCCACATTAACAGCGACAATACCGAGGATACGGCAGTCAATGCCGGATTCAAAGGCTCTAAACCTGGTCAGCGGAAAAAGAAATTTACAAGAAGCACTCCGGGCCCGTCCAGTTTGGACCGTATACTTGACCGCTCGTGTCAAATACACGGCACCCCCGACAAGCCAGCCAACCACACCAACAGGGATTGTTGGGTGTTCAAGCAGGCCGACAAGTTAAATGCGGAAAACAAAGATAATGGGTCACATAGTGATGACGAGGAGGAGCCCCGGCAGCCAAACACCGGAGGACAGAAGAGGTTCCCCCCACAAGTGCGGACGGTGAACATGATATACGCAACCCACATCCCCAAAAGGGAGCGGAAGCGTGCGCTAAGGGACGTATATGCGTTGCAGCCAGTCGCCCCAAAGTTCAACCCATTGTCCTCTTGTCCGATCACCTTCGATCGCAGGGACCACCCCACTAGTATCCGTCATGGCGGATTCACCGCACTGGTCCTAGACCCTATCATCGACGGATTTCACCTCACTCGAGTCCTTATGGACGGTGGCAGCAGCCTGAACCTGCTTTATCAGGACACAGTGCGCAAAATGGGTATAGACCCCTCAAGGATCAAACCCACAAAAACGACCTTCAAAGGCGTCATACCAGGTGTAGAGGCCCATTGCACAGGCTCAGTCACACTGGAAGTGGTCTTCGGATCCCCGGATAACTTCCGAAGCGAGGAGTTAATCTTCGATATAGTCCCGTTCCGCAGTGGCTATCATGCACTGCTCGGGCGAACCACATTCGCGAGATTCAACGTAGTACCGCACTATGCATATCTCAAGCTCAAGATGCCAGGACCTCGGGGGGTCATCACAGTCAATGGAAACACAGAGCGCTCTCTCCGTACGGAGGAGCACACTGCGGCCCTCGCAGCAGAAGCGCAAAGCAGCCTCTTAAGGCAATCCACTAGTTCGGCGATACAAGACCCGGACACCCTCAAGCGCGCCCGGAGTAATCGGCAACAAGACCGCCTGGCACGTTCCAAGCTCGCATAGCAATGCGGTCCCCACCCCAGTACCAGCCAAACGGCGAAATCCGTGCCACGCGTACATAATTACGCATTAAAAATACCATGGGCACAGGTGGGGAGGGGGGCACGACTACGGCATGCCCCAAGACGCGGCTCAACCGCACCAGGGGCTTCCCGCTTTGTTATTTTTCTCTCTTTCAAGACTTTAATCTCTGGAAACCCCGTACGGCAGTATGGTTGCCGGACACACGATGCAACAACCAAGGAGGCAGAAAGCTACATCGCACCACGGAACTCCCAGGTGGTCTCTGACAATGAGTGAAATACCTGCTTTAAATACCATTCCTCAGCTTGCCCTTGGAGGGTACATGTCACATAGTCCTACTTTTTTCTCATCGCACTACCTGTATCATTCTGCTTTAACGCACCTTTTTGAATAAACAATGCATAGCACTAGACTATTATCGCATTCTCTATTCTTCTATATATATGTATGTATATATATATATATGTTCATTCATGACATTCAGCACCCGTACACTATGGTACGGCCAATACGCCAGGGGCTTAAGCATACCCCATAATATGACGTGAGAAGTCCGAACACTTTTGACAGTGCGGCACCCCGAACTTATAGCATCATATGCACCAGCTCCGAATCATGTCTTGGGTCAATAGTTGGGTTTGCCCGGCTCCCATGTTTTGGTACCTTACGTTCCGCTATATTGGCTAAGGTAGCACCGGGAGAACTACTGCGATTGTGCCCCGGTTCAGCTGGGCTAAGCACCTCAGTAGAGAAAGCTAAAACTGACTATCATGATAAGGTGAGAGTTGGTCGCTGTTCGAGAGGTTTCGAGTCCCTAAATACTTATGCCGCTTAGAGCGAGGAGCCGGCTTTGTCCAGCTTAAGGTGTGTATAGCGCCCCGAATTCGGCCTTCCGAATACTAGGGGCTTCGCCAAAATTTAAAATTTTAGAATTCTATGGCTAAGTGAGAGTGATAAAGCATTATAGTCTGGTTGCTTTGTTCGTTGTGCTGAGCACCTCCCTCAAAAGACCCAACAATGGGAAAAAGAGTGCTCAGGTTTATCCCGAACACCCTAGCACTCGTGGCATGGGGGCAGAAGCTGACGACTGGCCATCTCTCAGATTTGATAAACAGCCGCACAGAAGGTAATATTTTAAATTCAAACAAGCGTTGCATAGCGCATATGAACAAGTTTTCATAATACATGATCACACGAGCAAGTTCATTCAAAAATTACATCTTTTGCACACTTGTCCGCCACAAGACGGGCACCCTTCAGGACACCCTCATAATACAGTTCGGGGTGGCGATGCTCCTTGCCCTGCAACGGCCCCTCCTTCACCAGCTTCTCAGCGTCCATCTTGGCCTAGTGCACCTTTGCACGGGCAAAAGCCCGGCGGGCACCTTCTATATAGACGGACCGCTTGATGACTTCCAGCCTTGGGCAGGCATCCGCAAGTCGCCTCACCAGGGCGAAGTAGCTGTTGGGAAGGGAGTCGCCGGGCCACATCCGGACTATAAAGCCCTTCATGGCCTGTTCGGCCGCCTTGTGCAGCTCGACCAGTTGCTTCAGCTAGTCGCTCATAGGCATCGGGTGTTCGGTCCCAGTATACTGAGACCAGAACAACTTCTCCGTCGAGCTTCCCTCCTCGGCCTGGTAAAATTTTGCGGCATCCGACACGCTGCAGGGCAAATCTGCGAATGCTCCTAGAGAGCTCCGGACTCGGGTAAGTAACAAGTAATTTACTTTCACATGCTTGCTTTGCATATTGAATGCCTTACCCGCCGCTATCCTCCTCATCGCCTCAATCTCCTGGAGGGCCTTTTGGGCTTCGGCCTTGGCATGCTTTGTGCTCTCGAGGGCCGCGGCAAGCTCGGACTCTCGCGTCTTCGAGTCAAGCTCCAAAGCCTCGTGCTTCTTCACGAGAGCCTGGAGCTCTTGCTGCACCTCGCCCACCCATGCCTCTTGTTTCTCCCACTTGGTGCACTCCTTGGCCGTTTTGTCTTCGGCCTCGGACAGCGCTTGCTTCAGGGTCGCCACTTCGGTCGTGGCCCTTGGCACATTCATGATGATCCTGTCATTTCGCAACTACATTTTCTTTTATATATATAGACAAGGTATTACTTACCTTTGTTATCCTCGAGCTGCCACTTGGCAAGGCCGCGCTCTTTCTCGGACCCCTCGAGGTCCTGCTTCAGTGCGGCGACCTCCGCAGTCAGTGCGGCAGAGGTCAGCAGCGAAGCCTACATACGCATACAGACATACTTATATTAGACTCCTGCATATATTATTTGATCCTCTATTCGGCTTTTCTTTGTGAACACCGAACAGAGCATCAGGGGCTATTGTCTATGCGGTAATATTTTTCCTATATTTTAAATACTTACCTCAAAGCCTGTTAGAAGGCTGGCACAGGCTTCAGTCAGTCCGCTCTTGGCGGACTAAACCTTCTTGATCACCGCACTCATAATAGTGTGGTGCTCTTCGTCGATGGAAGCGCCGTGAAGCGCTCCCAGCAGGTTGTACGGTGCCTCTGGATGGACAGAGGTCACCGGCATGGGCGTCTTGCCCCTTTTGGAAGGGGGCGCCTGCCCGAGTCCGGAACCACTGGAGGTTCCGGCGCGGTGTTCGGCTGAGAGCCAAACTTGGAGCCCCCGGGAGCCTTGCTCCCTTTGCTCCTGGAGTCTGGAAGGGCGCCTCGAGGCGCCTCCGGAACTATCTCCCCCCTGGCTCGGTGCCCCTTGAGACAATACCTCGGCGTTGTCCGTAGTGCAAGGGGAGGAGGCGGTTGGAAGTGTATCACTATTCATGTTCGACGAGTCCAAGGAACCATCCGACGATGATGCATCGATACAGGCTTGGGGCAGACTGCATAATCATATTCAACGTTAGGAGAAGCAGTGCGACAAAGGTATACTATGAGTTACTCTAGTATCCGAATACTTACGACTTCACCATGGGCTTGGCCCTGAGCAGCCACTCGTCTTCGCCGTCGGCGGCAATGGTGGAATAGTCCGGAAGGAGAGTCCTTCCCTTCTTGGACCCTTCGGCCTCCCCGGTTGGGGCGGCCTTCCTTTTCTTGTCTCCCCCGGCTGGAGGGGATAGTCTTCGTCTTCCTTCTCCTCGTTTTCGTGGGAGGAGTGCATCTCGGAGTTATCGGACAATGAGTCCGATACCACCTGGCGTCGGGAACTCTTTCGGGTTCCCTTGGCCTTCTTCTTGGTCTTATCCGGCACCTCATAAGGAGCCGGAGTTCGTATCTCCATCAGGAGAGCGTCCGCAGGGTCTTCGGGCAGAGGGGCTGGACAGTTGATCTGCTCCGATGTCTCCACCCAGTCCTGTCAAAGGCATGGGAGCTCAGACCCCGCACATGGTTAAGCTATGGGAAATAAACACCCTATCAGATGTACAGAACTTACCGGATTCGCAGAACGCTTCACGCTTAGCCCGCGGTCCTCAGTAAGAGGAGGGACCTCGACGGCCTTGAACAGCACCCTCCAGACGTCTTTATGCATCGTGTCGAAGAGCTCGCTTAGAGTCTGGTGCCGGGCCGGGTCAAACTCCCATAAGTTGAAATCCCGTTGTTGACACGGGAGGATCCGGCGGAAGAGCATGACCTGGACTATGTTGACAAGCTTAAGTTTCTTGCTTGTCATGTTCCAGATACACTTCTGGAGTCCGTCCAGCTCCACCGATGAACCCCAGGACAAGCCCTTCTCCTTCCAGGAAGTGAGCCGCGTGGGGATTCCGGATCGAAACTCGGGGGCCGCCACCCAGTTGGTGTCGCGCGGCTCGGTGATGTAGAACCACCCCGATTGCCACCCCTTTACGGTCTCCACGAAGGAGCCCTCGAGCCATGCAACATTGGGCATTTTGCCCACCATGGCTCCGCCGCATTCCGCTTGTTGGCCGCCTACAACCTTCGGCTTGATATTGAAGGTCTTCAGCCATAGGCCGAAGTGGGGCCAGATGCGGAGGAAAGCCTCACACACGACGATGAACGCCGAGATGTTGAGGATGAAATTCAGGGCCAAATCATGAAAGTCCAGCCCGTAGTAGAACATGAGGCCGCGGACGAATGGATGGAGGGGAAACCCCAATCCGCGGACGAAATGGGGGAGGAAAACCACCCTTTCGTGAGGTTCCGGGTTAGGGATGATCTGCCCCGCGGCTGGCAGCCGGTGCGCGATATCCGCGGCTAAGTATCTGGCTCCACATAGCTTTTTGATGTGTCCCTCCGTGACGGAGGAGGCCATCCACTTGCCTCCCGCTCCGGACATGTTTGGAGAGAGTTGAGGAGAAGTATGCGGACTTGGGCGCTGGAGCTCGAGTGCGCGAGAACGGATGAGCAAGGAGGAAGAAAGCGTGGGTAGAAAAAGGTGAGATCTTATCCCTTTATAAGGGCGGACTAAACTTTGCGCCCCCACTTGCCTGGTAAAACTCGCTTATCCCCCAAGCACCATAATTGATGGCGCGGTTGGGTTACCCACGTTCGTATTGATGAGAATCCCATAATAAGGGGAACACGATCTCTGCTTTGACAAGACATCTCAAGAAACCGCCTCGCGTTATGTGCGGGGGCTGGTTAAAGAAAAACGGTTCAAATAATTATTGGGCCGTGGCGTGATGTCATGCTGCCAAAACGTGTCAGCAGATTAGATTTGTGGTAAAATTATTCTCTCTACGGTGGTATGTGGAACTTATTTTGCAGGGTCGGACACTATCCTTGTATTCAAATTCTTCCATGGTGTATTCGGAGGAGGAACCCTCCTTGCAATGTCGAAGACAACACTGCGCGCCGGACTCATCTTCATTGAAGCCTGGTTCAGGGGCTACTAAGGGAGTCCTGGATTAGGGGGTCTCCGGACAGCCGGACTATATCCTTTGGCCGGACTATTGGACTATGAAGATATGAGATTGCAGACTTCGTCTCGTGTCCGGATGGGACTCTACTTGGCGTGGAAGGCAAGCTAGGCAATATGGATATGTATATCTACTCCTTTGTAACCGACCTTGTGTAACCCTAGCCCCTTCCGGTGTCTATATAAACCGGAGGGGTTTTAGTCCGTAGGACAACATACAATCATACCATAGGCTAGCTTCTAGGGTTTAGCCTCTCCGATCTCGTGGTAGATCAACTCCTGTACTACTCACATTATCAAGAATAAATCAAGCAGGACGTAGGGTTTTACCTCCATCAAGAGGGCCCGAACCTGGGTAAAACATCGTGTCCCCAGCCTCCTGTTACCATCCGCCTTAGACGCACAGTTTGGGACACCCTACCCGAGATCCGCCGGTTTTGACACCGACAGCTGCCAAGGAAGCCCGCTCCAAAATTAGAGCGACGAAGGAGGAACCGAATCAAGCTACAGATATCGTGTCTGGGAAGCCCTTCTTGTTGCGGACTAAGTTCGGAGATCCGAAGTATGCTCCTCTGGACCGGCTATGGAGTTCTGCGGATGCGTACATGGATTTGGCTGCAAGTGCTGCTGATGTAGCCGAGTACTTCAGGGATCAGAAAGGTCCCGAAGTGGAAAAGCTGTTCTGGTCACAGTTTCATGCTCCAGTCCGTCCGCTGCTGCTGAATGAGCGATTGACTGGTTGGGCCGAGCTCCATAGGTTGTCCGGACTTGCCATGAGGTCCGTTGTGGATCACCTGTCGCCGGGAGGGCCAAGGCCGAATAGCTACTTTAGCTTAGTGCAACAATTGCTTGATGTTGTGCCACACATCGATGTTGTAAAGAGATCAACATGCATAGAAGGTGCGCGGATGGCCCTTGCCCATGTCAAAACATACTGGGCAGAGATGGAGGCCACCACTGTTGCGGCACAGGGTTCGGCCATAGGCCGAGTGGCTGCCGAGCACTACTTTGAAGAAGTCTTTGAAGGCGCTCGTTCGATAGAGGCTCAGTGCTCGAAGAATATTATTTTCCAGTGACATGTAGTCCCATTGTACAAACAATGTTTTTCTGAATTAATTAAGGCTGTATTTATACTTTTTCCCGAAAGTACTATGATGCCTCATGTGCGTCCGTTTATGTATATATGTATATAACCTGAAAGTTTGCAGTCGTCGGCTTCCGCCCCCATGCATATAATGCGGGGGTGTTCGCAAAAGATGCATATCCACACTTGATCCAACATCTTGGTCCGTTAAGGAGGTGATAGCGTAGCGAACGAGGCAATCAGACTATATTGCTTTAACACTTTCACTTAGCCATAGGAGTTTGACAGTGGGGCTACTATATAGCCCCTGGTACTTCTGCGCTTGTCTGAATACGGGGCGCGTACGTACATGACCGAGAAATGGCCCTTCGTTAATGCGGAGGAATCCCGAAGATTCCGATTAGTCATCGAGTGGTTGACCAGTCTCTCGCTATATCATGACAGTCAGTTTTCGGCTTTCTCTACTGAGGTGCTCATCCAGATAAACCAGGACACAATCGCAGTAGTTCTCCCAGTGCTACCTTAGCCGATATAACGGAACGTAAGGTCCCAAAACTTGGGAGCCGGGCAAACCCAACATTTGACCAAAGACATGATTCGGAGATGATGCATATAGGGCCAAACTCGCGACGCCGAACACTCCCTAAGGTGTTTGGTCTTTATAACATATACCGGGCTAAACAATGCCCTTTATAAGAAACCCCATGTGTCCAGGTACGTGCAAAATCCTGGCAAATTTCCTCTAGATCAAAATGAAGAACTTTATCAAGGGCAAATTTTGGAATATCCTTAGTTCTACGTTTAATTTCTTCATAACCCAAGAGCAAACTAAGTTCATTATGATGTGCAAGGGAAATCAAGTCATCACAATTTTTGGACATGATACGCTCATGAAACAATTTGCATTGGGTACTAAAATGATCACATTCATTGCAAAGTTCACAAGCAGGGCTAAGAAAAGATAAATTTTCAGCACATTCATCTAGCTCTTCTTGCAACAATTTGGTTTCTAAGTACTTATGCCTCTTGCAATATCTATCTTCCCTATTTGGTGTGTACTTGCAAACCCAGTCTACTCCACAAAAATTGACATGTTTATAGGAGGCATTTTCATCATAACTAGTGTAATCATCATTAGCATCATGGATATTCAAAGAATTCGTACTAACAACATTGCAATCATGCTCATCATTCAAATATTTAGTGCCAAACATTTTAGAGATCTCTTCTTCTAGCACTTGAGCATAATTATCCTTTCCATCATACTCACGAAAGATATTAAAAAATGAAGCGTATGAGACAACCTCAATTCCATTTTTTGTAGTTTTCTTTTATAAACTAAACTAGTGATAAAACAAGAAACTAAAAGACTCGATTGCAAGATCTAAAGATATACCTTCAAGAGCTAACCTCCCCGGCAACGGCGCCAGAAAAGAGCTTGATGTCTACTACACAACCTTCTTCTTGTAGACGTTGTTGGGCCTCCAAGTGCAGAGGTTTGTAGGGCAGTAGCAAATTTCCCTCAAGTGGATGACCTAAGGTTTATCAATCCGTAGGAGGCATAGGATGAAGATGGTCTCTCTCAAGCAACCCTGCAACCAAATAACAAAGAGTCTCTTGTGTCCCCAACACACCCAATACAATGGTAAATTGTATAGGTGCACTAGTTCGGCGAAGAGATGGTGATACAAGTGGTATATGGATGGTAGATAATAGTTTTTGTAATCTGAAATAATAAAAACAGCAAGGTAACTAATGATAAAAGTGAGCGTAAACGGTATTGCAATGCTAGGAAACAAGGCCTAGGGTTCATACTTTCACTAGTGCAAGTCCTCTCAACAATAATAACATAACTGGATCACATAACTATCCCTCAACATGCAACAAAGAGTCACTCCAAAGTCACTAATAGCGGAGAACGAACGAAGAGATTATGGTAGGGTACGAAACCACCTCAAAGTTATTCTTTCCAATCAATCCGTTGGGCTATTCCTATAAGTGTCACAAACAGCCCTAGAGTTCGTACTAGAATAACACCTTAAGATACAAATCAACCAAAACCCTAATGTCACCTAGATACTCTAATATCACCTCAAGTATCCGTGGGCATGATTATACGATATGCATCACACAATCCAGATTCATCTATTCAACCAACACAAAGGACCTCATAGAGTGCCCCAAAGTTCTACTGGAGAATCACGACGAAAACGTGTGCCAACCCCTATGCATAGGTTCATGGGCGGAACCCGCAAGTTGGTCACCAAAACATACATCAAGTGAATCACGTGATATCCCATTGTCACCACAGATATCCACGGCAAGACATACATCAAGTGTTCTCAAATCTTTAAAGACTCAATCTGATAAGATAACTTCAAAGGGGAAACTCAATTCATTACAAGAGAGTAGAGGGGGGGGGGAGAAAACATCATAGGATCCAACTATAATAGCAAAGCTCGCGATACATCAAGATTGTATCACCTCAAGAACACGAGAGAGAGAGATAAAACACATAGCTACTAGTACATACTCTCAGCCCCGAGGGAGAACTACTCCCTCCTCGTCATGGAGAGCACCGGGATGATGAAGATGGCCACCGGAGAGAGATTGCCCCCTCCGGCAGGGTGCCAGAACGGGTCTAGATTGGTTTTCGGTGGCTACGGAGGCTTCTGGCGGCGGAACTCCCATCTATTATGCTCCCTGGAAGTTTTACGATACGTAGGTATATATGGGTACAAGGGGTACGTCGGTGGACCGAAGGGGGGGCCACGAGGCAGGGGAGCGCGCCCCAGGGGGGTGGGTGCGCCCCTACCCTCGTGAGCACCTCCTTCATCTTCTGACGTAGGGTCCAAGTCTATCTGGTGGGTTTCCTTACAAAAATAACTTCTCCAGTTGATTTTGTTCCGTTTTGACTCTTGATATTCCTTTTCCTCGAAACACTGAAATAGGCATAAAACATCAAATCTGGGCTGGGCCTCCGGTTAATAGGTTAGTCCCAAAAATAATATAAAAGTGGAAAATAAAGCCCAATATTGCCCAAAACAGTAGATAATATAGCATGGAGCAATAAAAAATTATAGATACGTTGGAGACGTATTAGCATCCCCAAGCTGAATTCCTACTTGTCCTCGAGTAGGTAAATGATAAAAACAGAATTTTTGATGCGGAGTGCTACTTGGCATAATTTCAATGTAATTCTTCTTAATTGTGGCATGAATATTCAGATCCATAAGATTCAAGACAAAAGTTTAATATTGACATAAAAACAATAATACTTCAAGCATACTAACTAAGCAATTATGTTTTCTCAAAATAACATGGCCAAAGAAAGCTATCCCTACAAAATCATATAGTCTGGCTATGCTCTATCTTCACCACACAAAATATTTAAATCATGCACAACCCCGATGACAAGCCAAGCAATTGTTTCATACTTTTGATGTTCTCAAACTTTTTCAATCTTCACGCAATACATGAGCGTGAGCCATGGATATAACACTATAGGTGGAATAGAATGGTGATTGTGGAGAAGACAAAAAGGGAGAAGATAGTCTCACATCGACTAGGCGTATCAACGGGCTATGGAGATGCCCATCAATAGATATCAATGTGAGTGTGCAGGGATTGCCATGCAACGGATGCACTAGAGCTATAAGTATATGAAAGCTCAACAAAAGAAACTAGTGGGTGTGCATCCAACTCGCTTGCTCACGAAGACCTAGGGCATTTTGAGGAAGCCCATCATTGGAATATACAAGCCAAGTTCTATAATGAAAGATTCCCACTAGTATATGAAAGTGACAACATAGGAGACTCTCTATCATGAAGATCATGGTGCTACTTTGAAGCACAAGTGTGGTAAAAGGATAGTAGCATTGTCCCTTCTCTCTTTTTCTCTCATTTTTTTATTTTTTTATTTTTATATTTGGGTCTTCTCTTTTTTATGGCCTCTTTTCTCTTTTTTTATTTGGGCTTCTTTGGCCTCTTTTATTTATTTATTTATTTATTTATTTTCGTCCGGAGTCTCATCCCGACTTGTGGGGGAATCATAGTCTCCATCATCCTTTCCTCACTGGGACAATGCTCTAATAATGATGATCATCACACTTTTATTTACTTACAACTCAAGAATTACAACTCGATACTTAGAACAAGATATGACTCTATATGAATCCCTCCGGCGGTGTACCGGGATATGCAATGACTCATGAGTGACATGTATGAAAGAATTATGAATGGTGGCTTTGCCACAAATACGATGTCAACTACATGATCATGCTAAGCAATATGACAATGATGGAGTGTGTCATAAACGGAACGGTGGAAAGTTGCTAGCCTCTCTAGTACCGCGCAACTTTCGCCGGTACCATAAACCCACCATATACCTTCCTCAAAACAGC
This sequence comes from Triticum urartu, assembly GCF_056163025.1. Taxonomy (NCBI): domain Eukaryota; kingdom Viridiplantae; phylum Streptophyta; class Magnoliopsida; order Poales; family Poaceae; genus Triticum; species Triticum urartu. The sequence continues at coordinate 12,078,777 of NC_141876.1, read as the reverse complement.
CACCATACCTACCTATTATGGCATTTCCATAGCCATTCCCTCCGGCGGTGTACCGGGATATGCAATGACTCATGAGTGACATGTATGAAAGAATTATGAATGGTGGCTTTGCCACAAATACGATGTCAACTACATGATCATGCTAAGCAATATGACAATGATGGAGTGTGTCATAAACGGAACGGTGGAAAGTTGCATGGCAATATATCTCGGAATGGCTATGGAAATGCCATAATAGGTAGGTATGGTGGCTGTTTTGAGGAAGGTATATGGTGGGTTTATGGTACCGGCGAAAGTTGCGCGGTACTAGAGAGGCTAGCAATGGTGGAAGGGTGAGAGTGCATATAATCCATGGACTCAACATTAGTCATAAAGAACTCACATACTTATTGCAAAAATCTATTAGTTATCAAAACAAAGTACTACGCGCATGCTCCTAGGAGGATAGATTGGTAGGAAAAGACCATCGCTCGTCCCCGACCACCACTCATAAGGAAGGCAATCAATAAATAAATCATGCTCCGACTTCATCACATAACGGTTCACCATACGTGCATGCTATGGGAATCACAAACTTCAACACAAGTATTTCTCAAATTCACAACTACTCAACTAGCATGACTCTAATATTACCATCCTCATATCTCAAAACAATCATCAAGTATCAAACTTCTCTTAGTATTCAACACACTCATAAGATAATTTTATTATTAATCTTGTATACCTAGCATATTAGGATTTTAAGCAAATTACCGAAGAGGCTAGCAATGATGGAAGGGTGAGAGTGCGTATAATCCATGGACTCAACATTAGTCATAAAGAACTCACATACTTATCGCAAAAATCTACAAGCCATCAAAAACCAAAGCACTACGCGCATGCTCCTAGGGGGATATATTGGTAGGAAAATACCATCGCTCGTCCCCGACCGCCACTCATAAGGAGGACAATCAAAGAACACCTCATGTTTCAAATTTGTTACATAACGTTTACCATACGTGCATGCTACGGGACTTGCAAACTTCAACACAAGTATTTCTCAAATTCACAACTACTCAACAAGCACAACTTTAATATCACTAGCTCCATATCTCAAAACAATCATCAATTATCAAACTTCTCTTAGTATTCAACACACTCATAAGAAAGTTTTTACTAGTATTGAATACCTAGCATATTAGGATTAAGCACATTACCATGCTATTTAATAATCTCAAAATAATATAAGTGAAGCATGAGAGTTCATCTATTTCTTCAAAACAAAACTACGACCATGCTCTAGAAGATATAAGTGAAGCACTAGAGCAAATGACAAACTACTCCGAAAGATATAAGTGAAGATCAATGAGTAGTCGAATAATTATGCAACTATGTGAAGACTCTCTAACATTTAATAATTTCAGATATTGGTACTCTATTCAAACAGCAGCAAAGCAAAATAAAATGACATCTAAGAATAGCAAACATCATGTGAAGAAGCTAAAACTTAGGATCAACCGATACTAACCGATAATTGTTGAAGAAGAAAGGTGGGATGCCAACCGGGGCATCCCCAAGTTTAGATGCTTGAGACTTCTTGAAATATTATCTTGGGATGCCTTGGGAATCCCCAAGCTTGAGCTTTTGTGTCTCCTTAATTCCTCTCATATCACGGTCTCCCTAAATCTCAAAAGCTTCATCCACACAAAACTCAACAAGGACTCGTGAGATAAGTTAGTATAAACCATTGCAAAAACCTTATCATACTCTACTGTAGCAAATCACTAAAATTATTATTCAACATTGCATATTAAATGCCTCTGCATATTTAATAGTCCTATCCTCAAATAGAATCATTAAAGAAGCAAACATATGCAAACAATGCAAACATAACAGCAATCTGCCTAAACAGGATAGTCTGTAAAGAATGCAGCAACATCCATACTTCCCTAGCTCCAAAAATTATGAAAGAAAATTCCCACTGTAGTAAATTTATCAGAGCTTAATATGAAAAAGGTTTCAACATTTTATCACATTCTGACTTTTCTAGGGAATTATTGCAACAGTGGTAAACTTTCTGTTTTCAAACAGCAACATGTATACTTGTAACATAGGCATAGTAAAGGCTATCAATGCCACTTTTATTGAAATAAAAGATGCAAAACATTTTTCTAAATAACAGAAATCAAATATTAACAAAATAAATTGATGCTCCAAGCAAAACACATATCATGTGGTAAATAAAAATATAGCTCCAAGTAAAGTTACCGATGAACGAAGACGAAAGAGGGGATGCCTTCCGGGGCATCCCCAAGCTTAGGCTCTTGGTTGTCCTTGAATATTACCTTGGGGTGCCTTGGGAATCCCCAAGATTAGGCTCTTGCCACTCCTTATTCCATAGTCCATCGAATCTTTACCCAAAACTTGAAAACTTCACAACACAAAACTTAACAGAAAACTCGTAAGCTCCGTTAGTATAAGAAAATAAATCACCACTTCAAGGTACTGTAATGAACTCATTATTTATTTATATTGGTGTTAAACCTACTTTATTCCAACTTCTCTATGGTTTATAAACTATTTTACTAGCCATAGATTCATCAAAATAAGTAAACAACACATGAAAAACAGAATCTGTCAAAAACAGAATAGTCTGTAGTAATCTGGATCAAACGTATACTTCTAGAACTCATAAAATTCTCAAATAAATTTCTGGACCTGAGTAATTTATCTATTAATCATATTCAAAAATAATTAAATAAATATCACTCTCCAAAAAAAAATGGCAGCAATTCTCGTGAGTGCTAAAGTTTCTGTTTTTTAGAGCATGATCAACAAGACTTTCCCCAAGTCTTCCTAACGGTTCTACTTGGCACAAACACTAATTAAACACATAAAACCACATCTAAACAGAGGCTAGATGGATTATTTATTATTAAACAGGAACAAAAAGCAAGGAGCTAAAATAAAATTGGGTTGCCTCCCAACAAGCGCTATCGTTTAACGCCCCTAGCTAGGCATGATGATTTCAATGATGCTCACATAAAAGATAAGAATTGAAACATAAAGAGAGCATCATAAATAATATGACTAGAACATTTGAGTATAACATACTTCCTATGAATAGGGATTTTGTGAGCAAACAACTTATGGGAACAAGAATCAACTTGCATAGGAAGGTAAAACAAGCATAACTTCAAAACTTTAAGCACATAGAGAGGAAACTTGATATTATTGCAACTCCTACAAGCATATATTCCTCCCTCATAATAATTTTCAGTAGCATCATGAATGAATTCAACAATATAACCAGCACCTAAAGCATTCTTTTCATGATCTACAAGCATAGAAAATTTACTACTCTCCACATAAGCAAGATTCTTCTCATGAATAATAGTGGGAGTATCATAAGAGACTTGAATACTATAAATTGTTTCCACATTAAAAGAGTAATGTTCAGAAAAAGGGTAATCATAATCATGACAAGTTTTATAAATATAATCCTCACTACTTTTTATAGCATATGTATCATCACAATGATTATCATAAGTATGAGGCATGTTATTATCATTGTAAATTTGCATATCAAAACTTGGGATACTAAAAATATCATCTTCATTAAGCGTAGAATCCCCAAGCTTGGGACAAACATTAATTGCAGCAAATATATTCTCAAAAACATCATCTTCATCAAACATAGCATCCCCAAGCTTGGGCCTTTTCATATCATAAGCATAATCACTCTCATCATTAATAGTATGGATAGCACCAATAGTATAGCAATTATCATATTCTTCCAAGCAAGTGCCAAAAAGATTTTCAAGATCATAAGAAGTATCATTACCTTCCATAATAATATTTTCATGAGGCAGAATAGTAATAGGGGCAGCATTATTTGGGAGAGACATGTTTTTACCTCTCTTCCTTTTTCTTTTCTTGTTCTTCACCACATCATGTGTGGGTTCAATCCTCTTTTTGGAGCTCCTTATTAATGATATTGTTTGAATAGGAGGCTCCTCCTCGTTACCTGATTCATCATAAGAAATAATAGGAGGATATTGGGAAGTCTCTTCCCTTTCGTTAGCATTCTCTTCATCTTCTATTTGTTTTCTTTTCTTTATGTAATTGGAAATATAAGGATTTTCAATGCAATTCACCGCGCAATACATATAAATTTCCTCTAGATCAAAATGAAGAACTTTATCAAGGGCAAATTTTGGAATATCCTTAGTTCTACGTTTAATTTCTTCATAACCCAAGAGCAAACTAAGTTCATTATGATGTGCAAGGGAAATCAAGTCATCACAATTTTTGGACACGATACGCTCATGAGACAATTTGCATTGGGTACTAAAATGATCACATTCATTGCAAAGTTCACAAGCAGGGCTAAGAAAAGATAAATTTTCAGCACATTCATCTAGCTCTTCTTGCAACAATTTGGTTTCTAAGTACTTATGCCTCTTGCAATATCTATCTTCCCTATTTGGTGTGTACTTGCAAACCCAGTCTACTCCACAAAAATTGACATGTTTATAGGAGGCATTTTCATCATAACTAGTGTAATCATCATTCATGGATATTCAAAGAATTCGTACTAACAACATTGCAATCATGCTCATCATTCAAATATTTAGTGCCAAACATTTTAGAGATCTCTTCTTCTAGCACTTGAGCATAATTATCCTTTCCATCATACTCACGAAAGATATTAAAAAGATGAAGCGTATGAGACAACCTCAATTCCATTTTTTGTAGTTTTCTTTTATAAACTAAACTAGTAATAAAACAAGAAACTAAAAGACTCGATTGCAAGATCTAAAGATATACCTTCAAGAGCTAACCTCCCCGGCAACGGCGCCAGAAAAGAGCTTGATGTCTACTACACAACCTTCTTCTTGTAGACGTTGTTGGGCCTCCAAGTGCAGAGGTTTGTAGGGCAGTAGCAAATTTCCCTCAAGTGGATGACCTAAGGTTTATCAATCCGTAGGAGGCATAGGATGAAGATGGTCTCTCTCAAGCAACCCTGCAACCAAATAACAAAGAGTCTCTTGTGTCCCCAACACACCCAATACAATGGTAAATTGTATAGGTGCACTAGTTCGGCGAAGAGATGGTGATACAAGTGGTATATGGATGGTAGATAATAGTTTTTGTAATCTGAAATAATAAAAACAGCAAGGTAACTAATGATAAAAGTGAGCGTAAACGGTATTGCAATGCTAGGAAACAAGGCCTAGGGTTCATACTTTCACTAGTGCAAGTCCTCTCAACAATAATAACATAACTGGATCACATAACTATCCCTCAACATGCAACAAAGAGTCACTCCAAAGTCACTAATAGCGGAGAACGAACGAAGAGATTATGGTAGGGTACGAAACCACCTCAAAGTTATTCTTTCCAATCAATCCGTTGGGCTATTCCTATAAGTGTCACAAACAGCCCTAGAGTTCGTACTAGAATAACACCTTAAGATACAAATCAACCAAAACCCTAATGTCACCTAGATACTCTAATGTCACCTCAAGTATCCGTGGGCATGATTATACGATATGCATCACACAATCCAGATTCATCTATTCAACCAACACAAAGGACCTCATAGAGTGCCCCAAAGTTCTACTGGAGAATCACGACGAAAACGTGTGCCAACCCCTATGCATAGGTTCATGGGCGGAACCCGCAAGTTGGTCACCAAAACATACATCAAGTGAATCACGTGATATCCCATTGTCACCACAGATATCCACGGCAAGACATACATCAAGTGTTCTCAAATCTTTAAAGACTCAATCTGATAAGATAACTTCAAAGGGGAAACTCAATTCATTACAAGAGAGTAGAGGGGGGGGGGGAGAAAACATCATAGGATCCAACTATAATAGCAAAGCTCGCGATACATCAAGATCGTATCACCTCAAGAACACGAGAGAGAGAGAGATAAAACACATAGCTACTAGTACATACTCTCAGCCCCGAGGGAGAACTACTCCCTCCTCGTCATGGAGAGCACCGGGATGATGAAGATGGCCACCGGAGAGAGATTGCCCCCTCCGGCAGGGTGCCGGAACGGGTCTAGATTGGTTTTCGGTGGCTACGGAGGCTTCTGGCGGCGGAACTCCCGATCTATTATGCTCCATGGAAGTTTTACGATACGTAGGTATATATGGGTACAAGGGGTACGTCGGTGGACCGAAGGGGGGGCACGAGGCAGGGGGGCGCGCCCCAGGGGGGTGGGTGCGCCCCTACCCTCGTGAGCACCTCCTTCATCTTCTGACGTAGGGTCCAAGTCTATCTGGTGGGTTTCCTTACAAAAATAACTTCTCCAGTTGATTTTGTTCCGTTTTGACTCTTGATATTCCTTTTCCTCGAAACACTGAAATAGGCATAAAACATCAAATCTGGGCTGGGCCTCCGGTTAATACGTTAGTCCCAAAAATAATATAAAAGTGGAAAATAAAGCCCAATATTGCCCAAAACAGTAGATAATATAGCATGGAGCAATAAAAAATTATAGATACGTTGGAGACGTATTAGCATCCCCAAGCTTAATTCCTACTTGTCCTCGAGTAGGTAAATGATAAAAACAGAATTTTTGATGCGGAGTGCTACTTGGCATAATTTCAATGTAATTCTTCTTAATTGTGGCATGAATATTCAGATCCATAAGATTCAAGACAAAAGTTTAATATTGACATAAAAACAATAATACTTCAAGCATACTAACTAAGATACAAATCAACCAAAACCCTAATGTCACCTAGATACTCCAATGTCACCTCAAGTATCCGTGGGCATGATTATACGATATGCATCACACAATCTCAGATTCATCTATTCAACCAACACAAAGGACCTCAAAGAGTACCCCAAAGTTCTACCGGAGAATCATGACGAAAACGTGTGCCAACCCCTATGCATAGGTTCATGGGCGGAACCCGCAAGTTGGTCACCAAAACATACATCAAGTGAATCACGTGATATCCCATTGTCACCACAGATATCCACGGCAAGACATACATCAAGTGTTCTCAAATCTTTAAAGACTCAATCCGATAAGATAACTTCAAAGGGGAAACTCAATTCATTACAAGAGAGTAGAGGGGGGGGGGAGAAAACATCATAGGATCCAACTATAATAGCAAAGCTCGCGATACATCAAGATCGTATCACCTCAAGAACACGAGAGAGAGAGAGATAAAACACATAGCTACTAGTACATACCCTCAGCCCCGAGGGAGAACTACTCCCTCCTCGTCATGGAGAGCACCGGGATGATGAAGATGGCCACCGGAGAGAGATTGCCCCCTCCGGCAGGGTGCCGGAACGGGTCTAGATTGGTTTTCGGTGGCTACGGAGTCTTCTGGCGGCGGAACTCCCGATCTATTATGCTCCCTGGAAGTTTTACGATACGTAGGTATATATGGGTACAAGGGGTACGTCGGTGGACCGAAGGGGGGGCCACGAGGTAGGGGGCGCGCCCTAGGGGGGTGGGTGTGCCCCTACCCTCGTGAGCACCTCCTTCATCTTCTGACATAGGGTCCAAGTCTATCCGGTAGGTTTCCTTCCAAAAATAACTTCTCTAGTTGATTTTGTTCCGTTTTGACTCCGTTTGATATCCCTTTTCCTCGAAACACTAAAATAGGCATAAAACAGCAAATCTGGGCTGGGCCTCCGGTTAATAGGTTAGTCCCAAAAATAATATAAAAGTGGAAAATAAAGCCCAATATTGCCCAAAACAGTAGATAATATAGAATGGAGCAATAAAAAATTTATAGATACGTTGGAGACGTATCAAGCAACAAGAGACAGTAAAAAGGTTTCCGTAGGGCCTTAATCTAAAAAGAAACCTTTGGGCGGGTCCCTGCTGCACGTCTGCGCCTGTGTCTCTGTTGTGCCGTGTCCTAGACGGGTGTAGCACGATTGTCACATGCAAAAGGAAAGAACTTAGGTGAAAGTTGCCATGCCAAAAGGAAGAGTGAATTATCAAAATTCCAGAGAGGCCTAGTTGAGCTGGGCTGGCCCTGATTACACGTAGGAAGCCCCTGGTATCGTTTTATGAGGGTTCAAAAACCAATCTCATGCATGTATGATGGAACGCCGGACTCGTCTAACCATGTCTGTGGTCTTGACGACCTGCCATTTTTTCTGGTTGGTGAGGCCGTCTAGTGTGCGGCTGTTAGAGCCGCCACGTCCTCTTCCGTCCGTAAAGAACGGTTGGTATTTCCGCTAACTATAATGACACCTCGTGGACCGGGCATCTTGAGCTTGAGAAAAGCATAATGCGGTATTGCGTTAAAACGAGCAAAAGCCGCCCTTCCGAGTAGTGCTTGAAAATCACTTCGGAATGGAGCGATGTGAAAAGTTGACGTTTCGCTTTGGAAGTTATCGGGAGAACCGAATACCACCTTTAGTAGTAGAGAGCCCATGCAGTGGGCCTCTTGGCCTGGTATTACTCCCTTGAAGGTAGTATTACTGTGGCTTATTTGTGTCGGGTCTATCCCCATTTTGCGGACTGTGTCCTGATATATCAGATTTAGATCACTGCCGCCGTCCATGAGGACCCTTGTGAAATGGTACCCATTTATTATTGGGTCTAACACCAAGGCCGTCAGTCCTTCACGCCGGATATGTGTATCGTGATCCCTGCGATCAAAAGTGATCGGGCAGGCTGACCAGGGGTTGGGCCTAGGGGTGACGGGCTCTATGGCGCGTGTGCATCAGAGTGCGTGATTGCTTCTCCTCTTTGTCACCTGGATCACGTTTACTGTTTTAACCTCTGGTGGGAATCTTTTCTGTCCTCCGGCGCTTTGCTGGCGAGGTTCATCCTCGTCTTCGCTTGGTGTCTCTTCCCCTTTGTGTTCGGCGTTTAGCTTACGGGCCTGCTTGAAGACCCAACATTCTCTGTGGGTATGACTTGCAGGTTTGTCTGGGGTGCCGTGAATCTGACAGAGTTTGTAAAGAATTTTGTTTAGGCCAGATTGTCCTTCTCTGCTGCCTTTGAAAGCCTTTTTCCGCTGACCTGGTCGAGAGCCCCTGAATCCGGTGTTTACCGCCGTGTTATCTGGGCTACCGTCTTTATTTCGACGCTTGTTTTTGTTGCGTCGTGGTTGAAAGTGCGTTATATCGACTAGAGGGGGGGTGAATAGGCGATTTTTATGAAAGTCTTCAGAACATGGGGGTTTTGAAGACAAACGATAAAATTGAACCTATTACCATGCAGCGGAAGGTAGACTACACTAGGCAAACCATAGTCAAGTATTCAATGAAGTGAAAGCACAAAGACTAATAGCGGCTAGGTAGTAGGGATCAGGTAGGAAGATATTGTGAAGCCAAACAGAATACACAGTCACTCAGTGAAGACAAATGATAGAGCAAACATACAATGACTTCACAAGGAGTAACAGTAAGTAAAGTGAAGTGAAGATGAAACCAGTGACTCGTTGAAGAAAATGATTTGTTGAACCAGTTCCAGTTGCTGTGACAACTGTACGTCTGGTTGGAGCGGCTAGGTATTTAAACCTTAGGACACACAGTCCCGGACACCCAGTCCTGAACACGCAGCTCAGGTCACCCAGTCCTCACCGTATTCTCCTTGAGCTAAGGTCACATAGACCTCGCCCAATCACTCTGGTAAGTCTTCAAGGTAGACTCCCAAACCTTCACAGACTTCGTTCACTGGCAATCCACAATGTCTCTTGGATGCTCAGAACGCGACGCCTAACCGGCTGGAGGATGCACAATCCTCAAGTGTAATAAGTCTTCAGATCACACAGACAAGAAGACTTAAGTGATGCCCAATTCTCTCTGGCTCTGGTGGTTAGGGCTTTTATCCTCGCAAGGAATTCTCTCTCAAAGGCTTCGAGGTGGGTTGCTCTCAAACGACAAAAGCCGTGCTTTCAATCTGAGCAGCCAACCGTTTATGGTTGAAGGGGGTGGGCTATTTATAGCCACTTGGCAACCCGACCTGATTTGTCCGAAATGACCCTGGGTCACTAAGGAACTGACACGTGTCCCAACGGTCAGATTTCAAACTCACACGGCAACTTTACTTGGGCTACAAGCAAAGCTGACTTGTCCGACTCTGGACAAGATTCGCTCTCATAGTCTTCACTCGAAGACATAGGTTTTTGGTTTAGGCATCACTTTAGTCATTCTGACTGGTTCTCTTGGACCCCACTTAACAGTACGGTGGTTCCTATGACTCAACACAAAAAGAAAAAGAACTACGAAAGATCTAAGTCTTCGAGCTCCATAGGCTTCATATAGTGTCTTCTATTGTCATAGTCTTCAATGTGAATATCTTCATATACCACCTTTGACTTCAATGTCTTCATACAGTTTTAGGGGTCATCTCTGGTAGTAAAACCGAATCAATGAGGGACTTCTACCTGTGTTATCCTGCAATTCTCACAAACACATTAGTCCCTCAACTAGGTTTGTCGTCAATACTCCAAAACCAACTAGGGGTGGCACTAGATGCACTTACAATCTCCCCCTTTTTGGTGATTGATGACAAACTAGTTGAAGTTTTCAACGGGGAATATAATCTGTGAAATTGTAAAGGATAAGGAATTGTCTTCATAAGTTGCAAGGGCTCCCCCTGAAGATGTGCATATAAGTTAATTTGCTTTTGGAATGCAAATGCACATGGCAGGTTGTACTTGTGGAGATCCACTTCAACTTATGATGACAATCCACTATGCATGTGAAAGTATATGAAGATAATGACATGCATAATGGAAAATGGACGTCTGCAGAATGATCTAAGTGCGGAATTTATCGTCGCACATGCGGAATTTATCTTCGCAAAACAGGGTGGCAAATAAGTAGCAGACGACCATCTAGTTTAAGTGTTACAACTCATAAGAACCAAATGTAGCAAAAACGAGAGTTGTAAGCACGAAGCAAAATATAAAGCACCCGCCCATATGGACCCGCTTGAAGACTATCAATCTCATATGCTTCTCCCCCTTTTGTCAGTAATGACCAAAAAGGTTTGAAGATATAGAGCCTCTACTCATTCCCATGAGGAGTAGGTGAAGTAGCAGGGTTGTTGGTGTTGTTTGGCGGTGCAGAAGAGCTTGGAGGTGCTGAAGGAGGAGGCGGTGAAGTAGCATAGTCTTCTTCCTCAATAATTCTGGCAGTCGCTGTGGCAGCAGATGAAGAGAACTCAGAGTCTTCAAGGGATGGAGTTCCTAGCAGCACAGCCCTTCGAGGAGGTGTGGAGTCAAACTTGAATCTCTCAGAGAAGCCATCCTCTTGAAGATCAGCTTCAGAACACATCATCGTGAGCCCTTTCCATGTGCGGCGACAGGTTTCATGGGCAACGAAAGCATTCTTGGTGGCAAGATTTCGAGTGCGATTAACATCCACCAAGAGGCTTTTCATCTGACGCTTCAACCAGTCATGATGCCTATCCTGTTTCTGATGTAGAGCCACAAGAAGCTCTCGATCGTTGAGAACACGAGTGCGCTTCTTGGGTCTTGGAGCAGTGGCACTGTCAGTGGCTTCAGTGGAAGCAGGGTGTGGTGCACGTGTAGTGCCAGCCAAAGGATACACCTGAGAAACTGCTTCAACGCCTTCAACGTTCTGAGTAAAACTCTGATGGTCTGCATTCTGAAGACTTAGAGGTTGCTTGGCAGGCTCAGAATATATGGCTTCAGTAGACATGTCCATGTCAGGCAAGAAGATCCGATGGTTGCGGGCTGAGGGCTGATACGAGATGGCGGAGTGTAGCTTGATCAGCCGCATGACCCAAGGGGCGTAGAACTTCAAACCAAACAGATCAATGCCTGATGCAGCAAGTTGGCGTATGAAGAAGTCCTGTGCACTGAAGCATTTGCCATGAAGTATATAGAAGACCAAAGTCTTCATTGCACCCTGAAGCTTGGCATTTGGAGAGTGCCCTTTGATAGGCCAGAGAGTTCGCCTGATGATGTGATAGATGGTTCTGGGCAGGTACTCAAGGTCTTCAACGAAGAACTCTGTGGGATACGCAGCATCTTGGGGCAATGGCTTCATCATGCTGAGCATTTGACTCATATCAGGTTCTGGCCGCTGAAAGATGCTCTCAATAGCTTCAGCATGCAGCTGACAGCCTTGCTCGAAGAGATCGCCAGGAGTGGGCAAGCCAGTGAGCTCAATGATGTCAAATGCATTGGCTTCGTGATGAACGTTGCCAATCATCCACTCCAGGACCCAAGTCTTCGGATCTCTGTTGTACCCTTTGATGTGAAGTGTGGCATAGAATTGTAGCAGCAGCTCTTCATTCCAATGCTCTTCAGCAGTAACAAACTGCAGCAGACCCACTTGCTTGAAGCAATCCAACGCTTCCTCTAGACAGGGCAGACCAGCTATAGCTTCAATGTCAAGGCGCTTGTGTGGGAAGATGCGACCTTGGTTGTAAAGAATGCAAGAGTAATAGCTTCGCTGAGGATAGCTCCAGAACCGATCAGATGATATCCTTTCCCTTGAGTAGGGGTTCCTGGAGCTATTGAAGAACGTGTTGTCTGCCCTGAAGCCATTGATGTTGAAGGAGCCATGTGCTGATGCAGGACCTGGAAACCTTGGCAGTCTTGGGATTGGCTTCTGGACTGAGGCCTGTGCTCAACATGATAGTTGAATTGGGGACCGGCAGCAGACTTAGGAACAGAAGTGGCGGGATCAGTGGCTTCGCTGTCTTCTGAAGCTTTTGCCGGGGAGGGCTCCACATTAGCTTCATTGTTGGTTGTGGCAGCCTCAAGATTTTCATCCTCCAATTGACTAGCTGGAGGGTCAGTCACAGGCACGTTCTCCTGGAGAACTGCTTCTTGGTGGAACAGGGGAGTGGGATCTTGTGGTACTTCTTCTTCTGTGGCTGATGCAGCCGGAATGTCTTCAGCAGAGACTTGAGGCCTTGGACCTTTGCGAAGCCTGCGTAACGCAGACGACGCCTGTGGAGTTGGAGTGGGCTGGGCCTCATAATCTTCTTCCTCTTGTGGGCGATCCGCCCATGAAGCATCCTGTGCAATTGGCGTCAGTGGACGACCAATGCTGATGAGTTCGCTGTTTTCAAACTGAGGAAGGACTGCATCATCTTCTACATTGTCATGATGACCAATGTCTTCAACAGCGATGGGATCAGCTGATGGAATGTCTTCAGCTTCAGGAGCCTTTGTGGAAGCAGGCTCATGAACTGTCAGTTGACGTTCTGCGTCAGGATGAACCATAGAAATGGGTTCAACTATCAAGGGCTCTGTGGGAGCAGCCCGAGCTTTCTTGGTCTTTCTCTTTTTCTTGGTGGGGGCAGTAGGAGAGGCTTCGGAGTGTTTCCTCTTCCTGGCTTCATCCTCAGCAATTCTTGTCTTCTTGAGCTCTGAAGCTGTTGACCGGCTTTTTGGCTTCGAGCCAGTCAGTCTAGTTGGGAAGACAATCTGAACTTGCTTCTTGCCTTGGTGCATCAGGTTCAGCCGTAGCAGGCTTCTTCTTCTTCTTTGCGGCCATCCTGGGGTCGATGCCAGGACGCCCAAGTGCCTTGCGCTTCTCAGCCTCATTATAGGCTTGCACACATCTGTCAGCCAGAGTCTTCATGCGCTCACGCGAACCCTGAGCTTCTGCACACTTCTTCACAAAGGCTTCCTTGAGCTCGTGCATCATTGTCTTGAAGTTCTTCACTTCTTGCACGCTGAGCTTGGCCATATGCTTCTTGAACTAAGCCTTTTCATAGTCAATCTTCTGCTTCAGTTCAACAATGCGCTGGGCAATAGCAAGTTCTGAAGCAATGGCGCCTTGGAAGGCGACACTGAGGCCAATGGGTAGCTGCAGATCTTCAAAGCTGATGTTTGGCGTGTCAAACCACTTGTCAATGAAGTTGTGGATGATGGTGACATCAAAGAGAGGCAGATCATTGAAGATTTCTGCTTCTTCTTTGCTCTTGATGAGTTGCTCAAGAGCGTCATCTGCAAGATCTTCATCACTTGACAGATCAATGTCGTCGTTGCGCAGAATGGCAACAGCTGTTAGCTCTTTGCCAGTGTGAGACAGAGGCATCTTGGCCTTCTGGGGCTTGGAGACGCGTGATAAGTCTTCAGACTGCACACTGTCTTCAGGAGGTGCAGTTGCCAATGGCTTCGCCCTTGAGATTTTTGGTGAAGGGGCCGGCTTTGAAGCTTTTGGCTTCTTCAACTGCTTTGGCTTCGGCACTGCAGGCGCGTCATCAGACTCAGTGTCAGCTGCAGGCTCATTCACTGCAGTCCCTTGAACCAAGATGTAGGTGATGAGGCCTTCAAGGTTGGCGAAAGGACCGATGACATTGGGTTCTGCATGTCGTGTGCCATCTGCCCTTGGAGATGAGGGACCAGGGTTGAAGTCTAACCCAAAAGTCTTATTGTTCTGCTTCACTGAGTTCTGAGCAAACTGGAAGTTTTGCTTGAACAGATTGTCGTCACGACACCATAGCAGTGATGACGAGTGTGCATCAGCAGGCTGTGGTCCACGGACCATGCATGGATAGAAGCCTTGAGCAATGGCTTCATCTCTGGACCTGGGTAGAAGATTCTTGAATAGGATGTCTCCCCACGGTCTCTTGATGGCGTTTTTCTCAGCATACTCCTGGGTCACAAATTTGTATTTGAACCATTGTTCTGCCCAATATCTTTGAATCCATTGGATTCAGGTCTTGCGCTGACTGTAATCCTCTTCAGGATCTGCCTTGTACATTTCTGAGAGTTCATCTGGCAGATCTCTGGAGGTCTCACCACGACACTTTCTACCAGCCTTCCTTGCTTCTTTCTCTGAAGCCATAAACTTTAACTTGAAAGGCTTCAAGACGTTCAAAGGCTTCAAAGGTTTTCGTTTGCTGGACCAACAGGAACTGGCTTCGGGAGAATTTATGTGATGCTGTAAGAATTCTGCAAATGAATGCAGACTATGAGAACCAAAGGATTCTCCCACGGACATGTACCTGTGACAGCATTAAGGTGCGAGGGAAGGGGAAGAGGTCATATGCATTCTCAGAAGATTTTAAAGATAAATCTGTTTAGAAGACATTGACCTCATCGTGCGAAGACATTTGCTCATAGATAAGAAGTTGGTTCCAGATTTGTACGAATCCACAGATCAGTACAAGTGAGGAATCTAACTACCTTGTGAAGCACAAGTGAATATACTAGGCATGTTATGAGATGCAGTATGAGAGAGATCTAGCTTGTGTGAACAAAACCTGCTTGTGGTAGAAAGTGACAGATCAATAGGATCAACGGTGCTGTCAAAAGGGAGTTTTATTTACCACACTAAGAACTGCTAGACGGAGTGTAAGATGAGGCCGAGCAGTTCGATCTTCCATGCCCTAACTTGGCGACGGAGGACACCTACGGCGACGGCGGAGAGGACGATGTCCGCGGTCGGCGTGAAGACGGCGTCGGAGAGGTTGCGGCCGCGAAGCGCTTCGTCGCCGGCGTCGTCGAGGGATAGCGGTGGCGCTAGGGTTCGTGCGAGGGGGGAGGAAGAGATAATGACCGCTCTAAGTGTGTATTTATAGGCACAGGGGCGGCACTGTGCTATTACACAGGTGCCCCTGGCGATTCACATCTGAGGAACACGTGGCCATTATGCGGAATTTTGGGGTTTGTTCCACGTCCCACGCATGCCTGGATTGTCGGGTGGTCGTTCCTACTTCTCCGGATTTCATGTGGAGGAATGAGCATTGAAAACGGACTTAATGGTTGTCTCTGTATCTTCTGCTGACAAGGACGCAGAGAAGACATTCGACAGTTTCAATAGAATGCATATGACTTGGGGAGATAGAGTTTGAGATAGAAAGCATAGAGAGGTTAGGGTCCGATCACATTCACTTAGTTCAAAAGATTCAACACGAAGACATAGCTATAAGTGAATGCTGTAGAGGACAGAACACTAGTATATATACATATCTATAATCAACATAGTGAAGATAATCATGAATATAAGTTGAGATCGAAGCCAAACCAAATGTGAAGACGTTGCAAGGTAACGCCATGAGTGAAACACTTCAAAATAGAACGTTTGGTGGTGGCGTTACCCACCGTATAGGAAGTATTAGACCCAGACACGGCGCACAATTATCGTGGCGCTCCGAAGTCAAATTCCACATTAATGTATTCACACTTAGAATGTATGTCTTCATTGATTGAAGATATACTTTACTTTGTGTGTTGCACATCTAAGTCATCAATATGCATAAGGGTTAGAATGTGTGCCTGATCATAGGACATTTGAGGATTCCAGGATATTTAGCTCACACCGTAACTTGCAAAACCTCTTCTCATCCAAGGGCTTGGTGAAGATATCTGCCAATTGCTCTTCAGTGTTGACGTGTATGATATCAATGTCTTCCTTCACAACATGATCTCTGAGAAAGTGATGATGAATTTCAATGTGTTTTGTCTTCGAGTGCTAAACTGGGTTGTTAGCAATCTTGATGACGCTTTTGTTGTCGCAGTAAAGTGGAACTTGCTTCAGATGAATGCCATAGTCCTTGAGTGTTTGCTTCATCCACAAAAGCTGAGCGCAGCAAGATCCAACAGCAATGTATTCAGATTCAGCAGTGGAGAGAGATACACAGTTCTGCTTCTTTGAAGACCAACATACAAGTGATCGTCCCAGAAAGTGACATGTGCCTGATGTAGACTTGCGATCAACTTTTTCACCAGCATAATCAGCATCCGAGCATCCAACCAGATCAAACTCTGAGCCCTTTGGATACCATAATCCTAGAGTTGGGGTGTGAGCCAAATATCGAAGAATTCGCTTCACAGCTAAGTGATGCGACTCCTTTGGTGCCACTTGAAATCGAGCACACATGCAAACACTAAGCATAATATCTGGCCTAGATGCACATAGATAAAGTAAAGAACCAATCATGGAGCGGTATACCTTTTGATCGAACTCTTTACCATTGTCGTCAGGACCCAGATAATGTTTGGCTGGCATTGGTGTTGTGAAGCCTTTGCAGTCTTGCATACCGAACTTCTTCAGGCAATCTTTGAGATACTTCTCTTGAGATATGAAGATGCCATTGCATTGTTGTCGTATTTGAAGACCGAGGAAGAACTTCAGCTCCCCCATCATGGACATCTGATATTGCTCTTGCATCATATATCCAAACTCTTCACTGTACTTCTGATTGGTGCAGCCGAAGATAATGTCATCCACATATATTTGGCACACAAACAGTTCACCATCATATGTCTTCGTGAAAAGAGTGGGATCTAGGGAACCAAGTATGAAGCCTTTGCTCTTCAGGAAGTATTTGAGTGTGTCATACCAGGCCCGAGGGGCTTGTTTGAGGCCATACAGTGCCTTGTTGAGCTTGTATACCATGTCAGGATGTTTTGGATCTTCAAAGCCAGGCGGTTGTGCAACATACACTTCTTCTTCAATCTTGCCATTGAGAAAGGCACTCTTCACATCCATTTGATATAGAAGTATGTTATGATGATTTGCATAGGCCAGCAGTATGCGTATGGCTTCAAGTCTAGCCACAAGAGCAAATGTTTCATCGAAGTCAATGCCTTCCACTTGAGTATATCCTTGAGCAACGAGACGAGCTTTGTTTCTGACAACTTGACCATGCTCATCTTGCTTGCTGCGATATATCCATTTGGTGCCTATTATATTATGCTTCCGTGGATCAGGACGCTTAACCAGTTCCCATACATTATTCAGCTCAAACTGTTGAAGCTCTTCTTGCATAGCTTGAATCCATTCAGGTTCCATGAAGGCTTCTTCAACTTTCTTGGGTTCTGCTATTGAGATGAATGCGAAGTGCCCACAGAAATTTGCTAGCTGAGTTGCCCTTGAACGAGTGAGTGGACCAGGTGCATTGATGCTATCAATTATTCTTTCAATCTGCACTTCATTGGCAACGCGAGGATGTACAGGGCGAAGACTTTGCTCTTGCTGTTCATTGTCGTTGTTGGAAGGAATGTCTTCAGGCTGAGCATTGTCTTCATGTTGATCAGGTGCTGAAATGATAAGTTCTTCTTCAGGATGTGCTTCAGAAGGTATAATTTCTCCAGTTCCCATTAGCTTGATTGATTCACTGGATGGAACTTCATCTAGCACATTTGGCAGCTGTTCTCTTTGTGAACTGTTGGTCTCATCGAACCGCACATCCACTGTTTCAATCACTTTGTAATGAAAGAGATTGAAGACTCTGTAGGAGTGCGAATCCTTTCCATATCCAAGCATAAAACCCTCATGTGCTTTTGGTGCAAATTTTGAGGTATGATGTGGGTCCTTGATCCAGTACCTTGCGTCAAATACTCTGAAGTAACTGACATTTGGCTTCTTGCCAGTAAGGAGCTCATAATATGTCTTGTTCAGTAGCTTGTGAAGATAAACACGATTGATTGTATGGCATGCAGTATCAATGGCTTCGGGCCAGAATTTTCTTGGGGTCTTGTATTCATCTAGCATCGTTCTGGCCATCTCAATTAGTGTTCTGTTCTTGCGTTTGACGACGCCATTCTTCTGTGGCGTGTACGGGGCTGAGAATTCATGTGTGATGCCCAAGGTATCAAGATATGTATCAAGGCCAGTGTTCTTGAATTCAGTGCCATTGTCACTTCTGATGTGCTTTATCTTAGCGTCATAATTGTTCATAGCTCAATTGGCAAAACGCCTGAAGACATCCTGCACTTCAATCTTGTAAAGGATTATATGCACCCAAGTATATCTAGAATAATCATCAACAATAACGAAGCCATAGAGGCAAGAAGTAGTAGTAAGAGTTGAGTAATGAGTGGGACCGAAAAGATCCATGTGAAGCAGTTCGAAGGGTCGAGTTGTGGTCATGATTGTCTTCGAGGGATGTTTGGCCCTCGTCATCTTCCCTGCTTCACAGGCACCGCATAAGTGGTCTTTCTTGAACTTGACGCCCTCGATGCCTATGACATGCTTCTTCTTCGCAAGGGTGTGGAGGTTCCTCATGCCAGCATGTCCAAGCCTCCGATGCCAGAGCCAGCATTCTGAAGCCTTTGCTAGAAGACATATTGCAAGCTGTGGTCCTGCTGAGAAGTCTACCACGTACAAATCATCTTTTCGATACCCTTCAAACAATAGAGACTTGTCAGATTCCATTAGTACAAGGCAATGATATTTTCCAAACATTACGATCATGTTCAAATCACAAAGCATTGAGACAGACATTAAGTTGAAGCCAAGGGATTCAACAAGCATGACTTTATCCATGTGTTGATCCCTTGAGATTGCAACTCTACCTAGACCCAATACCTTAATTTACCAGTGTCAGCAAATGTGATGTGGCTCTTGTCGGATGGACGTAAGGTTGAGTCCATAAGAAGACTTCTTTTGCCAGTCATGTGATTTGTACACCCACTGTCAATAATCCATTCTGAAGACGCTGGTGTCGTACCCTACAGTGCAGTTAGGGGGATAGGCTTCACCAAGAGCATTGTGAAGCAAAAACATTTGACGAACCAGTGGGTTATGAAAGCTTAGATCCAGGTTAGGACTAATAGGGAGAGTAGCAAGCGATTCAGGTACGAAGTACATAGTAATACCATTTGGGCATTTGATCTTGCGTCCTACAAGATGTTTAAGGTCCCCAGCAATAGCGTCAGACGATTTTGGTTTTCTGCTGGAGACCTTTCCCTGCAAAAGAGAGTTAAGCTTTCTTAGCCACCCACATCTTCAAGGGTGGCTTAGAAGCAATAAGTCTAAGTGCAGCATCTGAGAATTTTGGCTTTGAAGCCCTAGCAAACAGTCTTGCAGGCGGACAATAGTACTCATAAGACTAAGCAGAATAGTTCTTGGTCTTATGAACATGGCGGTTTGATGAACCGCTCTCATATTCATATGCCTGAGTATGGTTTCCCTGCAAAACATTTGCGTTAGTGCGACTCAGGTGAGTCCTCTGTCTGTATGAAGCCTTTGGACCGTATGAAGCCTTTGGTCTGAGGTTTGTCTTCTTCACGTGAGGTGTCATGAAGACATTCACAGGAAGATTTTCCAGACACCTTTTCGGAACCCAGATCTTCTTCATAGGCGGTCCATTCCTGCAGTTAGTACCAATGTACCTGGCAAACACTTTACCATTCTGATTCTTAAACAGTATATAGTTTGCATCAAAGGATTCATCAATGATAATGGGGTTAGCACAAGTGAAGCCAGTTAGATTGGATGGATCTGCTGAAGGTTCCTTTGCAGCAACCCACATGGTTTTGGGGTACTGCTCAGGTTTCCAGTAAGAGCCATCTGCATTCATTTTCCTTACGAACCCAACACCCTCTTTCCTAGGGTTTCGGTTCAGAATCTGCTTTTTGAGGACATCACATAGTGTCTGATGCCCTTGAAGACTTTTGTACATCCCTGTTTCAAGCAATGTCTTCAACCTAGCATTCTCATCAGCAATAGCGGTGGTATCCTCAGCAGAGGATTTAGTTACCACATCAACAGTTGAAGATATTGCAACAGCAGTAGCAGTAGAACATTCAGCAACAGAAGTAGCATTATCACGCTCAATGCATTTAAGACATGGTGGTTCAAATCCTTCCTGAGCGGGACTGATCTGTTTGGCGTGAAGTGACTCGTTTTCCGTTTGAAGATCTTCATGAACCGCTCTCAATTTCTCAAGATCTTGCTTCCTTTGAAGATAATCATAGGAAAGCTTTTCATGAGTTGTTGAGAGAGTTTCATGACGACTTTCAAGTTCCTGATACTTAACGTGAAGATTTTTTATGTCTTCAATTAAGGATTCCGATCGAGTCATTTCAGCACCTAACAGATCATCGCTTCTGTCTAACAGTTTTTGAATATGTTCCATAACTTTCTGTTGTTCAGTTGCAATTTTAGCAAGTGTTTTGTAGCTAGGTTTTGAACCACAATTAGAGTCATCGTCACTAGATGTTTGATAGTGAGTAGTGCATGTGTTTACCTTGGCACCGCGTGCCATGAAGCAGTAGGTAGAAGCAGAGTAGTCCTTGTCATTTGCATTGGTGTCGGTGATGAAGTCATTGTCTTCAGTGTTGAAGATGGACTTGGCAACGTATGCTGTAGCCAGACTTGCGACGCCTGAGTCGGATTCCTCCTCAGACTCCACCTCCACCTCCTCAGAAGCAGACTCCTCCTCTGAATCCATTTCCTTGCCAACAAACGCACGTGCCTTGCCAGATGAGCTCTTCTTGTGTGATGAAGACTTTGAGGAAGACTTGGAAGAAGACTTTGAGTATTTCTTCTTCTTCTTCTTGTCGTCAGAGTCATATTCCTTGCTGTTCTTCTTCTTTTTGTTCTCATTGTCCCACTGTGGACACTCAGAGATGAAGTGGCCAAGTTTCTTGCACTTGTGACATGTTTTCCTCTTGTAGTCATGAGCAGGAGCTTCATCATTCCTTGAACTTGATCGGGAAGACTTTCTGAAGCCTTTCTTCTTGATGAATTTTTGGAACTTCTTGACAAGCATAGCAAGTTCCCTTCCAATGTCTTCAGGATCATCAGAACTGCTGTCATATTCTTCTTCAGATGAGGAGACAGCTTTTGCCTTCAAGGCACGAGTTCGCCCATAGTTTGGACCGTAGATATCTCTTTTCTCTGAAAGCTGAAACTCATGTGTGTTGAGCCTCTCAAGTATGTCAGACGAATCGAGTGTCTTGAAATCAGGACGTTCTTGAATCATCAGGGCCAGGATGTCAAACGAACTATCAAGTGATCTCAGCAGCGTCTTGACGACTTCATGTTTGGTAATCTCAGTGGCGCCGAGGGCTTGAAGCTCATTTGTGATGTCAGTGAGTTGGTCAAATGTGTGCTGGACATTCTCATTGTCATTTCGCTTGAAGCGATTGAAGAGGTTGCGAAGGACACTGATTCTATGATCTCTCTGGGTTGAGATGCCTTCATTGACCTTGGAGAGCCAGTCCCAGACCAGCTTGGATGTCTTCAAAGCACTCACACGGCCATACTGTCCTTTGGTAAGATGACCACAGATGATATTCTTGGCAGTAGAGTCCAGTTGAACGAATTTCTTGACATCAGCAGCAGTGACACCTTCTCCAGCCTTGGGAACGCCATTCTCGACGACATACCATAGGTCGACGTCAATGGCTTCAAGATGCATGCGCATCTTATTCTTCCAGTAGGGATATTCAGTTCCATCGAAGACGGGGCACGCAGCAGAGACTTTAATTATCCCTGCAGTCGACATAGCTAAAACTCCAGGTGGTTAAACCGAATCACACAGAACAAGGGAGCACCCTGCTCTGATACCAATTGAAAGTGCGTTATATCGACTAGAGGGGGGGGGTGAATAGGCGATTTTTATGAAAGTCTTCAGAACATGGGAGTTTTGAAGACAAACGATAAAATTGAACCTATTACCATGCAGCGGAAGGTAGACTACACTAGGCAAACCATAGTCAAGTATTCAATGAAGTGAAAGCACAAAGACTAATAGCGGCTAGGTAGTAGGGATCAGGTAGGAAGATATTGTGAAGCCAAACAGAACACGCAGTCACTCAGTGAAGACAAATGATAGAGCAAACATAAAATGACTTCACAAGGAGTAATAGTAAGTAAAGTGAAGTGAAGATGAAACCAGTGACTCGTTGAAGACAATGATTTGTTGAACCAGTTCCAGTTGCTGTGACAACTGTACGTCTGGTTGGAGCGGCTAGGTTGTAGTATTTGGTGGTGGTTGTGTACCGTAGCGCGCTTCCTAGATCCATAGATAGATCTGGTCGCGCCGGATTTTTGACGCAAGTTCTCACGTAGATCGTGTGTTGACTTATGCGTGACTTTGTTAGCCGCTCTATCGCGTTCACAGGGTGGTGGATCCGGCCGGTTGGCCGTATCACTTTTCGGATGTATGGGCACTAAGGGCTCATCGTCGAATTCCGGTAATAGCTTGCGCTTTGGATAGCTATTTGGATGGTAACTTCCACCATACTTTGTTACTTTGTTCCATTTGTTGGTGAGCATATTTTGTGCGACCTTGAGCCTTTGCTTCTGTTTCTTTAGGCTTCTCGCTGTGGCAATAAGCCTTCTGCAGAGGTTCTCTTGCTCCAAGTGTGTTTCCGGGATGATGGGTGCATCTTCGTCCGGACTGTTTTCTTCCCTAGATGGGGATTGATGAGGCTTATCTTTGGCGTCATCGTGTTCGGACGTCGGATCCGTACTATGTTTGCAGTTTGCGTCTTGATCGTGTTCTGCCACCGGGGTGGTGCAGTTGTCGTCTCTTCCAGAGTCGCGTGGACTATTATTATCGTTGTTCTTGCTATGGCAGGACTTAGAGCGGCGCCACTGACGTCGGCGC
Source organism: Triticum urartu (assembly GCF_056163025.1). Classification (NCBI taxonomy): domain Eukaryota; kingdom Viridiplantae; phylum Streptophyta; class Magnoliopsida; order Poales; family Poaceae; genus Triticum; species Triticum urartu. The sequence goes on along the minus strand of NC_141876.1, from coordinate 12,055,508 downwards.
TTGGGTTGCTTCTTGGAGGTGTCATCCTCCGCTGTCTCATCGCCGTTGGCTTCTTTGGGGGTGTCCACCATGTATACGTCATGTGATGAAGTAGCGGTCCAGTGCCCTGTGGGCGGTGGTTCTTGTTCGTCTCCTGCATTGTCTTCCATACCGTTGATGTCTTCGGAGTCGAAGTCGAGCATGTCGGTTAAGTCGTCGACAGTGGCTACTAAGTGGGTGGTGGGTGGGCAACGAATTTCTTCGTCGTCCGCATCCCATTCTAGCCAGACATAGTTCGGCCAGGGTTCTCTGGACAGGGAGAGAGACCTTAATGAAATTAGCACATCTCCGAAAGGTGAGTGCTGAAAGATATTCGGGGAGGTGAACTCCATGATCGGTGCCCCATCGATTTCGACATGCACAGATGTAGGCGGCTCGGAGTCCGTGGCCAGGGATAAATCCAGTGGTTCGGCGACACGGCTCTTGTATGAGGTGAAGTCAGTATCCGGCTCTATCGCCACTGAGAGTGTGGCCTCCATGGCAGGGTCCATCCCTACGCTCTCGGATGGTGCTACTTGCTCCGGATTAAAGGCCGGAGTAGCTGCGGATGCGATCTCCCGAACACTGTCCGACGGTAGAGCTACGTCTTGCTCGTCGTGACTGCGCGGCGCGTCTGGCATGGGCTCGAATCCGTCGAAGATCAAGACTCCGTGGATATCGTCCGTGTAGTTCAAGTTTCCAAATCTGACCTGATGGCCAGGGGCGTAGCTCTCTATCTGCTCTAGATGGCCAAGCGAATTGGCCTGCAGTGCAAAGCCGCCGAATATGAAGATCTGTCCGGGGAGGAAAGCCTCACCCTGGACCGCATCGCTAGCGATGATCGAAGGAGCCATCAAGCCTTATGGTGACGACACAGTGGAACTCTCAATGAAAGCACCAATGTCGGCGTCAAAACCGGCGAATCTCGGGTAGGGGTCCTGAACTGTGCGTCTAAGGCGGATGGTAATAGGAGGCAGGGGACACGATGTTTACCCAGGTTCGGGCCCTCTTGATGGAGGTAAAACCCTACGTCCTGCTTGATTATTCTTGATGATATGAGTATTACGAGAGTTGGTCTACCACGAGATCATAGAGGCTAAACCCTAGAAGCTAGCCTATGGTATGATTGTATGTTGTCCTACAGACTAAAACCCTCCGACTTATATAGACACCGGAGGGGGCTAGGGTTACACAAGGTCGGTTACAAAGGAGAAGATATACATATCCGTATTTTCTAGCTTGCCTTCCACGCCAAGTAGAGTCCCATCCGGACACGGGACGAAGTCTTCAATCTTGTATCTTCATAGTCCAACAGTCCGGCCAAAGGATATAGTACGGCTATCCGGAGACCCCCTAATCCAGGACTCCCTCAACCACTTTATTCGTATGGCTAAAGCACCAGCTCCCAAGCCTGTTGACTCAGACTATGAGCGCCAAATCATGAAGGCACATCGAGCACAACAAAAGAAGGGGTCGAGCTCGAGCCAAGCAGCTGCCAAAAAAGCGGGAAAACTGTTACCCAGTTGGGAGAACAGGCGGTGCAATCGACCCCCAGCTCATTGTACCAACACATGCGAGTACCGCCGCCGATCAGCTGGTAACAACCGACAAGCATAGAAGGCAGGCTGCAGAGCTCAGTATCACTATTTATCAACTCCTAGAGATCGAGCCCATGGATACGCTTAGAGAGGAGGACATAAAACGGAAATATTCCCGCGACGAACCTTTGGTCAAGCCTGAGGAGGTCAAGAAACTCTCAACGAGAATGTATGAATTGCATGAATGGTACATGAAAATTGCCAAGACTACCAATCGAGAGTCCCTCATGATGAAAGTCAAGGAAGAGCATTACTTCAATGCGACAACTGTGGGCCATAGGTTTCACTAGTGGCTTCTCTCAAGATAGCATAAGTATTACGGTGGGTGAACAAATTACTATCGAGCAATTGATAGAATTGAGCATAGTTATGAGAATATTTAGGTATGATCATGTATATAGGCATCACGTCCATGACAAGTAGACCGACTCCTGCCTGCATCTACTACTATTACTCCACACATCGACCGCTATCCAGCATGCATCTAGAGTATTAAGTTCATAAGAACGGAGTAACGCTTTAAGCAAGATGACATGATGTAGAGGGATAAACTCATGCAATATGATATAAACCCCCATCTTTTTATCCTCGATGGCAACAATACAATACGTGTCATTTCCCCTACTGTCACTGGGATCGAGCACCGCAAGATTGAAACCAAAGCTAAGCACTTCTCCCATTGCAAGAAAGATCAATCTAGTAGGCCAAACCAAACTCATAATTCGAAGAGACTTGCAAAGATAACCAATCATACATAAAAGAATTTAGAGAAGATTCAAATAGTGTTCATAGATAATCTTGATCATAAACCCGCAATTCATCGGATCTCGACAAACACATCGCAAAAGAAGATTACATCGAATATATCTCCAAGTGAATCGAGGAGAACTTTGTATTGAGATCCAAAGAGAGAGAAGAAGCCATCTAGCTAATAACTATGGACCCGAAGGTCTGAGGTAAACTACTCACACATCATCGGAGAGGCTATGGTGTTGACGTAGAAGCCCTCCGTGATCAATGCCCCCTCCGGCGGAGCGCGGGAAAAGGCCCCGAGATGGAATCTCACGGGTATAGAAGGTTGCGGTGGTGGAATTAGGTTTTCGTGGTGCCCGAAGGTTTCATTCCGTTTGGACTCCGTTTGATATTCTTTTTCTGTGAAACATTGAAATAGGCAAAAAAACAGCAATTTGGGCTGGGCCTCCGGCTAATAGGTTAGTCCCAAAAATAATATAAAAGTGTATAAATAATCCCATTAAACATCCAAAACAGAATATATAATAGCATGGAACAATCAAAAATTATAGATACGTTGGAGACGTATCAAGCATCCCCAAGCTTAATTTCTGCTCGTCCTCGAGTAGGTAAATGATAAAAACAGAATTTTTGATGTGGAATGCTTCCTAACATATTTCTCAATGTAATTTTGATTTATTGTGGCTTGAATGTTCAGATCCGAAAGATTCAAGATAAAATTTTAATATTGACATAAAAATAATAATACTTCAAGCATACTAACTAAGCAATCATGTCTTCTCAAAATAACATGGCCAAAGAAAGTTATCCCTACAAAATCATATAGTCTGGCTATGCTCTATCTTCATCACAACAAATATTAAATCATGCACAACCCCGATGAAAAGCCAAGCAATTGTTTCATACTTTTGATGTTCTCAAAATTTTTCAACTTTCACACAATACATGAGCATGAGCCATGGACATAGAACTATAGGTGGAATAGAATGGTGGTTGTGGAGAAGACAAAAAGGAGAAGATAGTCTCACATCAACTAGGTGTATCAACGGGCTATGGAGATGCCCATCAATAGATATCAATGTGAGTGAGTAGGGATTGCCATGCAACGGATGCACTAGAGCTATAAGTGTATGAAAGCTTAACAAAAGAAACTAAGTGGTTGTGCATCCAACTTACTTGCTCACAAAGACCAAGGGAAATTTGAGGAAGCCCATCATTGGAATATGCAAGCCAAGTTCTATAATGTAAAATTCCCACTAGTTTATGAAAGTGACAACATAGGAGACTCTGTATCATGAAGATCATGGTGCTACTTTCAAGCACAAGTGTGGAAAATTATAGTAACATTGTCCCTTCTCTCTTTTCTCTCATTTTTTTATTTGGGCCTTTTTTTCGTTTGGCCTCTTTTTTTCTTTTTTTTCTTTTTCGTCCGGAGTCTCATCCCGACTTGTGGGGGAATCATAGTCTCCATCATCCTTTCCTCACTGGGACAATGCTCTAATAATGATGATCAACACACTTCTTTTTACTTACAACTCAAGAATTACAACTCAATACTTAGAACAAAATATGACTCTATGTGAATGCCTCCGGCGGTGTACCGGGATATGCAATGAATCAAGAGTGACATGTATGAAAAAATTATGAAAGGTGGCTTTGCTACAAATACGATGTCAACTACATGATCATGCATGGCAATATGACAATGATGAAGCGTGTCATAACAAAAGGAACGGTGGAAAGTTGCATGGCAATATATCTCGGAATGGCTATGGAAATGCCATAATAGGTAGGTATGGTGGCTGTTTTGAGGAAGGTATATGGTGGGTGTATGATACCGGCGAAAAGTGCATGGTAATAGAGAGGCTATCAAATGTGGAAGGGTGAGGGTGCGTATAATCCATGGACTCAACATTAGTCATAAAGAACTCACATACTTATTGCAAAAATATATTAGTTATCGAAACAAAGTACTACGTGCATGCTCCTAGGGGGATAGATTGGTAGGAAAAGACCATCGCTCGTCCTTGACCGCCACTCATAAGGAAGACAATCAATAAATAAATCATGCTCCGACTTCATCACATAACGGTTCACCATACGTGCATGCTACAGGAATCACAAACTTCAACACAAGTATTTCTCAAATTCACAACTACTCAACTAGCATGACTCTAATATCACCATCTCCATATCTCAAAACAATTATCAAGTATCAAACTTCTCATAGTATTCAATGCACTTATATGAAAGTTTTTATTATGCCTAAAAGAAAATTACCATGTTGTTCTAAAGGACTCTCAAAATGATATAAGTGAGGCATGAGAGATCAATTATTTCTACAAAATAAAACCACCACTGTGCTCTAAAAGATATAAGTGAAGCACTAGAGCAAAAACTATATAGCTCAAAAGATATAAGTGAAGCACATAGAGTATTCTAATAAATTCCGATTCATGTGTGTCTCTCTCAAAAGGTGTGTACAGCAAGGATGATTGTGGTAAACTAAAAATCATAGACTAAAATCATACAAGACTCTCCAAGAAAAACACATATCATGTGGTGAATAAAAATGTAGCTCCAAGTAAAGTTACCGATGAACGAAGACAAAAGAGGGGATTCCTTCCGGGGCATCCCCAAGCTTAGGATTTTTGGTGTCCTTGGATTTCACCTTGGGGTGCCTTGGGCATCCCCAAGCTTAGGCTCTTGCCAATCCTTGTTCCATAATCCATCAAATCTTTACCAAAAACTTGAAAACTTCACAACCCAAAACTTAACAGAAAATCTCGTGATCTCCGTTAGCGAAAGAAAACAAAACACCACTTCAAGGTACTGTAATGAACTCATTATTTATTTATATTGGTGCTAAACCTACTGTATTACAACTTTTCTATGGTTTATAAACTCCATTACTAGCCATAGATTCATCAAAATAAGCAAACAACACAGGAAAAACAGAATCTGTGAAAAACAGAACAGTCTGTAGTAATCTGTATCAAACGCAAACTTCTGGAACCCCAAAAATTCTAAAATAAATTTCTGGACGTGAGGAATTTATCTATTAATCATATGAAAAAATAATTAACTAAATAGAACTCTACAATAAAAAATGGCAGCAATTCTCACGAGCGCTAAAGTTTCTGTTTTTTACAGCAAGATCAAAAAGACTTTCCCCAAGTCTTCCCAACGGTTCTACTTGGCACAAACACTAATTAAACACAAAAAACACAACCAAAACAGAGGATATATAAATTATTTATTACTAAACATAAACAAAAAGCAAGGAATAAAAATAAAATTGGGTTGCCTCCCAACAAGCGCTATCGTTTAACGCCCCTAGCTAGGCATAAAAGCGAGGATAGATCTAGGTATTGCCATCTTTGGTAGGCAATCCATAAGTGGCTCTCATGATAGATTCATATGGTAATTTAATTTTCTTTCTAGGGAAGTGTTCCATTCCTTTCCTTAACGGAAATTGGAATCTAATATTCCCTTCCTTCATATCAATAATTGCACCAATCGTTCTAAGGAAAGGTCTACCAAGAATAATAGGACATGAAGGATTGCAATCTATATCAAGAACAATAAAATCTATGGGCACATAATTCCTATTTGCAACAATAAGAACATCATTAATTCTTCCAATAGGTTTCTTAATAGTGGAACCCGCAAGGTGCAAGTTTAAAGAACAATCATCAAATTCACGGAAACCTAGCAAATCACACAAAGTTTTTGGGATCGTGGAAACACTAGCACCCAAATCACACAAAGCATAGCATTCATGATCTTTAATTTTAATTTTAATTGTAGGTTCCCACTCATCATAAAGTTTTCTAGGGATAGAAACTTTCAACTCAAGTGTTTCTTCATAAGATTGCATTAAAGCATCAACGATATGTTTAGTAAAAGCTTTATTTTGACTATAAGCATGAGGAGAATTTAGCACAGATTGCAACAAGGAAATACAATCTATCAAAGAGCAATTATCATAATTAAATTCCTTGAAATCCAAGATAGTGGGTTCGTTGCTATCTAGAGTTTTAACCTCTTCAATCCCACTTTTACCAATTTTTGCATCAAGATCTAAAAACTTCGAATTTTTGGGACGCCTTCTAACTAAAGTTGACTCATCTCTGGTCCCATCATTATCAAGATTCATATTGCAAAACAAGGATTTAATAGGGGACACATCAATCACTTTTAGATCTTCATCCTTATTATCATGAAAACTAGAAGAACACGCTTTCACAAAGCAAGCCTTTTTTGCACGCATCCTAGCGGTTCTTTCCTTGCACTCATCAATGGAAATTCTAATGGCTTTGAGAGACTCATTGATATCATGCTTAGGTGGAATATATCTAAGTTTCAAATAATCAACATCAAGAGAAATTCTATCCACGTTCCTAGCCAACTCATCAATCTCAAGCAATTTTTCTTCAATCAAAGCATTGAAACTCTTTTGCGAACTAATAAATTCTTTAATACTAGATTAAAAATCAGAGGGCATCTTATTATAATTTCCATAAGAATTGTTGTAGGAATTACCATAATTATTAGAGGAATTACTAGGAAACAGCCTAGAATTATAATTACCTATATATGCGTTGTTACCAGAATTGTTCCTACCAACAAAATTCACATCCATAGATTCATTATTATTCGCAATTAAAGTAGAAAAAGGCATATCATTGGGATCAGTAGGAGTACTCTTATTAGCAAGCAATTTCATAAGTTCATCCATCTTTCCACTCAACATTAATCTCTTCAATTGCATGCACCTTTTTACTTGTAGATCTTTCAGTGTGCCATTGAGAATAATTAACCATAATATTATCTAGGAGTTTGGTAGCTTCTCCTAAAGTGATTTCCATAAAAGTGCCTCCCGCGGCCGAATCTAAAAGATCTCTAGAAGCAAAATTCAATCCGGCATATAAATTTTGTATAATCATCCATAAATTCAAACCATGTGTAGGGCAATTACGTATCATTAATTTCATCCTCTCCCAAGATTGTGCAACATGCTCAGGATCAAGTTGCTTAAAATTCATAATATCGTTTCTAAGAGAGACGATCTTAGCGGGACGAAAATACTTAGAGATAAAAGCATCTTTGCACTTATTCCATGAATCGATACTATTTTTAGGCAAAGAAGAAAACCAAGCTTTAGCACGATCTCTAAGCGAAAATGGAAATAGCTTAAGTTTAACAATATCATTATTCACATCTTTATTCTTTTGCATATCACACAAATCAACAAAGTTGTTTAGATGGGTAGCGGCATCTTCACTAGGAAGGCCAGAAAACGGATCTTTCATGACAAGATGCAGCAAAGCAGAATTAATTTCACAAGATTCAGCATCGGTAAGAGGAGCAATCGGAGTGCTAATAAAATCATTATTGTTGGTATTGGCAAAGTTACACAATTTAGTATTATCTTGAGCCATCATGACAAGCAAGCAATCCAACACACAAGCAAACAGGCGAAGCCAAAGCGAACGGAAAGAGAGGGCGAAAGGAAAAGAGGGCGAATAAAATGGCAATGGTGAAGTGGGGGAGAGGAAAACGAGAGGCAAATGGCAAATAATGTAATGCGAAGGGTAAGAGTTGTAATGGGTACTTGGTATGTCTTGACTTGGCGTAGATCTCCCCGGCAACGGCGCCAGAAATCCTTGTTGCTACCTCTTGAGCATGCGTTGGTTTTCCCTTGAAGAGGAAAGGGTGATGCAGCAAAGTAGTGTAAGTATTTCCCTCAGTTTTTGAGAACCAAGGTATCAATCCAGTAGGAGACCACGCGCGAGTCACCTCGTACCTACACAAACAAATAAGAACCTCGCAACCAACACGATAAAGGGGTTGTCAATCCCTTCACGGCCACTTGCAAGAGTGAGATCTGATAGAGATAATAATAATAAGATAAATATTTTTAGTATTTTTATGATATAAACTGAAAGTAAAGATTGCAAAATAAAAATAGATTGGAAACTTGTATGATGGAAAATAGACCCGGGGGCCATAGGTTTCACTAGTGGCTTCTCTCAAGATAGCATAAGTATTACGGTGGGTGAACAAATTACTGTCGAGCAATTGATAGAATTGAGCATAGTTATGAGAATATCTAGGTATGATCATGTATATAGGCATCACGTCCGTGACAAGTAGACCGACTCTTGCCTGCATCTACTACTATTACTCCACACATCGACCGCTATCCAGCATGGATCTAGAGTATTAAGTTCATAAGAACGGAGTAACGCTTTAAGCAAGATGACATGATGTAGAGGGATAAACTCATGCAATATGATATAAACCCCCATCTTTTTATCCTCGATGGCAACAATACAATACATGTCATTTCCCCTACTGTCACTGGGATCGAGCACCGCAAGATTGAAACCAAAGCTAAGCACTTCTCCCATTGCAAGAAAGATCAATCTAGTAGGCCAAACCAAACTGATAATTCGAAGAGACTCGCAAAGATAACCAATCATACATAAAAGAATTTAGAGAAGATTCAAATATTGTTCATAGATAATCTTGATCATAAACCCACAATTCATCGGAGCTCGACAAACACACCGCAAAAGAAGATTACATCGAATAGATCTCCAAGCGAATCGAGGAGAACTTTGTATTGAGATCCAAAGAGAGAGAAGAAGCCATCTAGCTAATAACTATGGACCCGAAGGTCTGAGGTAAACTACTCACACATCATCGGAGAGGCTATGGTGTTGACGTAGAAGCCCTCCGTGATCAATGCCCCCTCCGACGGAGCGCGGGAAAAGGCCTCGAGATGGGATCTCACGGGTACAGAAGGTTGCGGCGGTGGAATTAGGTTTTCATGGTGCTCGAAGGTTTCATTCCGTTTGGACTCCGTTTGATATTCTTTTTCTGCGAAACACTGAAATAGGCAAAAAAACAGAAATTTGGGCTGGGCCTCCGGTTAATAGGTTAGTCCCAAAAATAATATAAAATTGTATAAATAAGCCCATTAAACATCCAAAACAGAATATATATAATAGCATGTAACAATCAAAAATTATAGATACGTTGGAGACGTATCAAATACCAATCGAGATATACTACTTCCTTACAACTTTGAGTGAGTCACACTGTCTTGTACTACAAATTCTATTTTTGCTTACTAGCTAGATGTTAATAAGTATATAGGGTTTAGGGTAGTTGATGAATGTTATGCACATGCCCGCTTAATTTATACATGCAAACGTGTGTGCATGTAGTTTCCACTGGATCTTGTTAGTCATTCAAGTTGAAGAACTGGACTCACTACTTAAAGACGTTAGTGACTACTCAATCCTGAAGGGGATAGTCAACAGGTAATTTCAATCATTATTGAACTATATGTCGGCCTCTTTAGTTTGTCATTTCCTGATATCAACTAATTAATAACTCCTTTCTTCATTTTCTTTGCCGGCGGGCAGGGCTTGGCAAAAGTTCATCAGAGAGGTTCCATTACCCGCTACCGCAGTAATGCCTCCATGTAGGAGAAATTGTATATATACATGTGTATGTGTGAATGGTGGTTTATGTTTATATATATATAGGTTCTATGAGAAATTCTATTTATATATATATATGCATAACGTGTACAATATGTAGTATCGTAAAATACCAACAAATGAAAAAGAATTAAATGGAAAACACAAAATTAAAGGAAAAAAGAAATCATAAACCCCAAAACCTTTTAGTACCGGTTGGTTTTACCAACCGGTACTAAAGGTCTCCGCGCCCCTGGCGCTGGCTCGTGCCATGTGGTGGCCCTTTAGTGGCGGTTCGTGCTGAATCGGTACTAAAGGGGGGGACCTTTAGTCCCCACCCTTTTGTGCCGGTTGCAGAACCGACACTAAAGGGCCTTACGAACCGGTGCTATAGCCCGGTTCTGCACTAGTGAATCCTCATTGGCATCAATATACTTCCAGTCAACCCACTTCATGTCACACACAATGGGCTTCTTGTCAAGCAATACTGTCTCATAGAAGTCCTACTGTTCTTTGGTGTGAAACGATACTCAACAACAATTCTCCTCCTTGTGGCATATGGATCAGTCTTCCTCCATAATCTCAGACCGGCATCCTTTCTCAGTTTCATGTTCTCAGCAACTGGATGATCATCATTGTGGTCTGGAATCTCTGGCTTCAATTTCCTGAGCACTAGTGTCTCATCATCTTCTTGAAACTCTGGCATTGGGGTCTTATTCTTTTCTGCAGCAGGAATGTTCCTGGTAGATCTCTTGGGAGCTGAAGTTTTGGGTGCAGTAGGTGGAGGTTTTGTCTTAGGCTTGGAGGGAGCAGCACTAGTCTTAATGGCATCTGCCATCAATTTCTAAGACTTGGCAGGTGGTGCTTCAGCTTCCTATTCCTCCTCCTCCTCCTCCTCCTCATCCCTCATCATGGATGGTCTGCCAATGACTCTGGCAACGGTCTTCTTGACTCTCTCTTCCTCTTTTTCTTTCCATCAGCAACTTCCTCTTCCTCTCTTGACTCAAGTGTGAATTCCATAGTCTCATGTGCACCAGTTGATTTTCTCACTTTGGACATGGCAACTCTCTTGGCAGGAGCCTTCTTCTGAAGGCCGGGCTTTGTGGCAGCAGCTCCAACATATTCTTTCTTGACCACTCTCTTCTTTGAAGTAACCTCTTCCTCAACAACAAAATCTTCATCCTCACTCTCATAATTCCTCTACTTCCTCTGTTTGGTAGCAGCTTTAGGCAAGTTGCTAGGAGTGCTTCTACTGCCATCATCATAGTTTCTTCTAGGACTAGTGCCCTGACTGAGGTTGACATGTTCCTTTGATCTGTTCTGACTGTCAGAAGCCTCAGACATTTCTGCAAAACAGACCCAGTGAATAGATGGATATGGGTAGAGTGGATGAGCATCACAAAAGCAGCTTGTTTTTGCAAAAAGTTGAGACAAAATCTTAATTTTAGTTTTCTGTAGAAAGCATTTCAGAGCTACCGATATGATAATCTCAGTGACACCAAAGCACTAACAGAGTCTAAACATGCAATATCGGTTAGATCGAGTTGTAGTTCGGTGACTCTGAGATGCCAGGATTTCACTAAGAAATTGCTTTCGGTCTCACCGATCAGTACGCTTTGGTCAGGCCGAGTTGTACTAAGTGCAATGGCCAGGGCCAATCGGTGAGACCGAAAACTTCATTTCGATCGGTCCGAGATGAGCTCGGCGGAAACCTAACCCTAAGATTTTGCATCAAATCTAGTCTAAAGAAACTTTTGTGTGGATAGGAAGTTTTCAATCATGGCAAGAATACAAGCAAAAACTTGGCAGACGTTCATAACATTAGCTTCAGCTCCTGCAGCAGGCCTCTCACCTAGCGGTGCATCAAGGACATAATTATTCTATGCAGCAATGAGGATAATCCTCAAGTTATGGACCCAGTCCGTATAGTTGCTACCATCATCTTTAAACTTAGCTTTCTCTAGGAACGCATTAACATTCAGGGGAACGATAGCTCGGGCCATTGATCTACAACATAGATATGCAAAACTATAAGTTTAAGTTCATGATAAATTAAGTTCAATTAATCAAATTACTAAAGAACTCCCACTTAAATAGACATACCTCAAGTCATCTAAGTGATACGTGATCCAAATCAACTAACCCATGTCCGATCATCACGTGAGATGGGTTAGTCATCAATGGTGAACATCTTTATGTTGATCATATCTACGATATGACTCACGTTCGACCTTCCGGTCTCCAGTGTTCTAAGACCATGTCTGTACATGCTAGGCTCGTCAAGTTTAACCCAAGTATTCTGCATGTGTAAAATTGTCTTACACCTGTTGTATGTGAACGTAGGGTCTATCACACCCGATCATCACGTGGTGTCTCGAAACGACGGACTGTAGCAATGGTGCATACGGGAGAACACTTTTATCTTGAAATTAAGTGAAGGTATCATCTTATAATGCTACTGTTGTTCTAAGCAAAATAAGATGCATAAAAGATAAACATCACATGCAATCAAAATATATAACATGATATGACCATCATCATCTTGTGCTTTTGATCTCCATGTCCAAAGCATCGTCATGATCTCCATCGTCACCGGCTTGACACCTTGATCTCCATCACGGCGTCATTGCGCTGAGGTCCTCACGCCAACTATTGCTTCTACAACTATTGCTAACGCATAATGATAAAGTAAAGCAATTACATGGCGCTAGTAAAGCAATTACATGGCGCTTGCACTTCATACAATAAAGAGACAACCCTAAGGCTCCTGCCGGTTGTCGATATTACAAAACATGATCATCTCATACATCAACACATATCGCATCATATCTTGACCATATCACATCACAACATGCCATGGAAAAACAAGTTAGACGTCCTCTACTTTGTTGTTGCAAGTTTTACGTGGTTGCTACGGGCTTCTAGCAAGAACCGTTCTTACCTACGCAAAAACCACAACGGTGTTTCATCAAGTTTGCTGTTTTAACCTTCTTCAAGGCCCGGCCATTGTCAAATTCGATTCAACTAAAGTAGGAGAAACAAACACCCGCCAGCCACCTTTATGCAAAACTAGTTGCATGTCTGTCGGTGGAACCGCTCTCATGTGCATGGACATGTAAGGTTGGTCCGGGCCGCTTCATCCCACAATACCGCTGAATCAAAATAAGATGTTGGTGGTAAGCAGTATGACTATCACCGCCCACAACTCTTTGTGTTCTACTCGTGTATATCATCTGCGCATAGACCTGACTCTTGATGCCACTATTGGGAATCGTTGCATGGGAAACAAAAAATTTCTACGCACACACAATGATCTATCCATGGAGATGCATAGCAACGAGAGGGGGAGAGTGTGTCTACGTACCCTTGTAGACCGTAAGCGGAAGCGTTTCACAACGCGGTTGATGTAGTCAAACTTTCTTCATGCTCCAATCGATCTAGTACCGAACGCACGACACCTCCGCGTTCTTCACATGTTCAGCTCGGTGACGTCCTTCGCCTTTCTTGATCCAGCAAGACAGTGAGGTAGTAGATGAGTTCCGTCAACGCGACGGCATGGTGACGGTGATGGTGATGTGATCTCCACAAGGCTTCGCCTAAGCACTACGAAAATATGACTGAGGGAGTAAACGGTGGAAGGGGTGCCGCACACGGCTAAGATAATGTTGTGTCCTTGTGTGGCGCCCCCTCCCCACATATATATATATATATAGGTGGGAGGAGAGGGGAGACAGCCAGGCGCGCCCTAGGGCTTGGCCGCCGGCCCCTAGGGCACCTGCCTTGCCCGACGCCCGCTTCCCTGTATCAACAAGGGGGAAGGAAAGAGGGGGGAGAGGGAAGGAAGGGGGAGTCCTACTCCACACTTTCCTTTCCCTCCCCTCTTTCCTTCTCCTCCTCATTGGGCCGGCCACTATAGGGGTGCACTAGCCCCTTGTGGGCTGGTGTGTTCCCTCTCTTGGCCCATAAGGCCCATATCTTTGCCGGGGGTCTCCGAAACTCCTTTCCAGTGACCCGATAAGTACCTGGTACCCTCTGAAACACTTCCGGTGTCCGAATATCATCGTCCTATATATCAATCTTTAGCTCTTGACCATTTCGAGACTCCTTGTCATGTCTGTGATCTCATCTAGGACTCCGAACAACATTCGGTCACCAAATCACATAACTCATATAATACTATATCGTCAACGAACGTTAAGCGTGCGGACCCTACGTGTTCTAGAACTATGTAGACATGACCGAGACATCTCTCCGGTGAATAACCAATAGCGGAACATGGATGCCCATATTGGCTCCTACATATTCTACGAAGATCTTTATCGGTCGAACCGTTATGACAACATACGTAATTCCCTTTGTCCATTGGTATGTTACTTGCCCGAGATTCAATCGTCGATATCTCTATACCTAGTTCAATCTCGTTACCGGCAAGTCTCTTTACTCGTTCCGTAATAAATCACCTCGTGACTAACTCCATATTCATTTGCTTACAAGCTTATGATGTGTATTACCGAGAGGGCCCAGAGATACCTCTCCGATACTCGGAGTGACAAATCCTAATCTTGATCTATGCCAACTCAACAAACACCTTCAGAGATACCTGTAGAGCATCTTTATGATCACCCAGTTACGTTGTGATGTTTGATAGAACACAAGGTATTCCTTCCGTATCCCGAAGTTGCATAATCTCATAGTCGAAGGAATATGTATTTGACATGAAGAAAGCAATAGCAGCAAAACTGAACGATCATTATGCTAAGCTAACGGATGGGTCTTGTCCATCACATCATTCTCCTAATGATGTGATCCCGTTATCAAATGACAACACATGTCCATGGTTAGGAAGCCTTAACCATCTTTGATCAACGAGCTAGTCTAGTAGAGGCATACTAGGGACACAATATTTGTTTATGTATTCACACATGTATTTAAGTTTCCGATCAATACAATTCTAGCATGAATAATAAACCTTTATCATGTATAAGGAAATATAAAATAACAACTTTATTATTGCCTCTAGGGCATATTTCCTTCACTTTTATGACATGTCAATGCATAGGAAGGGAGTTAGACTTCGTTGTTGCATGATATATATTACTTTGTGCTCAATACTAAAATACAAATCATTGTTAATTAAAATTGGCTTTGATATATCTTGGGATCCAGGTGGATCAATTACTTGAGCACTTTATGCCTAGCTTAATGGCTTTAAAAAAGCGCTGCCAAGGAGACAACCCGGAAGTCTTAGAGAGTCATTTTATTCTGTTATGTGCTTTTAGAAAAGTTAAAAAACAAAAAAATATAGAGGGTAACTTACAACTCTTCAAAAAAGAAAGTGAATGTAAGAAAGACGAGCACCGTTGAAGTGGGGGAGCTCCTTGAACTTTGTTCATGCCCATGAAAACTTTGCAAATCTTGAATTACAGAAACTTCTCAACCAAAATAATTATCCCCTTGTACAAATCCATTGTATTATAAAAATAATGTGCCAAGATTTGCCTTTTTTACTGGAACTTTGGTTAGATTGATTGTTTGGTATGTGCGGTGGAAAAACATAAACTTTGGTTGTACTGTGTGAATTTACATTTTTTACTGGAACGTCAAAATTTCTGAAATTTTTACACAGTAATGCTATGCAAATTGTTTATTTTTTCCTAAGTTTCAAAAAATACTGAGTTACAGAAGTATATGTACCATCTGCATCTTTACAGATTGTCTTGTTTTGACAGAGTTGTTAGAGTTTCATTATTTGCGAATGTTTGAAATCTTGTTGAGCCTCCTTTGACTTGGGGCCATAGAATTGTGATAGCATACAACGGGTCATGATTTATTATAATTATACAATAATGTTATAGCAGTACATGATGGGATTTGATGTTATATGTACTAACCTCGCTAATAAAACTTTTGTTGAGTTTTGTGTGGATGAAGTGTTCGAAGATCGAAGAGGTATCGATATGAGCAGAATAAGGAGAGGCAAGATTTCAAGAGCATGGGGATGCCCAAGGCACCCCGAGTAAATATTTAAGGAGACTTAGCCTGTCTAAGCTTAGGGATGCCCCGGAAGGCATCCCATCTTTCTTCAACAGTTATCAGTATGTTTCGGTTTTTATTTTGTTCACATGATATGCGTAAATTCTTGGAGCATCTTTTGTGTTTATTTTTCCTTTTCTTTTATGCACCATGATAGTATGAGATAGTCCTTGGTTGATTTATAGAATGCTCTTTGCACTTCACTTATATTTTTTGAGTATGACTTTTTAGAATGCTTCTTGTGCTTCACTTATATCATTTGAAGTTTGGATTGCCTATTTCTCTACACATAGAAACTGCCATTTTTTAGAATGCTCTTTTGCGTCACTTATATTTGTTAGAGCATGGGAAAATGTTTTGTAGAAAGAACTAAACTCTTTTGCTTCATTTATATCTACTTAGAGAGTCAACACAAATTGGTCATTCACATGGTTAGTCATAAAATCCTACATAAAACTTGTAGATCACTGAATATGATATGTTTGATTCCTTGCAATAGTTTGCGATATAGAGATGGTAATATGTGGGAGGTACTAGAGAATGATTGTGGCTTAGTAAGTATATTGGTGTTAAGGTTTGTGATTCCCGAAGTATGCACGTTTAGTCTCTCGTTATGCTAAGAAGTTGGAGCATGATTTATTATTGATTGTCTTCCTTATGAGTGATGGTTAGGGACGAGCGATGGTCTTTTCCTACCAATCTATCACCCTAGGGGCATGTGTAGCAGTACTTTACTTCGAGGGCTAATAAAATTTCGCAATAACTATATGAGTTCTTTATGACTAATGTGAGTCCATGGATTATACGCATTCTTATCTTTCTGCAATTTGCTAGCCTATTCGGTACCGTGCATTGCCCTTTCTCATCTCGAGAGTCGGTGCAAACTTTGTCGGTGCATCCAAACCCCGTGATATGATATGCTCTATCACACATAAGTCTCCCTATATTTTTCTCAAAACAACCACCATACCTACCTATTAGGGCATTTTCATAGTCATTCCAAAATATATTGCCATGCAATTCCACCATCATCGTATACATGACTTGAGAATTCATTGTCATATTGATTTGCATGATCGTAAGATAGCTAGCATGATATTTTCATGGCTTGTCTGTTTTTTGATATCTTTGCTATGCTAGATCATTGCACATCCGGTTACACTGCCAGAGGCATTTATATAGAGTCATATTTTGTTTAGTATAGATTTGAGGATTTGATTTGATGGATCTGATTGTGGACTCAGACTTTGGATGCATGCCCGATCACTGTTCGCGAATGCGCCCACACGTACGTATAGGGGCTGGATTAAGCAACTCCGGTTGTAGATTCTCTCAGCGTAGCATTGTTGGTTTAGGGCATCTCCAAGGTTCACCCCAAACCGGGCAGCACATTCGTCCGCGGACTGGGGGCGAGGGAGGGAGGATAGTCCGTGAACACTAATGTGGGAGCCGGTCATCCAACATAGCCGCATACATTTTAAACTGGATTTCAACTAACCAGATGATTTTCGTCAAACACGACCAAATTCATAAAAGTTCGGATAAAAAGTAGCACAAATCATCTATCAAATAGCGTGCAGATATGTATGGTACAACAATAGTTTAAATTCAACGAGATTAACGAGAGGTCCAACAAGTTTTTTATGGATGAATCATGTTATACCACACATACTGCCCCTTGAGCCTCATGCATCAATGTTTGTGCGTGAATGGTCCGCCCTCTGACCTGTAGTACATCATGAAAACGCATGCAGACTACATACACAACGTGTAGAGCACCATTGAGTGAACGAATGAACCTAATTAACATATAGAGCAAGAAGAAGCAAAACTTTCGATCTTCATGGTCGCCGCGTGTAATGGATACATTGCCTCTAGCCGATCGACCGCGCCATAAAACTTCATGATGAAGTTCTGGATGGTGTACCATCGATACGCTAACGACTTCATATCCCGTTCATGGATGATGTGCATGTCATAGTGCACAATTTCTTTCGCGCATGAAACGAACCATGCACACACCGCCAAAAGACCCTCTTCTACTCGTGCTTACAAAGTACGCGATACTACTCGCACATCAACTCATCCTTTTTTACCGAGTACTTTGCCGTCCTCCTTACCGTAAAAAAAATAAAATAAAATTTGAAAATAAGCTCAATGACATTTGATTGAACACCTGCCGAACATGGTGTTCTCCATGGACAGCGTCAAGAGGACGCGCTGACAGATTCTGAATGGACAATACTGTAGTACAACACGAACGGGCGCATAGGTGAGGCAACAGATTACTCGACTGGTAGGCGTCTCCGACCACACGAGCAGCGACAGAGTTGACCAACCGCAGCGGCATACAAACTCACGAAAACATGAGCATCTATCGATCCATCGCCGTCGATTTATATCCACGTGACAAAATAAATAGTCCGCTCCAGAAAACAGGGAAGTGGTGTTTATTATTTTGCCACAAGTCACACAAGCTTTGCTATAGTGCTATCACGAACAGTTCAAACATATAAGGGCATCTACAATGAGGGGCGCTAGGACTAGGCACTAGGATTAATATCTTCCCCAATCAGTAGTTAAGCTAATAAATCCTCGCGCTTACCACAGCATCGACGCGAAATCAGGAGGGGGGCGCTCAGCTTATTTTTCTTCCTGCGTGAGTAGGAACGCTGAGTCCAGCGATCGATTTCTGGCTGGTTTCACGATTAATTAGTGCCTATCACTGCGAATCAACTTGTGGTTGAGTTGGTTAGGTGGACAGTGGTATTCCCAACCCATCAGGGTTTAAATCCTGATACTCGCATTATTTCTGGATTTATTTCAGGATTTCCGGCGATGCGCTTTCAGTGGGAGGAGACGTTCCCGTCGACGACGAGGCGCCTACGATAACTTCGTAAATCTCAAGATGATATGCCGGCTCAGTCTCTCGAATGTGCTCATAGAAGTAGGGTGTGCGTGTGTGCGTTCATAGGGGTGAGTGTATGCGCGTGTATATGAGTGCTTGTGTCTGTACTGATGCTCAAAAAAAATTAGCGCCTACCACTAGCGCCCAGCGTTGGACTACAGGCGCGTGGCTTATTTTTTATGTCAGAACATTATATTTTCCTTTCTTAAGCGTCTACGGAAGCGGCTTGCAATGGAAATGCCCTAAACAAGTCCAAGTAGGACATGGAGTTTATGTATGAACGACTGCTGGTATTTCTTATTATGCTGTCGTGTACTCGTGTTGCGCACTTCATCATTGAGGGTCTAAAGTAACTGCAGAACTAATAAGACAGAACATGTCCTTTGCTTAGGTGCAATCACGACGCCATTTTGAGCTAAGACGGAGCTCACTATCCTACCATATACTTAAAGCGCAAAGTCAAAAACAGGGTTAGTACAAGTAGTGCTACCGTGCAAACCAATCTATGTTTGGATAATCAAAAGAACAATGGTATCTTCAACCCATCAGAGTTCCTAGTGTTTATATTATTCTTGGATTTATTTCAAGCTTCCGGCGATGTTCGTTTAATGGAAGAAAATGTTTTCCTCGACTGTGAGACGTCTGTGCTGACTTCATAAAATCTCAAAATACTATGCCGACTCAGTCTCTTAAGGTGCTCATAGAAATAGAGTGTGCATGCTTACATTTATAAAAATGAGTGTATATTTGTATATGCGAGACTTTAATTACACTGTATTCAAAAGAAAAAGAGTAGTGGTACCATTAACCCCTATATATAAATACTATGCAAGACACAGCGGGCCGACACGAACAGCTCAACCACACTATGCACCCATCGAGCCTTTAGCTTGATTAACAGCCGGCCGACACGAACAGCTCAATTGCAATGTGCACCCATCCAGTCTTTAGCTTGATTAGCGGTACAAATCCGGCCCTTTATCGTTCTGCGGACACGTCCGGTCATGCCTGCGGATGCAGCCGGATCGCCTTTCATATATCGTGCCCGATAGTTATTTATCTTAAACATAAATTCTTAAATACATACAAATTCATACATAACCATCATATACGTCAATATCGCATATAAATAACAAATGTTTGTAGCAAAAATTGCATAGTTCTTACATCAAATTTATTTTAAGCACAACTTTAACATTAACTCTTTGCTTTTCATTGTGAGTCTGTATATGCTTCACAAGATCATTGAGTAGCTCCGCGTACATTTGATGGTCTCGAAGATTATCATGCATCTGCAGAAAGCTCATAAGGTGATTTGTATCTTGATCTTTTGGGATTTAAACTTGTTCTCCCGACGCTTCAAAATCATTGGTTTGGCCTACCCCATCATGCATGTCCCTAGTGAGCTTGAACTAGTCATCGTGTGCCTCCATTCCCTCCACAACACGCAAATACAATGATTTGTACATACGAAAACGGCGACAAAACCATGGATCATCTGAAAAAGTTGGGTCCGGATCAAATTAGTCCTTGCAGAGTATCCGTGCTCCAGAGACCCTATCACAATTAATAACTCTTCTCTTTTTGATTGAGCCCCTGAAGTTGAGAATATGCTCCACCTGCCGGTTCATTTCCAGTTGCATGTTCATGACCATGATCATACCGACTTCTTCGTATAAATCCGACGAATCGTATAACTCATTTCCAATCATTTTATCAAGCTCTGTGGGTCCATACTCCTCGTCCGATGAAGTATCCGAATGTATCATTTTTCCTATGAATAAATCACAAAAAACCTAATCAGACGATGTGTTAAACAAATAGAGGGCGGGTGTAGCCCGAGAGTTGTCAGGCGTACTTTGGTGGTGTCCGTGCCGGCAACGATGTCCGTGGCGGCGAGCACAGATGGGACGACTGCAGTGCCGATGCTGGCGGCGCTAAGGCTCAGAACGGCGGCGAAGCAAGGGTGGTGGCAGAGTTACGAGAAGGCCGACGCGGAGGAGGAAGAAGAGAGGAGAGGAGCAAGTGGAATGTTAGCTTGGAGGTGGAGTTGTGCAATTTGTGGTGGGATTGGGCTGTCGGGTCCTACATGACGAATGTGCCCGGTCGCGTCCGGGCCACCCTTTATCCGCCACAGATTTAAACTAGATATGAGAGATGTCAATCAATCCGGACGTTTAACACTAGTTTGAAGCGCCATTCTGGATCGCTTTCTTTTGACCGCTCAGTGACCGACCGTCTGCCCGGTCATTTGAGGGTGGTTTAAGGCACAGCTGTAGATGCTCTCAGTCGTCTCACAAATTCCTTGAGCATTCGTCGAACGCACATCTGTCCCAAACTTATTTGGATTACATGTGTTCTAAAAAAAATCTGTCCCAAACTATGCGGAGATGTCGTCTCACAAATTCCTTGAGCATTCGTCGTACGCACATCTATCCCAAACCTATCTGGATTACAGGTGTTCTAATAAAGATCTGTCCCAAACTATACGGAGATGCTTCATTTTCTTTTTCATTTTTATAGAGCACGAGAGATGTCCCCGTTGGTGGCTTGCCGCGAAGGCCCTAAGGCTAGATGAGACCACACAGAAAAATAGTACGGATGCGGCAAGCCGTCAGCTGTTAAGGCATGGAGAAAAATAGTACTCCATGCGGCAAGCCGTCAGCTGTTAAGGCATGGAATACTACCCTCAGCTGTTAAGATTCTTTTTTTATTCGAACGATAGCAGGAGAGCTGCTATATTCATTGATCAAAGAAAAATGATACAGAGAGATCCCTCGGTTACTTAAAGAAAAATCAGGCTAAAACCCTAACAAACGGGCAAAACACTAGCTAAACTAGGTCAAGAGAACCGCAAGTCGCAACCACCGGCCAACGGCCAGCTACACGCTACTCTCCTCACAACCACACACACCCAAGCTCCACCCACAGCCACACACATCTACCAAGGCCGTCGTCGAGGTCTCCAAAGTGACGCCTCTAAGGAGGAAGCGATGTTGCAGACACCATTGTCACCTGATCCGGCATATCCAAATCTTAGGTTTTCACCCGAAGACCACTAGACACGAGATGTCGAGGTACAACAAGATCCACAACAGCCCCTTCAAGAAGGATAACGACATCCACAAACGTCATTGCTGCCGGCATCGATAAGGTTGATGCGAGATTTTCATCTGGAGTCGAGCCTTCCAACAGACCATCTCAACCTTCGGGACACCCAAACGCCACTGAGCAAAAATGAGGCCGAACACGCACCACCGAGACCGAACTGAACGCCAGAGCTAGGTGGAAGCTACACCGACTGGCCGTGCGCACGACAAGCTGGGACCCCGCCATATCTGACCGACCCACGCCACCGCAAGCAGGCACTGGGCGGAAAACGTCACGCACCGCCACGCGTTGGATCTGGATGGGACCACGTCGAAATCTGACTGGCCCATGCTGCCGCTCGCCGGAATTGAGCGGGAACACGCCAAATCAAGCAGGCCCGCACCGCTGCGCTCAAGATCGGGCCGGGATGCGCAGAAGCAGACTAGCCCGCGTCACCATGTGTGGGACCTGGGTGGAACCTTGCCAAGGAGGCCCCACCCGCACCTCCTCCCATCGCAAGCGTGCAGAGGTAGGGCCGGGCAGGAGGAGCACCACCAAGCCCAACCAAATCAGGGAGAGAGCACCGCCTTGTCCGCCCTGCCGCTGCAGCCAGCCTCCCGCCGCATGCCACCACTACAACAATCCATTCGCCTCGCGCCACCGAGAGCCACCGCATCGCCCGGGGTTACCTCGCGAGCACGCAATCCCCCGCACTGCCTAGACCCCGTCCCGCACGGCCGCTGCAGCCAGCCTCTCTTCGCGAGCCGCCGCCGCCGCAAGCCTGTCGCCCCGCGTCGCGCACGCGAGCCCCCGTGCTGCGATGGCCCCGCCCTGCGCCGTCCATGGCACCCCCCTCGCCAAGCTAGCAGACGAGGGAGATGAAAGGGCCCCGCTGCCACCTTCACCGGAGCCGGCGCGGGCTTTGCCGGTCGCTCCTCCGGTGGCGGCGAGCCAAGGGGAGGGTGGAAAGGTGGGTTGGCGGCACCGATCTAGGGTTTCCCTTGTGCCGCCAGGGAGGCGACACAGGAGACGAGAGGAAAGAGGTCGCACACTAGGTTTGCCTCTTGATTACTCACAGTCATCTGTTAAGATTTGATCGAGCCATCGAGGGAAATCAGTTACCTGCATGTTATGTGGAAGCATCATCATTGGGTGGGCCGCGTGCATTGATTTCATGGGTGTAAGGCTGACCATAGCGATTGTGTATCTTAGCCGGTACTTCACGCTGCCGACACCCGTTGTCTTCAATGTGGTAGATGTAACACCGTTTCTTCTGTTGTCCTCTTTAGCCAGCTCCTGCTCCAAAAGATGCCCCCAGGAGGAAGAACGGCACCGAAGGCACCGTCATCGTCCCATCCGGAAGTCCCAGATCTAGGGTTTCCCCCAGAACATTCTGAGCTTGGTGCCGCAAACTGCAACGACGATGCCTCGAGACAGAAATTATGTCAGAGACGCCGCCATCATTCGCCATGACCGCAGTCGGCGCGATTTTCACCGGAAGTCACGTCGCCCCAATCTCGCAGCTGACTGGATCCATGCAGAGCTTCAGTATAAGACGTATGCTGCCACCGGCACACCGACAGAGAGCCTCCAGCCGCCCCCCACTGACCCCTCCATGCGTCGCCAGCCGATCAAGGCCACTCCACGACGGATTTAGACGAGACGCCAGATCCGTGGTCACCACCTCGTCCCATCTCCCAGCAGAGCATCCCACCCCGCCGGCCATGGAGCGCTGGCCACCGATGCCACCCATCTACAGCAGGCAAGCCACCCCTCCGACCATGGAACGCCGGGCTTATCGCACAGATCAAGGGCGTCGACCGATCTGCTACCCACGAAAGCTCCGCAAGAGGCACCCCAGTCGCCTCAAGGGGAGTCCCGTTGCGATCCACCCGCCCTGGTGCCTTTGGCACTGGGCCCGCCGCCGTCGTGGCCCACGCTTGCAGCGGCGGCGGCAGAAGTGCATGGGATCGGGGACTGGCGGAGCTAGGTTTCGGGCACCTGGCGTCGCCCAAACCCTGGAGTTTGTACAAGCATAAAATCACCATCGTCTGCTGCCATGTGAGGAAAACAAAGGCACAGGGCAACCGGAGTGCGAGGGAATGGATATACTCCTGTAGTTTTCCAGATGATTGTAACGAGCTAAAGGAGACTGGTCTTAGTTTTGTGGGTGTAAAATGCCATTGTTCTTGCTACCGAGATCATGTTGAAAATATGGGTTTGTTAAATGAGCTTGTTTTCCATTCGCATAAAATGCTAGTTTTCTTCCGGCCAAAATTTATAAAAATATGTTGTAGGAAGCGGAAAAAAAAGTTGGGCATAGAAAATGCTATTCTCATATTAAATATAGGAGGTGGCCAACCTCGAACCTTAAAGCATCTACAACTGAAATTGCCTAATCCGGGTCCCTATACGCAGGGCCGGCCCTGACATTTTAGGGGCCCTTGTGCGAACTCCATATGATGGGCCCATATACAGTATAAGAAACAAAAAAAAACTACTTCCACATCTATGTATACCACACAAAAGTAATTATAAAAGCAAGTGTGAATTTCATTAGCAAATATGGTCTTAATATATCATGGATATAACACATAGGATTATAGGATTATGATACAAGCTCCAACAATCTCTCATGTGACATAGTTGATCTGAAATAGTTTTTTTAGTAATTTTAATTGAAAAACTTCTTACAAGATGATGTTTTCTACTATTTGGGAATACAGTAGCAGTACTTGAGCGCTAGTCTGCTACAACTAGGGATGGCACCCGCAGGATATGGGTACGGGTGGAGGCTCCCCATACCCTTACCTGTCCATCCTGAACTTACCTATCAACCATACCCATGCCCGTCAAGGGTACAACTTTTTCCCATACCCGTCACCCGACAGGGTATATGGATACTCGCGGGTAAAAATACCCGCATTTACAACACATCAAATTGAGTAGAAAATAGTTGTGAAAAGCAACATATAATCATAAATTATTAATAGCAACACATTTTAAACAACATGTACAAAAACACATTCTCAAAAAAAAATTGCCCATAAAGCAACCCATAAAAATGTAAACAACAACACATAATCATAAATAACAACACATAGTCATACACTTTAAGTTCACAAAATCAGATAAATTATAGAGATAATTTGACTGCACATTTAGAGTTTTTACCTAGCGCGATTAGGAGGAAAAGTCATACATTAGAATATTAAAGGAAAATCAGTTGCCAACATTTTAGATGGGTATATGGGTACGCGATCCCATACCCGTACCCTCTCTATCCGATGGGTATGATATTTTCCCATTTGAGTACCCATGAGTGAATGTTTGTCCCATACCCTTACCTTAATAGGGTTTTTACCCGCAGGGTACGCGGGTTGTCATCCCTAGCTACAACTAGCATACTTTGTTCTAATCAAATTTTCTATGCAATTCCATCTGGCAACAGGACCTATCGGTAAGCCATTCATGACTAATACAGAACTAGTACTTGTGTGCTAGCCTGCTGCTACTAGCATACTTTGTATCTGAACCTTTCACAATTAGTATTTCAGTGATTTGGCTGAGAAAAAGAAGGAAGATAATGGAGTAGTATTTGACAAAAATAATCAAGAAATGTCAACACCACCTTCCAGTGGCCTGCCACTACTAAACGGTTCAAGTGGTGGCGGAATAATAAATTTTCCATGTGCAATTTTATTATAGGTAGCATGGCAATTATATTATTGAGACCATGAAAATTTTATTAATTAGACCATGGCAGTTTTTTTAGGTAGCATGGCAATTCAATTATTTAGAACATGGCAAATTTATTATCTATCTCATGCCAAATTAATTAGACCATGGTAGTTATTGAAGGTGATTTTAATTGTCTTAAAACCTTTTTTTGTTTATTTTGGACCATGTCAAATTTTGTTGGACTTATCATGATAATTTTTTTAACATACCATGGTAAAATAGCTTTTCTATATCCTATCAAATTTATTGACATGACAAATTTATTTTTTCCCTAGCCATGTAAAATTGCATTGCTGGACATGCTACTTTTACATTCATGGCAAATTTATTATCTACAATACGGGAACTATCTGGATTATTTTTTATCAACATACACTTTGTATGTTTGAAATCAGGATTATGTGGCACTTTATTATCTAGATGCACGGCAACTTCTGTAGCTAGTTCTTTTTTATCTAGACACGTAAAATACATACAATATATGTATTTTTTTTGAATCGCTGGCTATGCGATAGTTTCATTATAAAAGGATGGCGCAACAAAAATTAAGTTGGGTGAAAAAACATTAGTTTTCTTTCTAAGGCCTGTTTTTTGTGGAGCTGAAACTAGGCTTTTTTGGCCCATTTTTTTTGCTTGCGACGTTATTTTTTCGGCAAGGAGGGGTCGTTTCACACAAGGGAATATTTTGGTGGATTGACCCTCTCGGTACAAACGAATTCTTCATTGGGAGATCCCTCAGATCTGACATTCCCCAGATATTATGGTTCATATTAAAATGAGAATATGAATAACTTTTCAAATGTACTTGTCCTGGTTTTTCACATATATCCGTACATCATAAATATCGTATATAGAGATTATATAGATTTTGGCAGGGGGCACTGCAATAGGTATGTAGCACTATATGATACGCACTCACCGAGTCTGCCTTGAAGAACACCCTTAATCCTTGAAAAGCTGATGATTCACACTGGCTTTTTAACAGGCTTGACAAGCCCTCTGCCGCCAACAACAAGTAAAATACACTGGAGGTCATAAAAGTATTTCAAGTGTGTCAAGTAGGTTCTAAAAGTTTAAAATCGTTGACCCTAGATCCTAAATGTGTGTAAGTCGTTTACCACAGGTTCTAAAAGTATTTCATGTGTGTGAAGTAGGTCGTAAAAGTCACGGGTAAAATACACATATAGAACCCGCGGTGAACGATTTCAAACTTTTAAAACCTACTTAACACACTTGAAATACTTTTAGGACCTTCAATGTATTTTACTCGTTAACAAAAACAAATACGGTTTGTTAGGTAACCCAGCAAGTGCTAGGATTACTCGAGTCTCCAGCTTCCATCAATCAACTCATCCAAACTCTATATAAACCCGGCAGCTACGGATGGTCAAACCACAATACTCATCATCATCATCAACCAATCATCAATACTAGCAAAGCAGCTAGCCGTACAGCTAGCCCAGACGCACGGCCGCCTAGATAGCTAAATCGCAACCGAGCCAAGGCGAGATCGAGCAATGCCGTCGTCGCCGCGAGCCCTAGCGCTCGTCTCGCTCGCCCTCCTGATCTGCTGCAGCTCTCCCCTCCTCGCCCATGCACAGACGCCGGCGGCCCACGACGTCTGCGCCGGCCTGGCGACGGATGACGCCTGCCACAACGTCCCCGAGGCGCTGCGCCTGAAGCTGATCGGCATCCCGACCATCCTCGTCTCCAGCGTCATCGGCGTCTGCCTGCCGCTCTTCGCCAAGTCGGTGCCGGCGCTCCGGCCCGACCGCAACCTCTTCTACATCGTCAAGGCCTTCGCGTCGGGG
The DNA here is from genome assembly GCF_056163025.1 of Triticum urartu. Taxonomy (NCBI): domain Eukaryota; kingdom Viridiplantae; phylum Streptophyta; class Magnoliopsida; order Poales; family Poaceae; genus Triticum; species Triticum urartu. The sequence goes on along the minus strand of NC_141876.1, from coordinate 12,028,060 downwards.
GTCATCCTCGGCACCGGCTACATGCACGTGCTGCCGGACTCGCTCGCGTCGCGAGCCTCGGCTCGCCGTGCCTCCCCGAGAAGCCGTGGCGGCAGTTCCCCTTCGCCACCTTCGTCGCCATGCTCGCCGCCGTGTTCACGCTCATGGTCCACTCCCTCATGCTCACCTTCTACAACCGCAAGAAGAAGGGCCACGACGCCGGGGCTCCCACTCCCAGCAGCGCTGCCGTCGGCAACCTTGAGAGCACGGAGCCGGAAGCAGACTGGCACAGCCACGGCATGGCGTTGGCCAAACCCGGCGACGCCGAGGCTGGCAAGATGCAGCTCGGCCGGAACCGCGTCGTCGTTCAGGTATGTAGTCTTGTGTTTGCACTTGCACAATCAGTTAATATTCCCACTTGCTCTCACTAACCAACCAACTCATACTTCTAATTGAATCTAACACGGTTTTCAACTCAACCTTGGATCCATGCATGGCTGCCAATCAAAGACTCCAAATGGCCAGACCTAGGTTACAAGTAAATGAACACCAACACAACGCCCACGCTAGTCTACCAACTAACTCGCCAATGTAGCCCACCCTTCCACTTCTCGAAAGAAGTTGTTCAGCTCGTCTTTCAGCAGTCCCACTTGCTTTCATGTTCGACCCTCCTTACCGTTCCTAAGGATTACATAGTTCTTTGATGGCACGAAGACTACGGCGTTGCGATGCTTCTATATCTCCCACATGACTAGGATGAAACGCCTAAAAAAACATGACTAGGATGGATAGTGCACTTGTATTCCTTTTGAACTGTCCGCTGCCTCCTATATTTTTTTCCGATCAAAGGGCCACACGGCCCCCATTTTCATTACGGAAATGGAGTCACAGCATACAAATCAAGTTTCATACAGACTTAACTTTTTTCGATGCCTAACATATGCATCATGAAAAAAACTACTCCTATATCTTGAGGCACTTCGACAGCACCTACAGGATGCTACAACAAAAGACCGCTCCAAAGCACCGTCGCTACATCTTTGCCTAACATCTTTGCATCAGGTGAATAAACTCCTACAACCTGAGATACCAAACTCTGCACCTACATGGTGCTATAGTTGCCTCCCTTATCTTTGCACCAGTCCGAGAGGCTCTCACCCGTTGCCGGCAACCACTCTGGTTTGCCCAAAGAATGGAGGATCGCAGTCCAAATCTCGCGTGCAAGCACACAATGGAGCAGCAGGTGGTTGATGCTCTCTTCTTCCTGGCTACACAAGGGGCATCACTCCTGATGGTCCAATCCACGCCGCACTAGCCGGTCGGAAGTTCAACATCTATTTTGAATACGAGCCAAGTGAAGAAGCAGCATTGAAGTGGAGCCGTAGACATTTAGGTGAACTCTGCCGTTGGGATAACTTCCCTGCCCCATGGACACCTCCGAGTGGCACTTGGATGAAACCGTCAACGCGTGGTGGCAAAAAAGAACCGACAATAATATTCCTAACCGAGACGCAATGGCCTTCCTCACCATGCTCGTTTCTTGGGTAATTTGGAACGAGAGAAACGCCCGCGTTTTCCGCCACAAAAGCGCACCGCCGACGATTCTTCTTTTCAACATTTTAGAAGATGCAAAACTATGAGTGACCGCCGGCGCAAAGAAACTAGGAAACATCATAGTGTCCGAGTAATTGCCATGCCGCATTTGTGAGTGCGTTGTAAAAAACTCTAAACTATTCTCTCCCTTATTTAATTAAAGAGGCAAATCTTTTGCCTTCGTTTAAAAAAAAAAAACTTCCCTGCCCCAGAACTTGGCAACATACACAGACTTCGTCGAGAAGCAGCCGTTCGTCTCCCATGACCAAACAACGGTATCCTGCTATGCATGGTCGAGCTCCACCCTCATAGTCCGCATCCATAGTGTCAGGTATTCATTTAGCATGGGCGTTGTTACTTCCGGTCCCACGTCCCTTGCCCATGCAGCATCTTGCATAGCCTGAGCGACCGAGCGGGTTGATCTTACCCTAGTTTTAACGTGAGCGTATAAGGTCGGCACAAGCTCCTCAATCCTCTGCCCATTCAGCCACCTATCCTCCCAAAATTGGGTGTCCTCCCATTGCCTAGCATCGAGTGAGCAGCCGCTCTGATTATCTGCCGCGATATCTAGATCATCTCTGTGCATAATTTTATCACTACTTAAGAATTATTAGAAATTTCTACGTAGTGAGGGGAAATTTCTACGTAGTGAGGCACATAGCAGAAATTTCCCCTCAAAAAAAGTTTAAACTGTATCTTCTTGCCACGTCTACTTATAGTTATTTCCAGGGAGCGTGCATGGACGCTTGATTAATTTCTACGCGTAATGCAGGTTCTGGAGATGGGCATCGTGGTACACTCGGTGGTGATCGGGCTGGGCATGGGCGCGTCGCAGAGCGTGTGCACACTCCGGCCGCTGGTGGCGGCCATGTGCTTCCACCAGATGTTCGAGGGGATGGGCCTCGGCGGCTGCATCCTCCAGGCGGAGTATGGCACCAAGATGAAGGCCGGGCTAGTCTTCTTCTTCTCCACCACGACGCCGTTCGGGATCGCGCTGGGGCTGGCGCTCACCAAGGTGTACCAGGACAACAGCCCCACCGCACTCATCGTGGTTGGCCTGCTCAACGCCGTCTCCGCGGGGCTGCTGCACTACATGGCGTTGGTGGAGCTCCTCGCTACCGACTTCATGGGGCCCAAGCTGCAGGGCAGCGTCAGGCTCCAGTTCATCTGCCTCACCGCCGTCCTCCTGGGCGTCGGCGGCATGTCCGTCATGGCCAAATGGGCATGACTGCGTCGATCCCGCACCCCACTTTACTTTATGATGATGTACGTGTATCTTGTGTCTTTTTTTAGGATAATGTATCTTGTGTCTATGAGCCTATGCATTGCTCCCTAGAGAAGTAATTAAGTTTTGCTTGATCGATCTCCTCTGCTAGCATCACTTACTACATTGGATCAATCCTAATGTTGATGTCCACAGGACACGATGTACTGTTCTACTATTATGGGTAAAAATGTCATGGTTTTCTGGTCATGTCAACTGAACTGTTGTGTCAAATTATGTTCCTTTTCTTTGTTTCTTTATTATTGAACTAGTACAAATGCCCGTAAAGGACGGAAAAAATTTCAAACGTGCTCCACATGTCATTATGCAACACTTCTTATATCCAATTTTGACGAGTAAATTGCTCAAAACTATCACATTTGTGGCTAGGGCACTCCAAAACTTATGTGCCATGTGAGTAACAAATCACACTGCTTCGAAACTAAGCCGCAAATAAGCACAAAACTGACCGGTTGGACCCACATGTCATGTCAACGCGGAATATCTACGCGGACAATACACAATCAAGTCCCTGTAACTTAAGAAAAGCAATCGGTCCTGTTAGTTTTTTTTAGAAAAGCAATCAAGTTCTTGCGTATGCCGGCGTGGTGGCACCGATCGTGGCTGCTCCGGCCTTGGTTGCGCCGTCATTGTGCAGTTGCTTGTGGCCGCTGCTGCTGCCCGCTACTGCTGCACGCGGTGGCCACCGCTGCTGTGCCGCTGCACGCTCCCGCCGCCGCTGGCTCGTCAGATCCCCTGCTGTTAGCCTGCCCCTCGCCACTGAGGGCATGACAAATGCATAGTCTCAGGATGATTCCTCACATGTCATGTAGGACCGGATGTCAAAAAAATTAGGTTTGGATGGGGAAAGCGGGATCCTCTGTAAGAGGCGGGTGCTTGGGGAGAAAAAATATGGTCTGGTGTAAAAAGCTAAAAATGTTTGAGTGAAGAGTAGAGATGCATATGTATTAGAGTCTTTATTTTCTATTACAGATGCCTCATGTTTCCTTTTTCTCATGGGGCATCTGTAGATGTCTCATGTTACCTTTCCTCATGGTGCATATGTATCCATATGCCATCATAGATCATGCCCTGGGTCGCATGCTTCCTTGCGCTGCTTGATCTCCTGCTGCTCCACGCTTACGCGTATGACACCGTTTTCAGATCTCGCCGAGAAGCACCATCCGATCAAATCTGCCGAAATTGCCTCTCCCAATCGATCACCCCGAAAATCGGTGCACGCTTCTCCAGATCGTTTAATTGACTCATGGCGTATCTTGAGTTTCATGCACATGATTCCCTGACCACAACATCGAATCTTTTCCTCCAGATCAACAACCGCATCCTCAAATCGAACATTGCTCATGATCCCACTTGTTAGAATTACGGGGATGTAGTTGTGAGCAGCAAGGTCTAGGGTTACGGGGATGTAGGGGCTAATACCGGAGATGGTGTCGGTGAAGGAGATGGAAGGGGGTATTGGTGGAGGTAGAGCTAGAGTAGAGGTAGGCGGAGGAGGCCGTGGCCGCGGCGACGATGGTGGCGCCCCGCCTGAAGTAGTCGGGTGGCGGCAGCGGTGGTGGGGTTGGCGGGTTAGCCATTCCCTAAGATCGAAAGTCTGATACCATGTAGAATTATATTGAATAATTGTTGATGCAATATTTTGCTGGTGAGATGCAGAGGCCGGGGGTATACCTCCTTTTCGAAAAAATAAAATATTTTACCGGTACAAGAAGTATATATAAGAGCTAAGCCGCACCTACCTAGTCTTATTATAAACCGAATAGGAGTCATAATCCTATTACAAGTTGTATTCTAACAAATACTCATGTTTCAAATTTTCATGAGGACCGGGCTAGATGGGATGAGGATAAATATCCTGATACTCTGGTTGTGTACGGTCTTGATGGGACCATGAGTTATTTTTATCTAAAATTAAAAAAATAACTGTGTGGCCAGGTATCCAGCTTTTCAAAAAGATAGCCAGCAGTTAATATGCACTACCCTTTCATTAAAGAAAGAAAAAAAGACAAGGAACATAATTTGACACGACAGCCCAGTTAACATTACCAGAAAAGCAATGGCATTGTACACACATAGTAGTACTATAACAGGTGTCCGGTGGACATCAACATTAAGATTGCTACAACGTACTCCATCAAAGAAATATGAGAGCGTTTTTAGTGATCTAAACGTTCTTATATTTCTTTACAGAGATAGGAGAGATGCTAGCTGAGAGCGATCGATCAAGCAAGCTTAATTACTACTCTATGGACTAGGGAGCAAACACACGCAATGCAACACACATGCACATGATAATGTAGCGCGATCGACGAGGCTGGACGAGTAGGCACGTTCCCGCGCGGGCGCGCTAGCTCACGCCCATTTGGACATGACGGCCATGCCGCCGGCGCCGAGGAGGACGGCGGTGAGGCAGATGAGCTGGAGCTTGACGCTGCCCTGCAGCTTGGGCCCCATGAAGTCGGCGGCGAGAAGCTCGACGAGCGCCATGTAATGCAGGAGGCCCGCGGAGGCGGCGTTGAGCAGGCCGACGACGATGAGCGCGGTGGGGCTGTTGTCCTGGTACACTTTCGTGAGCGCCAGCCCAAGCGCGATCCCGAACGGCGTGGTAGTGGAGAAGAAGAAGACCAGCCCGGCCTTCATCTTGGTGCCGTATTCCGCCTGGAGGATGCAGCCGCCGAGCCCCATCCCCTCGAACATCTGGTGGAAGCACATGGCGGCCACCAGCGGCCGGATGGTGCACACGCTCTGCGACGCCCCCATGCCCAGCCCGATCACCACCGAGTGCACCACGATGCCCATCTCCAGAACCTGCACATATATGCACAAAATTAATCAAGCATCCATAGAAACTTGAGTGTAGAACTGCAGCACTAGCTAATTCATCCAAAAGCTCTAGCTTTGAAGGTGGACTATGCATTTATATGTCAGTCGTGTCTTAAACTCAAGACCTTTTGACTTCGATATCATTTAAAACTGCACGCATCAACCAGTTCATCTAAAAGCTTAAGCTGATGAAGAAAGACGGGCTATGCATTTATACGTCAATATTGAATAACAAGAACTAGAAAACTTCTTCTTTTTGAAACGGATCCAGTGGCAATTTCTGCTCTGTGCATGATTTTGTTTCGGAAAGAAAGCTTAAAGTGCTGACTGTACTTTTGAAGATTTTGTTTCATTTTTATTGTGAATTGTGACTTTCTGAGTACTAGTTGTCTTCACATTACAGTAGAGTACATGCCTACTCTTGAATAAAAGGATTCCCCTACGCAGAAAGTCACAATTCACAATAATTTTAGAGAAACCAGGACTAAGTCATTGTATTTGCTTAATAACTAATATAAGGCTGTCATAGTGAGGAGTAACATATACTAGTATCATGCATATGATACTAGTGTATGATACTACATCCATAGTGCATAGTATCATAAAGTAGTATCATAGGTGGTCTCATTTATTGCCATGCATGACACATAGTAGCATAACATATCTACTTATGTTAGTATGACCCTCCCTCTCTTCTTTAATTTCCTGCCACGTAAACATGTTTGCGAGTTCCAAGTATATGATACTAGTTATGTTACCCTCATTATGGCCAGCCTAAGGAGGTAGCTACATGCATGAAGCCTCAGTTAGTAGCCATTCGGGAAGTAGAAGGTCAGATTTGCGTGGTCATGCTTGGTAAGCTTGATTGTTTTTGGCAAACTAAAGTCAAACATGATGCATGCATGTAACTTAGTTGAGCTAATTAAAACTTATCTGGATGTTCACATCTTATATAAACTATTAGGTAGCTAGACAAATGGAGGATTAGCCACTATGTTTGATTCAGTTCGTTGTCGATCTCTAGCTAGCCGCGACAACCAAGTACGGCACTGAGACGAAAACAATCTTAAGTACTGATGCAATCACGGAGATGATCTACATATTTAATATTCCATGTGAGATGAAGTCAACGAGTAGCGTAGGCCTCGACATTTGGAGTCGATCGGCCGGCACCTATGGCGTAAAAACTAAGAAAAAGTACAGCACGGGCGTACGGAGCCGGTCCTTGAGAGATTTGATTGGCGGCCATGCATGGATCCATGGTTGAGTTGAAAACCATCTGAACGACGGTGTGCAAGCGGGAATTAATTGTGCGAGTGCAACACACAAGATTATATACCTGAACGACGACGCGGTTCCGGCGGAGCTGCATCTGGCCGGCCTCGGCGTCGTCGGGCTTGGCCAACGCCGTCCCGTGGCCGTGACCGTGGGTGTGCCAGTGTGCTTCCGGCTCCGGGCTCTCGAGGTTGGCGACGGCGGCGCTGCTGGGAGCCCCGGCATCCTGGCCCGTCTTCTTGCGGTTGTAGAAGGTGAGCATGAGGGAGTCGACCATGAGCGTGAAGACGGCGGCGAGCATGGCGACGAAGGTGGTGAAGGGGAACTGCCTCCAGGGCTTCTCGGGGAGGCATGGCGAGTTGAGGTTGTCAAACGAGTCCGGGAGCACGTGCATGTAGCCGGTGGAGAGGATGACCCCGGACGCGAAGGCCTTGACGACGTAGAAGAGGTTGCGGTCGGGCTGGAGCGCCGGCACCGACTTGGCGAAGAGCGGCAGGCAGACGCCGATGACGCTGGAGACGAGGATGGTCGGGATGCCGATGAGCTTGAGGCGCAGCGCCTTGGGGACGTTGTGGCAGGCGTCGTCCGTCGCCAGGGCGGCGCAGACGTCGGTCGCCGGGTCGGTCGCCGGTGTCTGGGCATGGGCGAGGAGGGGGGAGGTGCAGCAGAGTAGGAGAGCGAGCGAGAGCGAGACGAGCGCTAGGGCTTGCGACGACGGCATTGCTCGATCCCGCCGTGCGTCTCCTCTTTACTTTTGGTGTGGAGCTGGTTGTACTTGTCGTACGGCTAACTGCTTTACTAGCACTGATTGCCGATGATGATGAGTAGTGTGGTTTGAGGATGTGTAGATGGCGGGATTATATAGAGTTTGGAGTTGATGGAAGCTGGAGACCAGAGTGATCCTTCCAACTAGCCCGCGCGGTGTACGTGGGTTACCTTAGAGCATGTAGATGTACAATGGTTCTATTTTAGAAATGCCACGTAGGATAAATGATGAGATGAAGGAAAAAAATTAAAAGAAAAAATTTATCTTCTCATATTTAAGAGAAGACAAGAGATGATCTCTTAGCATAATATGTCTCACCATGTTTTTACGAATAGCTAGTTATTGAAATAACACTGAGAGATGACCCTTTGTAGATATGTTTTTTTGTCATCTGTAAATTACATGCAAGACTTAAGATAATATTATCTTATCAACCATTGTAGATGCCCTAAGAGCATCTTCAGAGAGAATATCGGGTGATACCATCACGTGTATACTCCCATGATACCAATTTGAAAATATTAATTAAAAGGTTTAAAATATTCCAAAAAAATGTGAACGTTGACAACACATATGTGTACAAACCTTAAAAAATTCAGACCGAAATACAAAGTACACAGAGAGAAACAAAAAAGACAAAACTGGATGTCAATAATGTAGGTTATGACAGTATTCATGCTTTTTGTCTTTATTGACACTATTATGCTGAATTTATCTTTTTTTTCTACACATGTAATTTGACTTTGAACTTTGATCTGATTTTTTTTACAGATTGTAGACACATGTGTTGTGAACATCCACTTCTTCTTCTTTTTTAAATTTCTGAAACATCTAAATTTGATTTTTTTTTAAATTGGTGTCATGGGAGCATACGGTATCACCTGATATTCACGCAGCATCTATAATCACAACCCTCAATCCGACCTCATATGTCCGCAGACGTATTCGAGCACATCCACAGACAGGAGCAAGTAACCCCTCATTTCATCGATGATGTTGCAAGCACAATCCTCAAATGTAAACCCATATTTCCATACTACACCATGCATGTCATGTGGAATTCATCTACGTACTAGATCAAACGATCTACATTTGAAAGAAACTAATGTACTTCTACTCATTGTTGGAGATGTAGATGACTCCCGTGCCGGATGGACTGGCCTCGTGATCATTGGCGGCGGGCAGCATCTCCGGCTTATCTTCCTTGTCATCATCCTAGAGGTCTGCGAACAGCTGCTCCAGCCTCACGTCCACGAGGTAGATACGGTGTTGATTGGCCGCCATCTCCCGGTTGGACCGAATCGAGTCAAGGATGGCGGCTTGCTCTGCCTCGAACACTGTGGTCGCCTTTGTGGCAAACCAACACGTCTCAAAATCCACCTCTGCCATGCCAAAGACATCGGGGACCTCCATGCCCGGCACCTCGTCCGCGTATCCTCCATGGCAGTGTCCTCCTCCTCCTCCTCCTCTGGCAGCTTCTCCTTTGGCACGTCCTCTTTTGGCACCCGCTCCTCCTCCTCCATCACCGCAAGCTCGCAGGCGTTGTGTGCCTCCTTCGAGGCGAGCATCTTGGCTTGGATCTCCGTTCGGTGCTCAAGTGTGATGATGTGTCCAATTTATGTGAGGATTTCAATACTTATTTTGTGCCTTCATGGTAGGCTTTGTGGAGTTTTATCGCGTTCGCGCACCTCTTTTTGTCGGTATTCCGTGTAACATCTTTTGGAGCAAATAATAATTTAGGAAAGGAATCTCTGAAAATGGTAGTGAAATCATGTATTTAATGTGATAATCATCTACCATAAAAGAATGGTGAAAAGCAGCCAAAGGAGGAGTTGTTGTGGAGCCTCCGGAGCAAAAGACGACGCTCCATACAAGCACGCCCGCTCATATGGGCGGTTGTATGATACTCATGTGCCGCTGCCTTGTCCACTACTTCCACCGTATTAAATCGGATCAGGGATCAGACGCGCAGAGACAGCAGAAACTTGTCCAGAAGGTAGGACCCTAGCCTCCGGAGATCATCCGGAGGAGGAACTAGCAAGGAGGAGATCGCCATCTTCACCACCGAGCACAAGGGGGCTACAACATCATCACCACTGCCATCATCATCCACATCCATCTCATTGTAACATCAGGAACCCTAGTTGTTACGTGTGTGATTCATTCATGTTTTCCATCACCATCCTTATGATGTTTGTTGTCTCCATGTGTGAGTAGACCCTGATTCTTGGGGATATGGATGAACCTTGGTATGTATAGAAGCTGAAACGTTATATTGGATATGAGATCCTCTGTTGAATGCTTAGTTTAATAAACTTCGTGGATGATGTGAAGGGTCCCTACTCAGCATTATCGCCGAAAGGCCACGAAGTGTATCATTGTCGTTGTAGAGATTGGGATGTGAAGGTAATTCAAGGTGACAATAAAAAGCCTTTGCAATTGATAGGGGGTTTATGAAGAACCCTTAGAGAGGCCGCGTCCATGGGGTAACTCTTAATTACCTTGGTCATAACCTGCAGGTGGGAGACTATGGTGATGGCGTGTGTGGCACGAAGTCTACTCAGACTAGAATGTGTACTGTACCCGGCTCCGCCCAGCATAATCATCAAGAGTGGCTCAAGTATCCGGATCATATTATGTAGATGCATAAGTTGCGCTAGAAACATACCAATGGGGATTCCAGACACCCTGAGGACACCTTAACCCTCTATGATTTCCACTTGTTACTCGTGTTGTTGTTTTCTATTTACTTATATGTTATTTACTTTCAGATCGCTCTACATCAAAATCACTATTTACTTCCGGCCCCACTTTGTTTGTAGTCTACAATCACTTGCATGCACAAATCCATAATTCACAACAAGAAGCAACGCTAAATTCCTGTGGTCCATGTGGGATCTATACTCTTACTTCGAAAAGGCTACAACTAAACCATGTGCATTTGCAGGAAATCACGTCAACATGTTATATGATAATCTTCTGCCAGACCATGGTAGAGGACGATCTTGGATTGAACTGGAAGAGGGAGAGGAGGGAAATGGCAGCGGGGCTAGGGTTGCCTCGCCGTCCGACTTAAATAGCCGGATCTTGAAAAATATTTGGACTAGTAAAAGTATAAACATTTGCGCTCTCCTATGAGAACTTGAAGAAGGGAAGCAGGAACATGGCAGCGTTAGAGAACCGAGTTAGCCACCCTCTCGTGAAAATTCTAGTTATATAACTACTAAATTTTTGTCCGTTCCATCTCCAATGCTTCTTTGATCACTATTCCTCAACTTTCAAGGCAATGAATGGAAAGATAGCAACGTCGCAACCAAACAGTTAAGTACATTTGTTGCTTCTTCTCCTCAGCCTTACAAAAGTGGTAGATTTCGCTGTTAATATACGGACCATTTAACTCTACTTGTAAGCTTTTGCTGCTGTTGTTGTTGTGAAGGAGACACGACAGTCAATTTCATTAATGGAACCACGCGCTTAGCAACCTGTTGAATCTAAAAGGAAAGCATAGCGCCTCTTAACGAGGCGTCGATAATGGACTCACGTGGGCAGTGGGCTCATAGTCAATAAACACTAAACAGACCCCAGAACACAAACACAAAAATCGAAAATTCAGAATCCACATGAGCTCAGGAGCAACAACAGTGGCATTTTGCACACATAGAACTAAGATCAGTCTCCTTTAGCTTGTTACAATCATCCAGCAAACAGAGCATATCTTTTTTTTTTCGAGCAATGCTACACCTACAGGAAGTCACGAAACCATCCCGCCGGGACACACCGTACATAAAAATTTGACAAATAAGAATAGGACAAGTCGGCACGTAAGCTCAGTACATAAGAATTTGCGCGTAAGTCTAGCATTTTTGTTTTTTCCCTCGCATGGTGCCAGCAGCTGATAATGGTTTTATTATTGTACAAACTTTACAATGCTCACTACCTACCTCCAAGCGTCGAACTTGAAAGCAACTTTTGAAGTACACCCTGAGTACAATTGAAGTACACGGCTAGTAGAGTACATCCCACAGGCACACCAGTACACCCGGCCGACTCTAATCATGCTGCTTCCGCATGACGTGGGTAACTAACTGCCCTTGATGGCTCGATCAAATCTTAGCAGCTGACTTTGTACAAGTATCGATTGATTGATTTACTATATTTTTCTCAGTGGTCTCTAGGGCATTTGCGGCAAGCCGTGCATCAAATCAACATCAGGCACATCTCATGCCATAAAAAAGAGAAAAATGAAGCATCTCCGTATAGTTTGGGACGGATGCGGGTACGACGATATGCTCAAGGAATTTGTGAGACGATTAAGCTAATCTAGGCTCGATGGGTGCACAGCACCGTGCGGTTGAGCTGTTCGTGTCGGCCGGCTGCGGCTTCCATTATAATTATATTATAGTGGTTATATAATGCTAGTACCACTCCTACTAACCCTGTTTTGACTTTGCGCTATATATGTTGTACTACTAGGATAGTGTCAGTTCTGTCTTAGCTCAAAATGACGTCGTGATTGCGCTATGCAAAGGACAAGTTCTGTCTTGTTAGTTCTGCAGTCACTTTAGACCCTCGATCTCTAAAAAAATTTGGACGATGGATGACAGCATAATGAGAAATATAAGCAGCGGATACATAGATAAGCTATTTGGACTTGTGTATATGTTTGAACTGTTCGTGATAGCGCTATAGTAAGCTTCTGTGACTTGTGGCAAAATCATAAACAACCCTGTTTTCTGAGAAAATAATGGAGCTGACTTTTTATTTTGTCATGCGGATATAGATGGATGTGGATAGATAGATGCTTCTGTTTCGTGCGTTTATATGCCACCGCTGTTGGTCAACTCTGTGTCGTTGCTGGTCTCGTCAAAGACGCCACGGGCACATATGCCTACCCAGAAAATTAATATGTTGAATGATTGCATATAGTCATTATATTTTGGACCCTCTTTTCTGACGAACGTTCGCCGGAAAATATGGCATTTGCGAATGTTTTCATGGCATTTTTAATTGCGTGGGTGACAGTTTTTTTAGAACGACATGACATTTTCTGGGTTAAAGACCCAAAATTACCATCTTTCGAGAAAAAATGGCATGCCGCTTTGATAAAACTGTCACCCGCACATAACTAAAAATACCTTTAAAATCGTTCGAAAGTGGCAACTTTTTCCCAGTGAACGTTCGCCAAGGAACATTACCGTATATTTTTTTATTAAAACCATAGACCGTCATTCAATTGTGTGTGTCTATGCATTGCTCCTTAGTCCCAGAAGTAGTAATTAAGCTTACTTGATCTAGCATCTCACGTACATTGTAGCAATCCTATTGTTGATGCCCGCTAGACACAAAGTATTTGGGATGCGTTTAGTTACCTGCATCGTTTTTTGCCACTTTGCATACTTGTCCCAGTAGGGCCTGGCTGAGCATATGCAAGCAAAAAACCAACATTTGCATGTTGATTGGTTGCCTACATTGCATCAAGGCCTGGGTGGGTGCATGTTGTTTGGTTGCCTGTGCTTGTGCTTGGGGTGTGAGCAGATGCAAAGCACAGTTGTTTGGTTGTGTGCAAGTACTTGATCTGCTCATCCCTTTTAAATGTGGTGGACTTACCACCCATTTGACAACACACAACATAGAGGGGATGATCAACACAAGAACAGCAGCAGAAGAACATGAAGAACAGAGCACAAAACATGAAAATAGGTAGCTAAGCTAGGCATAAGTAGGATAATAACAGTACTAGACATAAGTTTAAAGAGGGGGGCATCCCATGCCCCTCCTGGACCCTAGGGTGCTGCTCCCTGGGCAAAATATGGACATGTTCACAGCAAAAGACAAGTTCAAACATAACCTAAACTACTTCGGTTCAGAGTTTCAGACTTGACAGCCGAACTAGAGGGCCTGAGTGATGTCGCCAACGCATCTGTGCGTAGAGCACCGGACCATGCAGATGTTGGAGTTGTTGGCGTTGAAGATCTGCACCTTCAGCCCCATGCCGGAGAGCTTGACGACTACAAGGTCACCGGGGACGATCTTGTGTCAGCAGCAGAAGTACTCCCAGCCACGCCACAACACTATGTGCCCCTTGAACATCTGCACCTGGACCCAGAACTCTCACCACTTGTTGGCATAGAGGCTGACGATGTTGACCGGCCATTGCTTCATCACCGGCCACTTGTTGGAGAGCTTGAAGACTACAAGGTCGCCGCTGACCGGTCATTGCTTCATCACCGGCCTGAATTTACGTGGGGTGATGAGCATGGCGATGTCTTCCTCGTCACTGGTCTGCACGTAGAACCTGATAGGTTCCCGTGCACCCTCCTCGTGGCCGGTCCTCAGCCACCTGCCAGCGCTCAACGACATCCTCATGTAGTCCACCCTGCCAGGGAGCACCACCCTCTTCAGCCACTGGATGGTGGGGATGAGGTCCTCTGCCCCCTCCGCGCCTGCGACGACCTGCGCACCATCGCCGGCTCTGTCCCACTCCGTCTTCATTATATTGTCAGCAAGATGGACATCAGTTAGCAACATATGACATATGATCAAAACTAACAAGTAGGCATCATCTATGCTCACTAAACACATCTTACAATGATCACTATTAACACATGATCAGTGCTACTCTGATCAATGCTTACAGTTATCAGTGCTAACACTGATCAGATCAAGGCACCACTCACATGTCCTACTTGCACCTATTATTTTTGGCATTCAGGTGTGTCCCACTTGCATGCCACATGCACTCACGTACCCTAGCAACAAGAGCAAGAGGAGCACTAAGAACTAACAATAGTAGCAAGAACAGTATCATATACACTAGTAACAACACTAAGAACTAACGATGTGGCAGTACAAAGTAACAATGTGCCACTACAAACTAATAATTTGGTAGTAAAAAGTAACAATATGGTGCTAAAATTATGCAAACTAACATTGCACTATGAACAATCTAGCCATGTGGGATGAACAAAGTATGCATACACTCTGGTTCATCCCCAAAACAATAGATTCTGATCGAATCTGGTCAAATCGGTTTGAATTGGATCGAATCGGGTCCAATGTACGGGCCACAATCTAATCTAACACACTTAGAACTACCTTAACAACCCTAAGTACGAAGCAAAGAGAGATTTGAGAGCTTATAGCGGGGGTTGCCGGTGTAGCGTACATCGGCCATGGTGAAAAGCCGGGCAGGAAGAGGGGTGTTGTCGCCGCTGATGAAGAGGACCCGGCCATTTCGAGGGCCGCGGCAGTGCTCCTCGTCCTGCGCCGGCTCGAAGATGATGTCGGCGTCCTGGAGCTCCCCTCCCCTTGCACCGGACGCAGAGGAGAAAACCCCTGTATGGGGGTAAAAATAACCCCATAAGAGGGCCCTACAAAGGACGGCGTCGGTGGGTGGTTTTAGCCGAAGGAGAGGTCTACCGGCTCCGGTGGCGAAGCCAGAGCGACCAACGTCGGCGCTGCATTGGCCTGGGGCGGCGGCATGGTGCAGAAAGGGGAGGGAGCTCACAGTGCCGTCGCCAGATCTACTTCGGCTGCGGAGAGGTCGGCAATCCACCTCTCTTCGATGGGATTGCTACCGGCGATGACCGGAATGGGTGGGGCATGGCGAGATGGCTGCGTGGTGATAACCCACAAGTATAGGGGATCGCGACATTTTTCGTGGGTAGAGTACTCAACCCAAATTTATAGATTCGACACAATGGGAGCCAAAGAATATTTGTAAGTATTAGCAGCTGAGTTGTCAATTTAACCACACCTGGAGATTAATTATCTGCAACAAAGTGATCAATAGCAAAGTAGTATGATAATTTTGATAGTAGTAGCAACAGCAATAGTAACGGTAACAGTGATAGCAATAGTTTTGTAGCAGTGACAATAATAACAGCAGTAGTAGTAACTTAGCAAGATCAATATGTAGGAAAATCATAGGCATTGGATCGCTGATTTGTTGGATGATATTCATCATGTGACAGTTACAAACTAGGGCGATACGACACTAGCTCCAGTTCATAAATATAATGTAGGCATGTATTCCGTAAATAGTCATACGTGCTTATGGAAAGAACTTGCATGAAATCTTTTGTCCTACCCTCCCGTGGCAGCGGGGTCCTATTGGAAACTAAGAGATATTAAGATCTCCTTTTAATAGAGAACCGGAACAAAGCATTAACACACGGTGAATACATGAACACCTCAAACTACAGTCATCACCGGGAAGTGTCCCGACTATTGTCATTTCGGGGTTGCCGGATCATAACACGTAGTAGGTGACTATAACTTGCAAGAACGTATATAGAACATGGATATAATGGTGATAACATAACGGTTCAGATCTGAAATCATGGCACCCGGGCCCAAAGTGACAAGCATTAAGCATGGCAAAGTCATAGCAACATCAATCTCAGAACATGATGGATACTAGGGATAAGCCCGAACAAAACTAACTCGATTACATGATGAATCTCATCCAACTCCTCACCGACCAACGAGCCTACGAAGGAATTACTCACTCCCGGTGGAGAGCATCATGGAATTTGTGACGGAGGAGGGTTGGTGATGATGAAGATCGAAGATCCCCCTCTCCGGAGCCCCAAATGGACTCCAGATCTGGCCTCCCGGTGAAGAACAGGAGGTGACGACGGCTCCATCTCGTGAAACGCGATAATTCTTCTTCCCTGATTTTTTCTGGAAATATGTGATTTTATAGTGTCATTTCAGGGTCTGCAGGGCCACCAGGTGGGGACAACCCACCTGGGCGCACCTGGAGGGGCGCGCCCTGGTGAGTTGTGCCCACCCAGGTGCCCCCTTCGGTGGTTCTTGGCTCCAGAAATCATCTATATTCATATAAAAATTCCTCGCAAAGTTTCGTTTCAATCCGAGAACTTTTATTTCTGCACAAAAACAACATCATGGTAGTTCTGCTGAAACCAGCGTCAGCCTGGGTTAGTTTGATTCAAATCATGCAAATTAGAGTCCAAAACAAGAGGAAAAGTGTTGATGTATCATGTGTCCATCGGGGAAACCGAACGGGCGGTGAGGTGAGAGAGAGGGAGTGGGTGTGAACTGACGAGGGGGTGACAGGAGGGGCATGGGGGGTTATGAGTCATCGCTTCGTCTCCCGCGCTTCCCCAGGCATGCAGGCTCTCGCCACATGTGGCTCGAGCGAGCCTGGCTCGCAAAAAACGGTCGATTCGGACGTTCCTCCATAGCTAGGCCCTGAAGGAAATATGCCCTAGAGGAAATAATAAAGTTGTTATTTTATATTTCCTTATATCATGATAAATGTTTATTATCCATGCTAGAATTGTATTAACCGTAAACTTGATACCTGTGTGGATACATAGACAAAACACCGTGTCCTTAGTAAGCCTCTACTATACTAGCTCGTTAATCAAATATGGTTGAGTTTCCTAACCATAGACATGTGTTGTCATTTGATGAATGGGATCACATCATTAGGAGAATGATGTGATGGACAAGACCCATCCGTTAGCTTAGCATGTTGATCGTTCAGTTTTATTGCTATTGCTTTCTTCATGTCAAATACATATTCCTTCGACTATGAGATTATGCAACTCCCGGATACCGGATGAATACCTTGTGTGCTATCAAACGTGACAACGTAATTGGGTGATTATAAAGATGCTCTACAGGTATCTCCGAAGGTGTTTGTTGGGTTGGCATAGATCGAGATTAGGATTTGCCACTCCGAGTATCGGAGAGGTATCTCTAGGCCCTCTCGGTAATGCACATCATAATAAGCCTTGCAAGCAATGTGACTAATGAGTTAGTTGCGGGATGATACATTATGGAACGAGTAAAGAGACTTGTCGGTAACAAGATTGAACTAGGTATGAAGATACCGACGATCGAATCTCGGGCAAGTAACATACTGATGACAAAGGGAATAACTTATGTTGTCATTACGGTACGACTGATAAAGATCTTTGTAGAATATGTAGGAACCAATATGAGCATCCAGGTTCCGCTATTGGTTATTGACCAGAGAGGTGTCTCGGTCATGTCTACATAGTTCTTGAACCCGTAGGGTCCGCACGCTTAATGTTCGATGACAGTTTTGTATTATATGAGTTATGTGATTTGATGACCGAATGTTGTTCAGAGTCCTGGATGAGATCACGGGCATGACAAGGAGTCTCAAAATGGTCGAGTGGTAAAGATTGATATATAGGACAATGGTATTCGGACACCGGAAGTGTTTCGGGATGCACCGGGTACTTATCGGGTCACCGGAAGGGGTTCCGGGCACCCCCGGCAAAAGATATGGGCCTTATTGGTCAAGAGGGAAAACACACCAGCCGCAAAGGGGCTGGTACGCTCCCCATATGGGCTGGCCAAATTGGAGAAGGAAAGGGGAAGAAGGTAAGGAAAAAAGGAATAGGATTCCCCCTTCCCCCTCTTACCTTCCTACTCCGAATAGGAATAGGAAAGGGGGAAGCCGAATTGGGAGGACCCTGATACGTCTCCAACGTATCTATAATTTTTGATTGCTCCATGCTATATTATCCTCTGTTTTGGATGTTTATGGGATTTATTATTCACTTTTATATTATTTTTGGGACTAACCTATTAACCCAGAGCCCAGTGCCAGTTTTTGTTTATTCCTTGTTTTAGAATATCGCAGAGAAGGAAAACCAAACGGAGTCCAATTGACCTGAAACTTCACGGAACTTATTTTTGGATCAGAAGAAGCCCAGAAGACTTGGAGTGCACGTCAGGGGATCTACGAGGAAGCCACGAGGCAGGGGGCGCGCCCACCCCCCTTGGGCGCGCCCTCCACCCTCGTGGGCCCCTCGTGGCTCCCCTGGCGTACTTCTTCCGCCTATATATCTCCATATACCCTAAAACGATCGAGGAGCACAATAGATCGGGAGTTCCGCCGCCAGAAGCCTCTGTATCCACCGAAAACCAATCTAGACCCGTTCCGGCACCCTAACGGAGGGGGAATTCCTCTCCGGTGGCCATCTTCATCATCCCGGTGCTCTCCATGACGAGGAGGGAGTAGTTCTCCCTCGGGGCTAATGGTATGTACCAGTAGCTATGTGTTTGATCTCTCTCTCTCTCTCGTGTTCTTGAGGTGATACGATCTTGATGTATCGCGAGCTTTGCTATTATATTTGGATCCTATGATGTTTCTTCCCCCCTCTATTCTCTTGTAATGGATTGAGTTTCCCCTTTGAAGTTATCTTATCGGATCGAGTCTTTAAAGATTTGAGAACACTTGATGTATGTCTTGCCGTGCGTATCTGTGGTGACAATGGGATACCACGTGATTCACTTGATGTATGTTTTGGTGATCAACTTGCGGGTTCCGCCCATGAACCTATGCATAGGGGTTGGCACATGTTTTCGTCATGATTCTCCGGTAGAAACTTTGGGGCACTCTTTGAGGTTCTATATGTTGGTTGAATAGATGAATCTGAGATTGTGTGATGCATATCGTATAATCATACCCCTGGATACTTGAGGTGACATTGGTGTATCTAGGTGACATTAGGGTTTTGGTTGATTTGTGTCTTAATGTGTTATTCTAGTACGAACTCTAGGGTTGTTTGTGACACTTATAGGAATAGCCCAACGGATTGATTGGAAAGAATAACTTTGAGGTGGTTTCGTACCCTGCCATAATCTCTTCGTTCGCTCTCCGCTATTAGTGACTTTGGAGTGACTCTTTGTTGCATGTTGAGGGATAGTTATGTGATCCAATTATGTTATTATTGTTGAGAGGACTTGCACTAGTGAAAGTATGAACCCTAGGCCCTGTTTCAACGCATTGCAATACCGTTTACGCTCACTTTTATCATTAGTTACCTTGCTGTCTTTATATTTTCATATTACAAAAACCTATATCTACCATCCATATTGCACTTGTATCTCCATCTCTTCGCCGAACTAGTGCACCTATACAATTTACCATTGTATTGGGTGTGTTGGGGACACAAGAGACTCTTTGTAATTTGGTTGCAGGGTTGCTTGAGAGAGACCATCTTCATCCCACGCCTCCTACGGATTGATAAACCTTAGGTCATCCACTTGAGGGAAATTTGCTACTGTCCTACAAACCTCTGCACTTGGAGGCCCAACAACGTCTACAAGAAGAAGGTTGTGTAGTAGACATCAAGCTCTTTTCTGGCGCCGTTGCCGGGGAGGTGAGTGCTTGAAGGTATATCTTTAGATCTTGCAATCGAGTCTTTTAGTTTGTTGTTTTATCACTAGTTTAAAAGAGAACTACAAAAAATGGAATTAAGGATGCCTCATATGCTTCATCTTTTTAATGTCTTTCGTGAGAATAAGGATTCCGATAATTGTGCTCAAGTGCCAAAAGAATAATGCATTAGAATGTTTGGCACTAAATATTTGAATGATGAGCATGATTGCAATAGTATGAATTCCTTGAATATCCATGATGCTAATGATATGCAAAGCCACAAGCTTGGGGAAGCTATGTTTGATGAAGATGATATTTTTTGTCCCCCAAGTTTTGATGAGCAAATTTATTATGATGAAAGCATGCCTCCTATTTATGATGATTATATTCATGAAAGTGGATTTGGAGAGGTCATGACTTTATTTTGTGATGAATCCACTATTCCGGGAGAGGTTCCAATTGATTATGAGAACAAAGTTATTATCTATGATGATTATTGTGATGACTTGTATGCTATAAAGAATAATGATATCCATGAAACTTGTCATCATGATTTTAGTTTTCAATTGGATTATGCCTCACATGATAATTATTTTGTTGAGTTTACTCCCACTATTATTCATGAGAAGAATTTTGCTTGTGTGGAGAGTAATAAAATTTCTATGCATGTAGATCATGAAAAGAATGCTTTAGGTGCTGGTTATATTGTTGAATTCATTCATGATGCTACTGAAAATTATTATGATGGAGGAATATATACTTGTAGGAATTGCAATAATATCAAGTTTCCTCCTTATGTGCTTAAAGTTTCAAAGTTATGCTTGCTTTGCCTTCCTATGCTAGTTGATTATTGTTCCCATAAGTTGTTTTTTCACAAAATCCCTATGCATAGGAAGTGTGTTAGACTTAAATGTGCTAGTCATATTCTTCATGATGCTCTCTTTATGTTACAATTCTTATCTTTTATGTGAGCATCATTGAAATCGTCATGCCTAGCTAGGGGCGTCAAACGATAGCGCTTGTTGGGAGGCAACCCAATTTTATTTTTATTCCATGCTTTTTGCTCCTGTTTAGTAATAAATAATTCATCTAGCCTATGTTTAGATGTGTTTTTATGCATTTGATTAGTGTTTGTGCCAAGTAGAACCTTTGGGAAGACTTGGGGAAGGTCTTGTTGATCATGCTGTAAAAAAAACAGAAACTTTAGCGCTCACGAGAATTGCTGCCATTTTTATTTGGAGAGTGCTA
Organism: Triticum urartu; assembly: GCF_056163025.1. Classification (NCBI taxonomy): domain Eukaryota; kingdom Viridiplantae; phylum Streptophyta; class Magnoliopsida; order Poales; family Poaceae; genus Triticum; species Triticum urartu. Next base: position 12,006,919 of record NC_141876.1, on the reverse strand, counting down.
TTTAGTTAATTATTTTTGCAGATAATTAATAGATAAATTCCTCACGTCCAGAAATGTATTTGAGAATTTTATGAGTTCCAGAAGTATACGTTTGATCCAGATTACTACAGACTGTTCTGTTTTTGACAGATTCTGTTTTCTATGTGTTGTTTGCTTATTTTGATGAATCTATGAGTAGTATCGGAGGGTATGAACCATAGATAAGTTGGAATACAGTAGGTTTAACACCAATATAAATAAATAATGAGTTCATTACAGTACCTTTAAGTAGTGTTTTGTTTTCTTTCGCTAACGAAGCTTACGAGTTTTCTACTTTAAGTTTTGTGTTGTGAAGTTTTCAAGTTTTGGGTAAAGATTCGGTGGACTATGGAATAAGGAGTGGCAAGAGCCTAATCTTGGGGATGCCCAAGGCACCCCAAGGTAATATTCAAGTACAACCAAAATCCTAAGCTTGGGGATGCCCTGGAAGGCATCCCCTCTTTCGTCTTCATTCATCGGTAACTTTACTTGGAGCTATATTTTTATTCGCCACATGATATGTGTTTTGCTTGGAGCGTCGTTTTACTTACTTATGTTTTGATTGCTGTTTGAATAAAATACCAAGATCTGAAATTATTAAATGTTAGAGAGTCTTCACATAGTTTCATAATTATTTGACTACTCATTGATCTTCACTTATATCTTTCGGAGTAGTTTGTCATTTGCTCTAGTGCTTCACTTATATCCTTTTAGAGCACGGTGGTGGTTTTATTATATAGAAATAGATGAACTCTCATGCTTCACTTAGATTATTTTGAGAGTCTCAAATAGCATGGTAATTTTCTTAAATAATCCTAATATGCTAGGTATTCAAGATTAGTAAAAAAATCTTATGAGTGTTCTGAATACTAAGAGAAGTTTGATACTTGATGATTGTTTTGAGATATGGTGGTAATAATATCAAAGTCGTGCTAGTTGAGTAGTTGTGAAATTGAGAAATGCTTGTGTTGAAGTTTGCAAGTCCCGTAGCATGCACGTATGGTAAACGTTATGTAACAAATTTGAAACATGAGGTGTTATTTGATTGTCCTCCTTATGAGTGGCGGTCGGGGAAGAGCGATGGTCTTTTCCTACCAATCTATCCCCCTAGGAGCATGCGCGTAGTGCCGAGGTTTTTGATGACTTGTAGATCTTTGCAATAAGTATGTGAGTTCTTTATGACTAATGTTGAGTCCATGGATTATACGCACTCTCACCCTTCCATCATTGCTAGCCTCTTCGGTACCGTGCATTGCCCTTTCTCACATTGAGAGTTGGTGCAAACTTCGCCGATGCATCCAAACCCCGTGATATGATACGCTCTTTCACACATAAACCTCCTTATATCTTCCTCAAAACAGCCACCATACCTACCTATTATGGCATTTCCATAGCCATTCCGAGATATATTGCGATGCAACTTTCCATCGTTCCGTTTATTATGACACGCATCATTATTGTCATATTGCTTTGCATGATCATGTTGTTGACATCGTATTTGTGGCAAAGCCACCGTTCATAATTTTTCATACATGTCTCTCTTGATTCATCGCAATCCCGGTACACCGCCGGAGGCATTCATATAGAGTCATATCTTGTTCTAGTATCAAGTTGTAATCTTTGAGTTGTAAATAAATAGAAGTGTGATGATCATCATTAATAGAGCATTGTCCCAAAAAAGAGAAAGGCCAAATAAAAAAGAAAGGCCAACAAAAAAAGGCCAAATAAAAAAAGAAAAAAAGAAAGGCCAAAAAAAATAAAAAAAATAAAAGGGACAATGCTACTATCCTTTTTCCACACTTGTGCTTCAAAGTAGCACCATGATCTTTATGATAGAGAGTCTCTTGTTTTGTCACTTTCATATACTAGTGGGAATTTTCATTATAGAACTTGGCTTGTATATTCCAACAATGGGCCTCCTCAAGTGCCCTAGGTCTTCGTGAGCAAGCAAGTTGGATGCACACCCACTTAGTTTCTTTTGTTGAGCTTTCATACATTTATAGCTCTAGTGCATCCGTTGCATGGCAATTCCTACTCCTTGCATTAACATCAATCGATGGGCATCTCCATAGCCCATTGATTAGCCTCGTTGATGTGAGACTTTCTCTTTTTTTGTCTTCTCCACATAACCCCCATCATCATATTCTATTCCACCCATAGTGCTATGTCCATGGCTCGCGCTCATATATTGCGTGAAAGTTTATAGGTTTGAGATTACTAAAGTATGAAACAATTGCTTGGCTTGTCATCGGGGTTGTGCATGATGAGAGAATTCTTGTGTGATGAAAATGGAGCATGACTAAACTATATGATTTTGTAGGGACGAACTTTCTTTGGCCATGTTATTTTGAGAAAACATAATTGCTTAGTTAGTATGCTTGAAGTATTATTATTTTTATGTCAATATGAACTTTTATCTTGAATCTTTTGGAGCTGAATATTCATGCCACAATTAAGAAGAATTACATTGAAATTATGCCAAGTAGAACTCCGCATAAAAAATTCTGTTTTTATCATTTACCTACTCGAGGACGAGCAGGAATTAAGCTTGGGGATGCTGATACGTCTCCAACGTATCTATAATTTTTTATTGCTCCATGCTATATAATCCTCTGTTTTGGATGTTTATGGGCTTTATTATTCACTTTTATATTATTTTTGGGACTAACCTATTAACCCAGAGCCCAGTGCCAGTTTCTGTCTTTTCCTTGTTTTAGAATATCGCAGAAAAGGAAAACCAAACGGAGTCCAATTGACCTGAAACTTCACGGAACTTATTTTTGGATTAGCAGAAGCCTAGAAGACTTGGAGTGCACGTCAGGGAATCTACGAGGAAGCCACGAGGCAGGGGGCGCGCCCTCCACCCTCGTGGGCCCCTCGTGGCTCCCCTGACGTACTTCTTCCGCCTATATATCTCCATATACCCTAAAACGATCGAGGAGCACAATAGATCGGGAGTTCCGCCGCCAGAAGCCTCCGTAGCCACGGAAAGCCAATGTAGACCTGTTCCGGCACCCTGCCGGAGGGGGAATCCCTCTCCGGTGGCCATCTTCATCATCCCGGTGCTCTCCATGACGAGGAGGGAGTAGTTCTCTGATACGTCCATTTTGCATCATGCTTTTATATCGATATTTATTGCATTGTGGGCTGTTATTTCACATTATGTCACAATACTTATGGCTATTCTCTCTTATTTTACAAGGTTTACATAAGGAGGGAGAATGCCGGCAGCTAGAATTCCGGGCTAGAAAAGGAGCAAATATTAGAGACCTATTCTGCACAACTCCAAAAGTCCTGAAACTCCACGGAATGCCTTATAATAAATAATGAAAAATCCTCGCCAAAGATGAAGACTAGGGGGCCCACACCCTTTCCACGAGGGTGGGGGCGCCCCCCCCCTAGGGCGCGCCCCCTACCTCGTGGGCCCCATGGTGGCTCTCCGATGACCATCTTCTCCTATATGAAGTCTTTCGTCGAGAAAAAAATAAGAATCAACCTTTCGGGACGAAACTCCGCCGCCATGAGGCGGAACCTTGGCGGATCCAATCTAGAGCTCTGGCAGAGCTGTTCTGCCAGGGAAACTTCCCTCCCGGAGGGGGAAATCATCGCCATCGTCATCACCAACGCTCCTCTCATCGGGAGAGGGCAATCTCCATCAACATCTTCATCAGCACCATCTCATCTCAAAACCCTAGTTCATCTCTTGTATCCAATTCTTGTCTCCAAGTCCGGGATTGGTGCTAGTTGGTTGCTAGTAGTGTTAATTACTCCTTGTAGTTGATGCTAGTTGGTTTAATTGGTGGAAGATCATATGTTCAGATCCTTTATGCATATTATTACCCCTCTGATTATGAACATGAATATGCTTTGTGAGTAGTTACGTTTGTTCCTGAGGACAAGGGAGAAGTCTTGCTATTAGTAGTCATGTGAATTTGGTATTCGTTCGATATTTTGATGAGATGTATGTTGTCTAGACTCTAGTGGTGTTATGTGAACGTCGACTACATAACACTTCACCATTATTTGGGCCTAGAGGAAGGCATTGAGAAGTAATAAGTAGATGATGGGTTGCTAGAGTGACAGAAGCTTAAACCCTAGTTTATGCGTTGCTTCGTAAGGGGCTGATTTGGATCCATATGTTTCATGCTATGGTTAGGTTTACCTTAATACTTTTGTTGTAGTTGCGGATGCTTGCAATAGAGGTTAATCATAAGTGGGATGCTTGTTCAAGTAAGAACAGCACCCAAGCACCGGTCCACCCACATGTCAAATTATCAAAGTACCGAACGCGAATCATATGAGCGTGATGAAAACTAGCTTGACGATATTCCCATGTGTCCTCGGGGGGCGCTTTTCCTTATATAAGAGTTTGTGCAGACTTGTCCTTTGCTACAAAAAGGATTGGGCCACCTTGCTGCACTTTATTTACTTTTTTACTTGTTGCTCGTTACAAATTATCTCATCACAAAACTATCTGTTACCACTTATTTCAGTACTTGCAGAGAATACCTTGCTGAAAACCGCTTATCATTTCCTTCTGCTCCTCGTTGGTTCGACACTCTTACTTACTGAAAGGACTACGGTAGATCCCCTATACTTGTGGGTCATCATTCTCCCTCGGGGCTGAGGGTATGTACCAGTAGCTATGTGTTTGATCTCTCTCTCTCTCTCTCTCTCGTGTTCTTGAGGTGATACGATCTTGATGTATCGCGAGCTTTGCTATTATATTTGGATCCTATGATGTTTCTTCCCCCCTCTATTCTCTTGTAATGGATTGAGTTTCCCCTTTGAAGTTATCTTATCAGAACGAGTCTTTAAAGATTTGAGAACACTTGATGTATGTCTTGTCGTGCGTATCTGTGGTGACAATGGGATACCACGTGATTCACTTGATGTATGTTTTGGTGATCAACTTGCGGGTTCCGCCCATGAACCTATGCATAGGGGTTGGCACATGTTTTCGTCGTGATTCTCCGGTAGAAACTTTGGGGCACTCTTTGAGGTTCTATGTGTTGGTTGAATAGATGAATCTGAGATTGTGTGATGCATATCGTATAATCATACCCATGGATACTTGAGGTGACATTGGAGTATCTAGGTGACATTAGGGTTTTGGTTGATTTGTGTCTTAAGGTGTTATTCTAGTATGAACTCTAGGGCTGTTTGTGACACTTATAGGAATAGCCCAACGGATTGATTGGAAAGAATAACTTTGAGGTGGTTTCGTACCCTACCATAATCTCTTCGTTCGTTCTCCGCTATTAGTGACTTTGGAGTGACTCTTTGTTGCATGTTGAGGGATAGTTATGTGATCCAATTATGTTATTATTGTTGAGAGGACTTGCACTAGTGAAAGTATGAACCCTAGGCCTTGTTTCCTGATGAACACCTAATATATGTGGATGAAGTTTGTGGATTATTTAAGCTTGCGGGTATACCCAATGATGTTGCTAAGAAGAAGGTCTTCCCTTTATCTTTGAAGGGAGTCGCATTGATATGGTATATGCTATGTGATGATACGAGATCATGGAACTATAGAAGATTGAAATTGGAATTTCATCAAAAGTATTACCCTATGCATCTTGTTCATCGTGATCGCAATTATATATATAATTTTTGGCCTCGCGAAGGAGAAAGCATCGCTCAAGCTTGGGGGGGCTTAAATCAATGTTATATTCATGCCCCAATCATGAGCTCTTAAGAGAAATGATTATTCAAAAAATTTATGCTTGGCTTTCTGAAAATAATCGCACCATGCTCGATACTTCTTGTGCTGGCTCTTTTATGATGAAGACTATTGGATTTAGATGGGATTTATTGGATAGAATTAAACGCAACTCTGAAGATTGGGATCTCGACAAAGGTAAGGAGTCAGGTATGACACCTATGTTTGATTGTGTTAAATTTTTTATGGATACCGATATTTTCCGTAAGTTTAGCACTAAATGTGGACTTGATTCTGAGATAGTAGCTTCTTTCTGTGAATATTTTGCTACTTACGTTGATCTCCCTAAGGAGAAGTGGTTTAAATATCATCCTCCCGTAGAAGTAAAAGTAGCTGCACCCATTAAAGTTGAAGAAAAGACTGTCACTTATAATGATCCTTTTGTTCCTACTTGTTATGTTGAGAAACCACCTTTCCCTGTTAGGATAAAGGATCATGCTAAAGCTTCAACTGTGGTTCGTAAAAACAATATTAAAACATATACACCTCCTGAGCAAGTTAAAGTAGAACCTAATATTGCTATTGTTAAAGATCTCTTGTCTGATAATGTAGATGGGCATGTTATTTACTTCTGTAATGAAACTGCTAGAATTGCTAAACCCCGTGGTACAGATAAACCTAGACATGTGGTAGGCATGCCTGTTATTTCTGTTAAAATAGGAGATCATTGTTATCATGGCTTATGTGATATGGGTGCTAGTGCTAGTGCAATACCTATTGACTTATACAACGAAATTATGCATGACATTGCACCTATTGAGTTAGAAGATATTGATGTCACAATTAAACTTGCTAATAGAGATACTATTTCTCCAATGGGAATTGTTAGAGATGTTGAAATCTTGTGTGGGAAAACTAAATATCCTACTGATTTTCTTGTTCTTGGTTCCCCAAAAGATAGTTTTTGTCCCATTATATTTGGTAGACCCTTCTTGAATACTGTTAATGCTCCCATAGATTGCACAAGGGATGTTGTTACTGTCGGCTTTGATGATATGACTCATGAATTTAATTTCTCTAAATTTAGTAAACAACACCGTGAAGAAGAATTGCCTAGTAAGGATGAAATTATTGGTCTTGCTTCTATTGCTGTACCTCATAGTGATCCTTTAGAACAATATTTGCTAGACCATGAGAATGATATGTTTATGAATGAAAGAAGGGAAATAGATGAAGTATTCTTTAAACAGGAACAATTCTGAAACACAATTTGCCTGTTGAAATCCTAGGGGATCCCCCTCCACCTAAGGGTGATCCCGTGTTTGAGCTTAAACTATTTCCTGATAATCTTAAATATGCTTATCTTGATGAAAAGAAGATATACCCTGTTATTATTAGTGCTAACCTTTCAGAGCATGAAGAAGAAAGACTATTGAAAACTCTGAAGAAGCACCGTGATGCTATTGGATATACTCTTGATGATCTTAAGGGCATTAGTCCCACTCTATGTCAACATAAAATAAATTTGGAAGCAGATGCCAAGCCAGTTCGTGATCCTCAACAACGTCTGAATCCTAAAATGAAAGAAGTGGTAAGAAAAGAAATACTAAAGCTTCTGGAGGCAGGTATAATTTATCCCGTTGCTGATAGTCAGTGGGTAAGTCATGTTCATTGTGTCCCTAAGAAGGGAGGTATTACTGTTGTTCCTAATGATAAAGATGAATTGATTCCACAAAGAATTATTACAGGTTATAGGATGGTAATTGATTTCCGCAAATTAAATAAGGCTACTAAGAAAGATCATTACCCCTTACCTTTTATCAATCAAATGCTAGAAAGATTATGCAAACATACACATTACTGCTTTCTAGATGGTTATTCTAGTTTCTCTCAAATACCTGTGTCGGCTAAAGATCAATCAAAGACTACTTTTACATGCCCTTTTGGTACTTTTTCTTATAGACGTATGCCTTTTGGTTTATGTAATGCACCTGCTACCTTTCAAAGATGCATCATGGCTATATTCTCTGACTTTTGTGAAAAGATTTGTGAGGTTTTCATGGATGATTTTTCCGTCTATGGATCTTCTTTTGATGATTGCTTGAGCAATCTTGATCGAGTTTTGCAGAGATGTGAAGAAACTAATCTTGTCTTGAATTGGGAAAAGTGCCACTTTATGGTTACTGAAGGTATTGTCTTGGGGCATAAAGTTTCTAAAAGAGGTATTGAAGTTGATAAAGCCAAGGTTGATGCTATTGAAAAGATGCCATGTCCCAAGGACATCAAAGGTATAAGAAGTTTCCTTGGTCACACTAGATTTTATAGGAGGTTCATTAAGGACTTCTCAAAAATTTCTCGACCTCTGACTAATTTATTACAAAAAGATATACCATTTGTCTTTGATGATGATTGTGTAGAAGCATTTGAAATACTTAAGAAAGCATTAGTCTCTGCACCTATTGTTCAGCCACCTGATTGGAATTTACCCTTTGAAATTATGTGTGATGTTTGCGATTATGCTGTAGGTGTTGTTCTAGGGCAAAGAGTTGATAAGAAATTAAATGTTATCCATTATGCTAGTAAGACTCTAGACAATGCTCAAAGAAATTATGCTACTACTGAAAAAGAACTTTTACCGGTTGTATTTGCTTGTGATAAGTTCAGTGTTGGGAACGTAGTAATTTCAAAAAAATTCCTACGCACACGCAAGATCATGGTGATGCATAGCAACGAGAGGGGAGAGTGTGATCTACGTACCCTTGTAGACCGACAGCGGAAGAGTTAGCACAACGCAGTTGATGTAGTCGTACGTCTTCACGGCCCGACCGATCAAGCACCGAAACTACGACTCCTCCGAGTTTTAGCACACGTTCAGCTCGATGACGATCCCCGTACTCCGATCCAGAAAAGTGTCGGGGAAGAGTTCCGTCAGCACGACGGCGTGGTGACGATCTTGATGTACTACCGTCGTAGGGCTTCGCCTAAGCACCGCTATAATATTATCGAGGATTATGATGGAAGGGGGCATCGCACACGGCTAAGAATATGATCACATGGATCAACTTGTGTCTATGGGGTGCCCCCTGCCTCCGTATATAAAGGATCAAGGGGGGGGGTGCGGCCGGCCAGGAGGAGGGCGCGCCAGTAGGAGTAGGATTCCCCCCTTTCCTAGTTGGAATAGGATTCGGGAAGGGGGAAAGAGGAGAGAGAGAAGGAAGGGGGGCGTCGCCCCCCTCTCCTTGTCCTATTCGGACTAGGGGGGAGGGGCGCGCAGCCCAGCCCTGGCCACCTCTCCTCTCTTCCACTAAGGCCCACTAAGGCCCATATACTTCCCGGGGGGTTCCGGTAACCTCCCGGTACTCCGGTAAAATCCCGATTTCACCCGGAACACTTCCGATATCCAAATATAGGCTTCCAATATATCAATCTTTATGTCTCGACCATTTTGAGACTCCTCGTCATGTCCGTGATCACATCCGGGACTCAGAACAAACTTCGGTACATCAAAATGCATAAACTCATAATATAACTGTCATCAAAACCTTAAGCGTGCGGACCCTACGGGTTCGAGAACAATGTAGACATGACTGAGACACGTCTCCGATCAATAACCAATAGCGGAACTTGGATGCTCATATTGGCTCCCACATATTCTACGAAGATCCTTATCGGTCAGACCGCATAACAACATACGTTGTTCCCTTTGCCATCGGTATGTTACTTGCCCGAGATTCGATCGTCGGTATCTCAATACCTAGTTCAATCTCGTTACCGGCAAGTCTCTTTACTCGTTTCATAATACATCATCTTGCAACTAACTCATTAGTTGTAATGCTTGCAAGGCTTATGTGATGTGCATTACCGAGAGGGCCCAGAGATACCTCTCTGACATTCGGAGTGACAAATCCTAATCTTGAAATACGCCAACCCAACATGTACCTTTGGAGACACCTGTAGAGCACCTTTATAATCACCCATTTACGTTGTGACGTTTGGTAGCACACAAAGTGTTCCTCCGGCAAACGGGAGTTGCATAATCTCATAGTCATAGGAACATGTATAAGTCATGAAGAAAGCAATAGCAACATACTAAACGATCGGGTGCTAAGCTAATGGAATGGGTCATGTCAATCAGATCATTCACCTAATGATGTGATCCCGTTAATCAAATAACAACTCTTTGTCCATGGTTAGGAAACATAACCATCTTTGATTAACGAGCTAGTCTAGTAGAGGCATACTAGTGACATTCTGTTTGTCTATGTATTCACACATGTATTATGTTTCCGGTTAATACAATTCTAGCATGAATAATAAACATTTATCATGATATAAGGAAATAAATAATAACTTTATTATTGCCTTTAGGGCATATTTCCTTCAGTCTCCCACTTGCACTAGAGTCAATAATCTAGATTACACAGTAATGATTCTAACACCCATGGAGCCTTGGTGCTGATCATGTTTTGCTCGTGGAAGAGGCTTAGTCAACGGGTCTGCTACATTCAGATCTGTATGTATCTTGCAAATCTCTATGTCTCCCACCTGGACTAGATCCCGGATGGAATTGAAGCGTCTCTTGATGTGATTGGTTCTCTTGTGAAATCTGGATTCCTTTGCCAAGGCAATTGTACCAGTATTGTCACAAAAGATTTTCATTTGACCCGAGGCACTAGGTATGACACCTAGATCGGATATGAACTCCTTCATCCAGACTCCTTCATTTGCTGCTTCCGAAGCAGCTATGTATTCCGCTTCACACGTAGATCCCGCCACGACACTTTGTTTAGAACTGCACCAACTGACAGCTCCACCGTTTAATGTAAACACGTATCCGGTTTGCGATTTAGAATCGTCCGGATCAGTGTCAAAGCTTGCATCAACATAACCATTTACGATGAACTCTTTGTCACCTCCATAAACGAGAAACATATCCTTAGTCCTTTACAGGTATTTCAGGATGTTCTTGGCCGATGTCCAGTGATCCACTCCTGGATCACTTTGGTACCTCCCTGCTAGACTTATAGCAAGGCACACATCAGGTCTGGTACACAGCATTGCATACATGATAGAGCCTATGGCTAAAGCATAGGGAACATCTTTCATTTTCTCTCTATCTTCTGCAGTGGTCGGGCATTGAGTCTTACTCAACTTCACACCTTGTAACACAGGCAAGAACCCTTTCTTTGCTTGATCCATTTTGAACTTCTTCAAAACTTTGTCAAGGTAAGTGCTTTGTGAAAGTCCAATTAAGCGTCTTGATCTATCTCTATAGATCTTAATGCCTAATATGTAAGCAGCTTCACCGAGGTCTTTCATTGAAAAACTCTTATTCAAGTATCCCTTTATGCTATCCAGAAATTCTATATCATTTCCAATTAGTAATATGTCATCCACATATAATATCAGAAATGCTACAGAGCTCCCACTCACTTTCTTGTAAATACAGGCTTCTCCAAAAGTCTGTATAAAACCAAATGCTTTGACCACACTATCAAAGCGTTTATTCCAACTCCGACAGGCTTGCACCAGTCCATAAATGGATCATTGGAGCTTGCACACTTTGTTAGCTCCCTTTGGATCGATAAAACCTTCTGGTTGCATCATATACAACTCTTCTTCCAGAAATCCATCCAGGAATGCAGTTTTGACATCCATCTGCCAAATTTCATAATCATAAAATGCGACAATTGCTAACATGATTCGGACAGACTTAAGCATCTCTACGGGTGAGAAGGTCTCATCGTAGTCAATCCCTTGAACTTGCCGAAAACCTTTTGCGACAAGTCGAGCTTTGTAGACAGTAACATTACCGTCAGCGTCAGTCTTCTTCTTGAAGATCCATTTATTCTCAATTGCTTGCCGATCATTGGGCAAGTCAACCAAAGTCCATACTTTGTTCTCATACATGGATCCCATCTCAGATTTCATGGCTTCAAGCCATTTTGCGGAATCTGGGCTCACCATCGCTTCTTCATAGTTCGTAGGTTCATCATGATCTAGTAGCATGACTTCCAGAACAGGATTACCGTACCACTCTGGCGCGGATCTCACTCTGGTTGATCTACGAGGTTCAGTAGTATCTTGTTCTGAAGTTTCATGATCATTATCATTAGCTTCCTCACTAACTGGTGTAGGTGTCACAGAAACAGGTTTCTGTGATGTACTACTTTCCAATAAGGGAGTAGGTACAGCTACCTCGTCAAGTTCTACTTTCCTCCCACTCACTTCTTTCGAGAGAAACTCCTTCTCCAGAAAGTTTCCGAATTTAGCAACAAAAGTCTTGCCTTCGGATCTATGATAGAAGGTGTATCCAATAGTTTCCTTTGGATATCCTATGAAGACACATTTCTCCGATTTGGGTTCGAGCTTATCAGGTTGAAGCTTTTTCACATAAGCATCGCAGCCCCAAACTTTCAGAAACGACAACTTTGGTTTCTTGCCAAACCACAGTTCATAGGGCGTCCTCTCAACGGATTTTGATGGTGCCCTGTTTAACGTGAATGCGGCCGTCTCTAGAGCGTATCCCCAAAACGATAGCGGTAAATCAGTAAGAGACATCATAGATCGCACCATATCTAGTAAAGTACGATTACGACGTTCGGACACACCATTACGCTGTGGTGTTCCGGGTGGCGTGAGTTGCGAAACTATTCCACATTTTTTCAAATGTACACCAAACTCGTAACTCAAATATTCTCCTCCACGATCAAATCGTAGGAATTTTATTTTCCTGTTACGATGATTTTCAACTTCACTCTGAAATTCTTTGAACTTTTCAAATGTTTCAGACTTATGTTTCATTAAGTAGATATACCCATATCTGCTTAAATCATCTGTGAAGGTGAGAAAATAACGATATCCGCCACGAGCCTCAACATTCATCGGACCACATACATCTGTATGTATGATTTCCAATAAATCTGTTGCTCTCTCCATAGTACCGGAGAACTATGTTTTTGTCATCTTACCCATTAGGCACGGTTCGCAAGTACCAAGTGATTCATAATCAAGTGGTTCCAAAAGCCCATCAGTATGGAGTTTCTTCATGCGCTTTATACCGATATGACCTAAACGGCAGTGCCACAAATAAGTTGCACTATCATTATCAACTTTGCATCTTTTGGCTTTAACACTATGAATATGTGTGTCACTACTATCGAGATTTAATAAGAATAGACCACTCTTTAAGGGTGCATGACCATAAAAGATATTACTCATGTAAATAGAACAACCATTATTCTCTGATTTAAATGAATAACCGTCTCGCATCAAACAAGATCCAGATATAATGTTCATGCTTAACGCTGGCACCAAATAACAATTATTTAGGTCTAATATTAATCCCGAAGGTAGATGTAGAGGTAGCGTGCCGACTGCGATCACATCAACTTTGGAACCATTTCCCACGCGCATTGTCACCTCGTCCTTAGCCAATCTTCTCTTAATCCGTAGTCCCTGTTTCGAGTTGCAAATATTAGCAACAGAACCAGTATCAAATACCCAGGTGCTACTGCGAGCATTAGTAAGGTACACATCAATAACATGTATATCACATATACCTTTGTTCACCTTGCCATCCTTCTTATCCGCCAAATACTTGGGGCAGTTCCACTTCCAGTGACCAGTCTGCTTGCAGTAGAAGCACTCAGTTTCAGGCTTAGGTCCAGGTTTGGGTTTCTTCTCTTGAGTAGCAACTTGCTTGCTGTTCTTTTTGAAGTTCCCCTTCTTCTTCCCTTTGCCCTTTTTCTTGAAACTAGTGGTCTTGTTGACCATCAACACTTGATGCTCCTTCTTGATTTCTACCTCCGCAGCTTTCAGCATTGCGAAGAGCTCGGGAATAGTCTTATTCATCCCTTGCATATTATAGTTCATCACGAAGCTCTTGTAGCTTGGTGGCAGTGATTGGAGAATTCTGTCAATGACACAATCATCTGGAAGATTAACTCCCAATTGAATCAAGTGATTATTATACCCAGACTTTTTGAGTATATGCTCACTGACAGAACTGTTCTCCTCCATCTTGCAGCTATAGAACTTATTGGAGACTTCATATCTCTCAATCCGGGCATTTGCTTGAAATATTAACTTCAACTCCTGGAACATCTCATATGCTCCATGACATTCAAAACGTCGTTGAAGTCCCGATTCTAAGCCGTAAAGCATGGCACACTGAACTATCGAGTAGTCATCAGCTTTGCTCTGCCAGACGTTCATAACATCTGGTGTTGCTCTAGCAGCAGGTCTGGCACCCAGCGGTGCTTCCAGGACGTAATTCTTCTGTGCAGCAATGAGGATAATCCTCAAGTTACGGACCCAGTCCGTGTAATTGCTACCATCATCTTTCAACTTTGCTTTCTCAAGGAACGCATTAAAATTCAACGGAACAACAGCACGGGCCATCTATCTACAATCAAGCATAAACAAGCAAGATACTATCAGGTACTAAGTTTCATGATAAATTTAGGTTCAATTAATTTACTTAAAGAACTCCCACTTAGATAGACATCCCTCTAATCCTGTAAGTGATTACGTGATCCAAATCAACTAAACCATGTCCGATCATCATGTGAGATGGAGTAGTTTCATTGGTGAACATCACTATGTTGATCATATCTACTATATGATTCACGCTCGACCTTTCGGTCTCCGTGTTCCGAGGCCATATCTGTATATGCTTGGCTTGTCAAGTATAACCTGAGTATTCCGCGTGTGCAACTGTTTTGCACCCGTTGTATTTGAACGTAGAGCCTATCACACCCGATCATCACGTGGTGTCTCAGCACGAAGAACTTTCGCAATGGTGCATAGTCAGGGAGAACACTTCTTGATATTTAGTGAGAGATCATCTTATAATGCTACCGTCAATCAAAGCAAGATAAGATGCATAAAAGATAAACATCACATGCAATCAATATAAGTGATATGATATGGCCATCATCATCTTGTGCTTGTGATCTCCATCTTCGAAGCACCGTCGTGATCACCATCGTCACCGCCACGACACCTTGATCTCCATCGTAGCATCGTTGTCGTCTCGCCAATCTTATGCTTCCACGACTATCGCTACCGCTTAGTGATAAAGTAAAGCATTACAGCACGATTGCGTTGCATACAATAAAGCGACAACCATATGGCTCCTGCCAGTTGCCGATAACTCGGTTACAAAACATGATCATCTCATACAATAAAATTTAGCATCATGTCTTGACCATATCACATCACAACATGCCCTGCAAAAACAAGTTAGACGTCCTCTACTTTGTTGTTGCAAGTTTTACGTGGCTGCTACGGGCTTAAGCAAGAACCAATCTTACCTACGCATCAAAACCACAACGATAGTTTGTCAAGTTGGTGCTGTTTTAACCTTTGCAAGGACCGGGCGTAGACACACTCGGTTCAACTAAAGTTGGAGAAACGGTCACCCGCTAGCCACCTCTGTGCAAAGCACGTCGGGAGAACCGGTCTCGCGTAAGCGTACGCGTAATGTCGGTCTGGGCCACTTCGTCCAACAATACCGCCGAACCAAAGTATGACATGCTGGTAAGCAGTATGACTTATATCGCCCACAACTCACTTGTGTTCTACTCGTGCATATAACATCAACATATAAAACCTAGGCTCGGATGCCACTGTTGGGAACGTAGTAATTTCAAAAAAAATCCTACGCACACGCAAGATCATGGTGATGCATAGCAACAAGAGGGGAGAGTGTGATCCACGTACCCTTGTAGACCGACAGCGGAAGCATTAGCACAACGTGGTTGATGTAGTCGTACGTCTTCACGGCCCGACCGATCAAGCACCGAAACTACGGCACCTCCGAGTTTTAGCACACGTTCAGCTCGATGACGATCCCCGGACTCCGATCCAGCAAAGTGTCGGGGAAGAGTTCCGTCAGCACGACAGCGTGGTGACGATCTTGATGTACTACCGTCGCAGGGCTTCGCCTAAGCACCGCTATAATATTATCGAGGATTATGGTGGAAGGGGGCACCGCACACGGCTAAGAATATGATCACGTGGATCAACTTGTGTCTATGGGGTGCCCCCTGCCTCCGTATATAAAGGATCAAGGGGGGGTGCGGCCGGCCAGGAGGAGGGCGCGCCAGGAGGAGTCCTACTCCCACCAGGAGTAGGATTCCCCCCCCCCCTTTCCTAGTTGGAATAGGATTCGGGAAGGGGGGAAGAGGAGAGAGAGAAGGAAGGGGGGGCGCCGCCCCCCTCTCCTTATCCTATTCGGACTAGGGGGGAGGGGCGCGCGGCCCAGCCCTGGCCACCTCTCCTCTCTTCCACTAAGGCCCACTAAGGCCCATATAGTTCCCGGGGGGTTCTGGTAACCTCCCGGTACTCCGGTAAAATCCCGATTTCACCCGGAACACTTCCGATATCCAAATATAGGCTTCCAATATATCAATCTTTATGTCTCGACCATTTCGAGACTCCTCGTCATGTCCGTGATCACATCCGGGACTCCGAACAAACTTCGGTACATCAAAATGCATAAACTCATAATATAACTGTCATCAAAACCTTAAGCGTGCGGACCCTACGGGTTCGAGAACAATGTAGACATGACCGAGACACGTCTCCGGTCAATAACCCATAGCGGAACTTGGTTGCTCATATTGGCTCCCACATATTCTACGAAGATCCTTATCGGTCAGACCGCATAACAACATACGTTGTTCCCTTTGTCATCGGTATGTTACTTGCCCAAGATTCGATCGTCGGTATCTCAATACCTAGTTCAATCTCGTTACCGGCAAGTCTCTTTACTCGTTTCATAATACATCATCTTGCAACTAACTCATTAGTTGTAATGCTTGCAAGGCTTATGTGATGTGCATTACCGAGAGGGCCCAGAGATACCTCTCTGACATTCGGAGTGACAAATCCTAATCTCGAAATACGCCAACCCAACATGTACCTTTGGAGACACCTGTAGAGCACCTTTATAATCACCCATTTACGTTGTGACGTTTGGTAGCACACAAAGTGTTCCTCCGGCAAACGGGAGTTGCATAATCTCATAGTCATAGGAACATGTATAAGTCATGAAGAAAGCAATAGCAACATACTAAACGATCGGGTGCTAAGCTAATGGAATGGGTCATGTCAATCAGATCATTCACCTAATGATGTGATCCCGTTAATCAAATAACAACTCTTTGTCCATGGTTAGGAAACATAACCATCTTTGATTAACGAGCTAGTCTAGTAGAGGCATACTAGTGACATTCTGTTTGTCTATGTATTCACACATGTATTATGTTTCCGGTTAATACAATTCTAGCATGAATAATAAACATTTATCATGATATAAGGAAATAAATAATAACTTTATTATTGCCTCTAGGGCATATTTCCTTCATTCAGACCTTATATTGTTGATTCTAAAGTAACTATCCACACTGATCATGCTGCTATTAAATATCTTATGGAGAAGAAAGATGCTAAACCTAGACTTATTCGATGGGTTCTCTTGCTACAAGAATTTGATTTCCATATTGTTGATAGAAAGGAGCTGAGAACCCCGTTGCAGACAACTTATCTAGGTTAGAGAATGTTCTTGATGACCCACTACCTATTGATGATAGCTTTCCTGATGAACAATTAAATGTCATAAGTACTTCTCGTAGTACCCCTTGGTATGCTGATTATGCTAATTACATAGTTGCTAAATTTATACCACCTAGCTTCACATACCAACAAAAGAAAAAGTTCTTCTATGATTTGAGACATTACTTTTGGGATGACCCACATCTTTATAAAGAAGGAGTAGATGGTGTTATTATACGTTGTGCACCTGAGCATGAACAGGAACATATCCTACGCAAGTGCCACTCCGAAACTTATGGAGGACACCACACGGGAGATAGAACTGCACATAAGGTATTGCAATCCGGTTTTTATTGGCCTACTCTCTTCAAGGATGCCCGTAAGTTTGTCCTATCTTGTGATGAATGTCAAAGAATTGGTAATATTAGTAGACGTCAAGAAATGCCTATGAATTATTCACTTGTTATTGAACCATTTGATGTTTGGGGCTTTGATTATATGGGACCTTTTCCTTCCTCTAATGGTTATACACATATTTTAGTTGCTGTTGATTACGTTACTAAGTGGGTAGAAGCTATTCCAACTAGTAGTGCTGATCATAACACTTCTATTAAAATGCTTAAAGAAGTTATCTTTCCAAGGTTCGGAGTCCCTAGATATTTAACGACTGATGGTGGTTCACATTTTATTCATGGTGCTTTCCGTAAAATGCTTGCTAAATATGATGCTAATCATAGAATTGCATCTCCTTATCACCCTCAGTCTAGTGGTCAATTAGAATTGAGCAATAGAGAACTCAAATTAATTTTGCAAAAGACTGTTAATAGGTCTAGAAAGAATTGGTCCAAGAAACTAGATGATGCATTATGGGCCTATAGAACTGCATATAAAAATCCTATGGGTATGTCTCCGTATAAGATGGCATATGGAAAAGCATGTCACTTACCTCTCGAACTAGAACATAAGGCATATTGGGCTATTAAAGAGCTCAACTATGATTTCAAACTTGCCGGTGAAAAGAGGTTATTTGATATTAGCTCTCTTGATGAATGGAGAACCCAAGCTTATGAAAATGCTAAGTTGTTTAAAGAAAAGGTTAAAAGATGGCATGACAAAAGGATACAAAAGCGTGAGTTTAATGTAGGTGATTATGTATTGCTATACAACTCTCGTTTAAGATTTTTTCCAGGGAAACTTTTCTCTAAATGGGAAGGCCCCTATTGTATCGAGGAGGTCTATCGTTTCGGTGCCGTAAAAATCAATAACTTCAAAGGCACAAATCCAAAGGTGGTAAACGGTCAAAGAATCAAACATTATATCTCAGGTAATCCCATAAATATTAAAACCAATATTATTGAAACCGTAACCCCGGAGGAATACATAAGGGACACTTTCCGGAACGTTTCAGACTCCGAAAAGGAATAGGTATGTGGTACAGTAAGTAAACCGACTCCAAAACAATTTTTAAGGCAATATTTCTCTGTTTTGGAATATTTAGAAAAATAGAAAATTAAGTAGCAGTCCGGGAAGGACACGAGGGCCCCACGAGGGTGGAGGGCGCGCCCCCCTACCTCGTGAGCTTCTCGTGTGCCTTCCGGACTCCGTTTTCTTGCACGATACGTATTTTGGTCGGTAAAAATTCATTATATATTCTCCCGAAGGTTTTGACTCCCGTATCACGCAAATTTTCTCTGTTCTTGTTTCGAGCTGTTTTCCTGACATATCTAGATTATCATGACGTCCCCAAGTGCTTCCAAGGACAAGTTCTTCGAGAAGGTCATCCACCCTTACCTCGCGGAGGTGCTGCGACACCCTCAAACCATTGAGATGCGTGATGGGTTGCTGCACATCCGCGATGCTGAGGGACCAAAGGGAACCGGAAGCGTGGAGACGAGGCTCGAAGCAATGGAGCAACAAGTTTTCAAGTGCCAGGGGATGGTGGAGCGTGGAATCAACGCTAGCCACACGATGCTCGCAAAGTTCAATAACAACTACAAGCCGGATGCCAAGAACACCGAGGAGGCCATCTTCAAGCTACATGAGAAGATCGAGCACCTCCAAGCCCAAATCTGTGACCTGCAAAACCAAAACTGTGAGTATGAATATAGATTCAAAAGAATGAGTTTGGCTGCAGATTCGAGGATTCCGGAGACTCGATCATCCTTCTATGATGGTGAACCTATGCCTTGGAAGATGGATGACAAGCCCGCATCATCAACAACACCTCCACCCTCTTCACCAACCAAGGAGATATAATCACATGGGTATGGGCACTCCCCTTGGCAACTGCCAAGCTTTGGGGGAGGTGCCCCGGTATCGTATCACCATCACTTTTATCTTTACCATTTTTCTTAGTTCAATCCTTTTGGTAATATCTTGATCTAGTAGAATAAAGTTTCTGGCATGATCTAGTTTTAAGTTTTGCTTTATGATCTCTCTATGTAATCGAGTCCGTGAGCTATATAATAAAGATTAGTGTTGAGTCAAGGGCTTGATTTTCTTGCTATGATCTTTGGTGAATAAAAGAAAAGAGAAAAATAATAAGAAGAAACAAAAGTTCATATTGATCTTATTGATAGTAATGACTTCACATAGAAAGAGTGTGATGATTAAAAGTTGTTGGGAGTTAGCAGACATAGATTTGGTCATCGTTGCAATTAATAGGAAGTAATAAGGAAAGAGAGGTTTCACATGTAAATATACTATTATTGACATCTTTTATGATTGGGAGCACTCATCAAAATATGACATGCTAAAGAGTTGATGTTGGACAAGGAAGACAACGTAATGGGTTATGTTTTCTTATATCTGAGATAAAGTATGTTGTCATGGATCATCCAACATGTTGATCTTGCCTTTCCCCCTCAGGATAGCCAAATTCATTGCACCAAGTAGAGATACTACTTGTGCTTCCAAATACCCTTAAACCAGTCTTGCCATAAGAGTCCACCATATCTACCTATGGATAGAATAAGATCCTTCAAGTACGTTGTCATCGGTGCAAAGCAATAAAAATTGCTCTAAATATGTATGATTAGTGTGGGAGAAATAAGCTTTATACGATCTTGTGATGTGGAAGTAATAAAAGCGACGGACTGCATAATAAAGGTCCATATCACAAGGGGCAATATAAAGTGACGTTCTTTCGCATTAAGATTTTGTGCATCCAACCATAAAAGCGCATGGCAACCTCTGCTTCCCTCTGCGAAGGGCCTATCTTTTATTATTATCTTCTACCTTATGCAAGTGTCATGGTGATCTTCACCTCTCCCTTTTTCATTTTATCCTTTGGCAAGCCCAGCATGTTGGAAAGAACCTGATATACTGCCGGGGTACTGATCCACGGGCACCTATGGGACCGTCGGGCCGGGTCCCTTTCGGTTCGGCGGGGGCGGAGGTCGTGCAAAGAGCAGATCGAGGCGGAGCACGCGAGCGATTTACCCAGGTTCTGGCCGCACGGATGCGTAAAACCCTACTCCTGCTTTGTGGTTCGTATTGATTTCTTGCTCGGGAGCGCGGAGTGCTACAGTACACACCAGCAGCTAGCAAGACCGAGCGTGAGAGTTCGAACTGGCTCCCCCTCCTCCACGTTGCACACGGGCCTCCTTTTATATGCTCAAGGGGTCACCGACAGGTGGCAACGTAGACAAAAGGGCAAAAACGGAAGAGTGGTGGTTGGTACAACTACTTGTACAGTGTATCGTACCTACCCCTGGCGGCAGGGGTCAGGGGCATTAATTGCCTGTCTGTGTCGCCTAAACAGTACCGAAGGGACCGCTAGGGACGCCACTGTTTGCCACGATGGTTATCTTGTCAGCGCCTGCTTACCACCGCGCACCCCTAGCTGCACGGCCTCCTGCCACGTGTGCTTGGGAGGGTCCTAGAGCAACACGTCGGCGGGTGTGCTGGAGTGCGGGCACGAAGTGGGGGTTTCCCGTGGCAAGCTCCTTGCCGTGATCGTCGTCTTGTCGTGTTCGGGAGCTTGTCGCTCACCGGGCCTTGCCGGGACGCGTGGCACGTCGCGGCAAGTTTTCTTGGTATGCCTTGGTTGGCCTTCCCGGCAAGCTCCTCTTGCCGGGGCCTTGGTTTGAGTACTTTGCTCTTGAATGGTCTTCAAAGTAGCCGCGGAGGGTCTTGGCGGTCACTCGGCAAGCTTTGCCGCGGGATGCTGCGACTGCCCGTGCACAAGTTCGGGATACTAGGGTACCCCTACTCTAGTACACCGACAGGAGCCCCCGGGCCTGGGCCAGACACGGTGCCGAGCGCTGTTGGGCCAGGCCCAAAATAGTGCACGGGCACGCGCGGCCTAGGTCACGCCGCATATCTCTCCGCTTCCACCGCGCACGCCCAGAACGGCACGCGTCAAACGCGGCGTCGTGGGTGACGTGGACGGCGTGCGCGGGGCTAAGCCCCGCGAGCATGCGTCAGGCCATGATGAAGGGGACGGTTCACGCCCTCCTCCCTAAACGGAGGTAGGCGCGGGGGCGTGGTGCATTTACTGGACGGGGCCGGTGCGCGGTTTTCGAGGCGTCCACTCCCCACGATCACGGGGTGGGGTGAGGCCGCCTCATCCGTCGCCTCGGTTCTGCACCCCCGCCACGCGGCTCCCATGCGCTTGGGGTCGCGGACGGTGGAAGCGGGAAACTGGGCCGTTGTGAGCAGAGGCAACGGGTTGGCCCCGACTCCCTGCTCTTCCCGTGCCTTGATTCGCTGAGCGGGGCGGCCGAGCCCCCACCTCGCTCCTTTAAAAAGAGCAGGAGGGGAGCGCAGGAGCCCGCACTCTCTCATCTCCTCCTTTCTTCAGCTTCTGCTCCCCTTTCTCTCATTCGCCATGGAGAAAGGGAACCCTGGCCCTTCATCGGTGGCGGCGAGGGTCGCCGCCAGACAGCGCACCCCTCCCTCTCCCGCGCCCGTGGTGGCAGAGCCAGCCATAAGGGGAAGAGGGAGGGGGCGAGGTCGTGGACGAGGTCGAGGACGAGGTCGAGGCGCTCGGGGAAGAGGCGGACGGGGCGGCGCGCCAGCTTCGCCTCCGCCGGCGGTTCCTCTCCCCACGGCGGTCCATATAGGGGACGACCCTTGCGAGTTCTTCGTCAGGCTGCGCCGGGCGCCTCGTCGTCGCCTCCGGCTTCCAGCTCCGTTTGCGAGCGCGATGGAGTTGGACCCGCCCGAGACACTGAGATGGCACATGAGGGGCTGTGGGATCAGCGGCACGCGAGTCCGCGTTGTATTCCCAGCCCCTAATGTGATTATCTTGATCGAGGGTGGAAGATGTTTGCCCGTATCCACAGCCTGATGGAGGGGTTTACCCTCCATTTTAAGTTAATGGAGGGCGATCTCCTCTCCGTCAAGGTCTTCGGGTGCTTCGGCACTCGGGCGAAGTGCTGCGTGGACAGCTCCTCCGATAGTGAAGGCTCCCCTCGAGCGAGAGTGACGAGGGGGAGAGCGACAGCGACGATGAGGGTAGCGGGCGGCGGGATGGCGGGTCCGACTAGGTGTCGGGCGTCGCTTCGTGCGGCACCGGTGACCCCATCATCCGTGTCGCCGGCTCCTTGAACTCCCCGGGGTCATCTCCTTGGGCGGCTGGCGTAGAGAGGCTGCGGAAGGGGAAGAGGGCTGGCGACAAGGCCGTCAGGTCGGAGTACGAGGGCGTGGTGCCCTCGACAGCGTGCTGACGTCCTGCCGCCCCGTCTTCGAGCCCCGCTTCCGGCGCCGCCATCACCGTCCAGCCTTCGGACGGCCCCCGGGATGTTCTCTTGGTGTCTTCTGGCACCCGTAGCTCGCCTAGGCGCCCCTTTTGCCCTTTTCGCCTCCTTGACCTACCTCCTGAAGAGAGGGACAGGAAAGGGATTACGGGCATCTTATCTTTTCAATTTGTAAGCCTTCGGGCCTTAGCTGC
The DNA here is from genome assembly GCF_056163025.1 of Triticum urartu. Taxonomy (NCBI): domain Eukaryota; kingdom Viridiplantae; phylum Streptophyta; class Magnoliopsida; order Poales; family Poaceae; genus Triticum; species Triticum urartu. The sequence goes on along the minus strand of NC_141876.1, from coordinate 11,983,778 downwards.
ATCTAAAACTTGTAATCCTCTCTTTCATGTTTTTCATCCTCTATGGACTGTACCTGAGTGGGATGTTTTTTAATGAAAAGGGGATGCTTGCCGGGTTATTTGTCTCGCAGGTTGAACCCACGCCAAGGAGCAAATCCTTGGTATCCCTCGGACAGACATTTCATCTCCCGGCAACAGGCCCTGCCGCCTTCCCACGTCGCTCGACCTTTCTCACGCCTTTGACGGAGGCGGGAATGAGGTGGGTGCGGCCTCCTCGTTTCATCCCTTTGCTGCCGCGACTACAACCAAACTTGGCCCCGGGAACGAGCCCCAGGGCCTAGAGTTGAGGGAGCACGGCAGTTTTCGGGAAGAAACGCGGTTTCGCATTCCCCAGTCCATAAGAGGATGCATGATGAGGGACGAAAGACTTATCTGATATCGCAGCCCCCGGCAACTCTGGCTTGCCGTGGACGAATCTTGGCACTCGCAGCCCCCAGCAACACTGGCTTGCCGGGGCCCAGGTGCCGGCGCGCCCTTCTTCTCCTTTTCGTCCTCAAGCGGTCTGGCCAGGATATGCGAGCCCTGCGAACGAGAGAAAAGCAAAGGGACGGACACTCGACCTCTAAGATAGGGGTTAGCCGCTGTTAGGCACTATCAACCCTAACCAAGGACGAGACTCGACCTAGCATGCATGCTATAACCCCGGGGTGTCAGCGCTTCATTTACTTGTGCTCAGGGTCTGCGCCTGGCTTTGTACAAAGGATTACATGCAACAGCGGCAAGACTTGTACAAAAGGGTGGTTGCCGGACAGGGTCCGACAACCGCGCCTTACGGGTAAAACTTACGAAGATGCTCGATGTTCCAGGAGTTGCTCACTGGTACGCCATCTTCGGTCTCAAGGCGGACAGCGCCAGGCCTTATGACTCGCTTCACTCGGTAAGGGCCTTCCCACTTCGGCGTCAACTTGTTGGAATTCTTGGCGGACTGAACGCGCCGAAGAACAAGGTCGCCTTCCTCGAGACTCCTGGCATTGACTCTGCGGCTATGGTAGCGGCGCAGAGCTTGCTGGTAGCGAGCGGCTCGCACAGCAGCCTGGAGACGGTCTTCCCCAAGGAGCAGCGCGTCATCTTGCCGCAGCTGCTCTTGCTCGAGCTCATCATAAGCGAGCACTCGAGGTGACCTGTATACGAGTTCCGTGGGGGTAACTGCCTCTGCTCCATAGACTAGAGCGAAAGGTGTCTGTCTAGTGGCTCGATTTGGCGTCGTCCTGATCGACCAAAGAACCACCGGCAGCTCCTCGATCCAGTTTCTTCCGCACTTGTGCAGCCTGTCGGAAGTTCTGGTCTTGAGCCCGTGCAGCACTTCAGCATTTGCCCTCTCCGCTTGACCGTTGCTTCTCGGGTGAGCAACAGAAGCGAAGCAGACCTTGGCGCCAAGATCTTGGACGTACTGCATGAAGGTGCGGCTCGTGAATTGTGTACCGTTGTCGGTGATTATCCTGTTAGGGATCCCGAAGCGGCAAACAATCGACCTGAAGAACTTGACGGCTGACTGTGCGGTCGCCTTCCTCATTGGTTCCACTTCCGGCCACTTTGTGAACTTGTCGATTGCAACGTACAAGTACTCAAAGCCCCCGGCAGCTCGGGGAAAGGGGCCGAGGATGTTGAGCCCCCAGACCGAAAATGGCCAGGACAAAGGGATCGTCTGGAGAGCTTGAGCTGGCTGGTGTATCTGCTTGGAATGGAACTGGCACGCTTCACACTTGGTTACTTGTGCAGTTGCATCCTGGAGGGCTGTTGGCTAGAAGAAACCTTGCCGGAATGCTTTGCCGACAAGTGCTCTTGCGCCAATGTGGTGACCACATATGCCTCCGTGTATCTCTGCCAACAGCTTTTGTCCGTCTTCCCGGTGAATACACTTCAATTTCACACCGTTGAGTCTTCTTCTGTACAGTGTCTTGTCGACAAACTGGTACATACTTGACTGCCGGGCTACTCTTTCCGCTTCTTCTTGCTCTTCGGGAAGTTCTCCTGTCTGAAGGAAACGGACAATCTGCTGCGCCCATGTTGGAGCTTGTGGCTCGACAACAAGGATTAAAGGCAACTCTGCTGCTGCGGGAACATCCGCTTCTACGGCAAGAACCTGCGGCTCTGCCGGAGCTTGACGTTCCCCGACAAGCCTGCCGAGGCAAAACTTGTCGGGAGCTTCTGCTTCAACGGAACAAACCCTAGGGCTTGCCGGAGCATCTTGCTCCTCAACGCTCTTGGCGTTGGTCTCAGCTGCTGCGGGAACATCCGCTTCTACGGCGAGGAGCTGCACCTCTGCCGGAGCTTGACGTTCCCCGACAAGCTTGCCAGAGCAAAACTTATCGGGAGCTTCTGCTTCAACGGAACAAACCCTAGGGCTTGCCGGAGCAGACTGCTCCTCAGCGCCTTCGGCGTTAATCTTAGGGACCTTCTTGGCGGCGGCTTCGGGAAGCTCTGCCGGCAGGTAGTCACCAGGAATCAACTTCCTCTTCTTGCTTTGTCCAGTTGATGGTGTTACGGACGGTTGAGTCAGCTTGAGCACAAAGATCCCTGGTTCCACAGGTAGCTTAAGTGCGGCGCACTTTGACAGGCCATCAGCAATGGCGTTCTGAGCTCTTGGAACGTGCTCCATTTGTAGGCCGTCAAAGCGCTCTTCTAGCTTTCTCACTTCGTCGACGTAAGCTTCCATCAACGGACTCTGATAACTCTTGTTTACTTGGCGGACGACAAGCTGTGAGTCACCCCTGACAATGAGCTTCTTGATCCCAAGGTCTGCCGCGATCCTGAGACCGGCAAGCAATCCCTCATACTCTGCAGTATTGTTTGTTGCTTGCTCCTTGGGAAAGTGCATCCGGACTACGTACTTGAGGTGCTCTCCGGTGGGTGCGATAAGCAGCACACCAGCGCCGGCGCCTTGCAGCGAAAAGGCACCATCAAAGTACAGCAGCCACTCTTTGCTTGCTTCCTTGTCGGGGATGCTTGTTTCTGGAATTTCTTCATCTGGTGTTGGCATCCATTCTGCTATAAATTCTGCCAATGCTCTGCTCTGGATAGTTGAAGTGCTTTCAAACTTGAGGCCAAAGCTTGACAGTTCCAGTGCCCACTCAACAATCCTGCCTGTCGCTTCTGGATTCTGCAGTATCCTCTTCAGCGGAAAGCGAGTGACAACTGTGATCTCATGTGCTTGAAAGTAATGGCGCAGCTTTCTCGAGGCCATGAGAAGGCCGAAAAGCAATTTCTGCACACCAGAATACCTTGACCTAGCCCCCTGCAGGAGGGAACTGACAAAGTAAACTGGGCGCTGCACCGTTTTCTTCTGTGTCTCCCCGTGCATCTGCGCAGATCTATCTTTGTCGGGACCAGAGCTTGTCGGGGAAGCCCCCTGCTTGTCGCTGGATGCGCTTGCCGCGGTTGCTGGCTCATCATCTGCCTCCCTCTCTGCTACTAACGCAGCACTAACCACTTGATTGGTTGCCGCTATGTACAGCAGCAACTTCTCTTGTGGCTTAGGTGCGACAAGTACTGGAGGGGAGGACAGGTATCTCTTCAGGTCTTGCAGCGCAGCCTCCGCTTCCGGAGTCCATTTCATTGGACCTGCCTTTTTCAATAATTTGAAAAACGGCAGGGCGCGCTCAGCAGACCGAGAGATAAACCTGCTGAGAGCAGCCACGCAACCGGCAAGTTTCTGTACATCCTTGACGCGCTTTGGTGCTTCAATCTGCTCAATGGCCTTGATCTTGTCGGGATTGGCTTCAATTCCCCGCTGAGACATGAAGAACCCGAGAAGCTTGCCGGAGGGAACTCCAAACACACACTTCTCTGGGTTGAGCTTGAGGCTGATCTTGCGCAGATTTGCAAAGGTCTCATCTAAGTCTTGAGTCAGGGTTGCTCTGTCCTTGCTCTTGACCACTATATCATCCATGTAGGCTTCCACATTTTTGTGTATTTGTGGCTCAAGAGCAACGTGGACTACTCTTGCAAATGTCGAACCATCATTTTTTAATCCGAAAGGCATCCGTACGAAACAGTACGTGCCACATGGAGTAATAAATGCGGTCTTCTCCTCATCCTCTTCTGCCATGAAGATCTGATGATATCCTGAGTATGCGTCAAGAAATGAAAGCAAATCACATCCGGCTATGGAGTCAACAATCTGGTCGATGCGCGGCAAAGGAAATGGGTCTTTGGGACAAGCTCCTTGCCGCGGTCGTCATCTTGTCGTGTTCGGGAGCTTGTCGCTCACCGGGCCTTGCCGGGACGCGTGGCGCGTCGCGGCAAGTTTTCTTGGTATGCCTTGGTTGGCCTTCCCGGCAAGCTCCTCTTGCCGGGGCCTTGGTTTGAGTACTTTTCTCTTGAATGGTCTTCAAAGTAGCCGCGGAGGGTCTTGGCGGTCACTCGGCAAGCTTTGCCGCGGGATGCTGCGACTGCCCGTGCACAAGTTCGGGATACTAGGGTACCCCTACTCTAGTACACCGACATATACATATCTAATTGGATGTAGGGGGCATGAGTTATTATTGTTGACATTACCCTCGAGGTAAAAGGTTGTGGGGCAAAACTATAAGCCCCTATCTTTCTCTGTGTCCGATTAAAACTCCGTAACCACAAGTATTGCGCGAGTGTTAGCAATTATGAAGGACTAGATGATAGTTGAGTATGTGGACTTGCTTTTTAGCTCTGACATAGACTCTTTCTGATGTTATGATAAATTGCAATTGTTTCAATGACTGAGGTTATAGTTTGTTGGTTCTCAATAAGGTTTCTGATTCATACTTCTGCATTGTGAATAGATCATCACTTGAACATAAGTAATCATATGACAATATCTATGTATGTTGCTATTATGAGAATAATCATGATGCCCTCGTGTCCGTATTTTATTTTTATCGACGCCTCTACCTCTAAACATGGGGACATATTTATTGTTATCGGCTTTTGCTTGAGGACAAGCGAGTTCTAAGCTTGGGGGAGTTGATACGTCCATTTTGCATCATGCTTTTATATCGATATTTATTGCATTATGGGCTGTTATTTCACATTATGTCACAATACTTATGGCTATTCTCTCTTATTTTACAAGGTTTACATAAGGAGGGAGAATGCCGGCAGCTGGAATTCCGGGCTAGAAAAGGAGCAAATATTAGACACCTATTCTGCACAACTCCAAAAGTCCTGAAACTCCACGGAATGCCTTATAATAAATAATGAAAAATCCTCGCCAAAGATGAAGACCAGGGGGCCCACACCCTTTCCACGAGGGTGGGGGCGCCCCCCCTAGGGCGCGCCCCCTACCTCGTGGGCCCCATGGTGGCTCTCCGATGACCATCTTCTCCTATATGAAGTCTTTCGTCGAGAAAAAAATAAGAAGCAACCTTTCGGGATGAAACTCCGCCGCCACGAGGCGGAACCTTGGCGGATCCAATCTAGAGCTCTGGCAGAGCTGTTCTGCCAGGGAAACTTCCCTCCCGGAGGGGGAAATCATCGCCATCGTCATCACCAACGCTCCTCTCATCGGGAGAGGGCAATCTCCATCAACATCTTCATCAGCACCATCTCATCTCAAAACCCTAGTTCATCTCTTGTATCCAATTCTTGTCTCCAAGTCCGGGATTGGTGCTAGTTGGTTGCTAGTAGTGTTAATTACTCCTTGTAGTTGATGCTAGTTGGTTTAATTGGTGGAAGATCATATGTTCAGATCCTTTATGCATATTATTACCCCTCTGATTATGAACATGAATATGCTTTGTGAGTAGTTACGTTTGTTCCTGAGGACAAGGGAGAAGTCTTGCTATTAGTAGTCATGTGAATTTGGTATTCGTTCGATATTTTGATGAGATGTATGTTGTCTAGCCTCTAGTGGTGTTATGTGAACGTCGACTACATAACACTTCACCATTATTTGGGCCTAGAGGAAGGCATTGGGAAGTAATAAGTAGATGATGGGTTGCTAGAGTGACAGAAGCTTAAACCCTAGTTTATGCGTTGCTTCGTAAGGGGCTGATTTGGATCCATATGTTTCATGCTATGGTTAGGTTTACCTTAATACTTTTGTTGTAGTTGCGGATGCTTGCAATAGAGGTTAATCATAAGTGGGATGCTTGTTCAAGTAAGAACAGCACCCAAGCACCGGTCCACCCACATGTCAAATTATCAAAGTACCGAACGCGAATCATATGAGCGTGATGAAAACTAGCTTGACGATATTCCCATGTGTCCTCGGGGGCGCTTTTCCTTATATAAGAGTTTGTCCAGACTTGTCCTTTGCTACAAAAAGGATTGGGCCACCTTGCTGCACTTTATTTACTTTTGTTACTTGTTGCTCGTTACAAATTATCTCATCACAAAACTATCTGTTACCACTTATTTTAGTACTTGCAGAGAATACCTTGCTGAAAACCGCTTATCATTTCCTTCTGCTCCTCGTTGGTTCGACACTCTTACTTACTGAAAGGACTACGGTAGATCCCCTATACTTGTGGGTCATCATTCTCCCTCGGGGCTGAGGGTATGTACCAGTAGCTATGTGTTTGATCTCTCTCTCTCTCTCTCTCTCTCTCGTGTTCTTGAGGTGATACGATCTTGATGTATCGCGAGCTTTGCTATTATATTTGGATCCTATGATGTTTCTTCCCCCCTCTATTCTCTTGTAATGGATTGAGTTTCCCCTTTGAAGTTATCTTATCGGAACGAGTCTTTACAGATTTGAGAACACTTGATGTATGTCTTGTCGTGCGTATCTGTGGTGACAATGGGATACCACGTGATTCACTTGATGTATGTTTTGGTGATCAACTTGCGGGTTCCGCCCATGAACCTATGCATAGGGGTTGGCACATGTTTTCGTCGTGATTCTCCGGTAGAAACTTTGGGGCACTCTTTGAGGTTCTATGTGTTGGTTGAATAGATGAATCTGAGATTGTGTGATGCATATCGTATAATCATACCCATGGATACTTGAGGTGACATTGGAGTATCTAGGTGACATTAGGGTTTTGGTTGATTTGTGTCTTAAGGTGTTATTCTAGTACGAACTCTAGGGCTGTTTGTGACACTTATAGGAATAGCCCAACGGATTGATTGGAAAGAATAACTTTGAAGTGGTTTCGTACCCTACCATAATCTCTTCGTTCGTTCTCTACTATTAGTGACTTTGGAGTGACTCTTTGTTGCATGTTGAGGGATAGTTATGTGATCCAATTATGTTATTATTGTTGAGAGGACTTGCACTAGTGAAAGTATGAACCCTAGGCCTTGTTTCAACGCATTGCAATACCGTTTACACTCACTTTTATCATTAGTTACCTTGTCGTTTTTATATTTTCAGATTACAAAAACCTATATCTACCATCCATATTGCACTTGTATCACCATCTCTTCGCCGAACTAGGGCACCTATACAATTTACCATTGTATTGGGTGTGTTGGGGACACAAGAGACTCTTTGTTATTTGGTTGCAGGGTTGCTTGAGAGAGACCAACTTCATCCTACGCCTCCTACGGATTGATAAACCTTAGGTCATCCACTTGAGGGAAATTTGCTACTGTCCTACAAACCTCTGCACTTGGAGGCCCAACAACGTCTACAATAAGAAGGTTGTGTAGTAGACATCAGACCCGAAGTACGATTCCTCCTACTCGGGGCGCCCCCTTGGCTGCCTCTCCTCCCCTCCGACCTATATATATGGGGGGCACCGCTAGAACACAGAACATACATTGTTAGCCGTGTGCGGCGCCCCCCCCCCCCTCCATAGTTTACGCCTCCGGTCATATTAATGTAGTGCTTAAGCGAAGCCCTGCGCGGATCAATTCACCATCACCGTCACCACGCTGTTGTGCTGACGGAACTCAACCTCGACACTTTGCTAGATCAAGAGCTCGAGGGACGTCATCGAGCTGAACGTGTGCAGAACACGGAGGTGCCGTACGTTCTGTACTTGATTGGTCGGAATGAGAAGAAGTTCGACTACATCAACCGTGTTGTCAAACGCTTCCGCTTTCAGTCTACGAGGGTACGTGGACACACTCTCCCCTCTCGTTGCTATGCATCTACTAGATAGATCTTGCGTGAGCGTAGGAATTTTTTTGAAATTGCATGCTACGTTCCCCAACAGTGGCATCCGAGCCAAGTCTATGCGTAGATAATATGCACGAGTAGAACACAAAGAGTTGTGGGAAGTGATCGTCATACTGCTTACCACCAATGTCTTATTTTGATTCAGCGGTATTGTTGGATGAAATGGCCCGGACCAACCTTACATGACCACGTTCATGAGACCGGTTCCACCGACAGACATGCAACTAGTTTTGCATAAAGGTGGCTGGCAGGTGTCTGTTTCTCTAACTTCATTGAATCGAATTTGACTGCGGCCGGTCCTTGTCGAAGGTTAAAACATGAAATTTGATAAATCACTGTTGTGGTTTTGATGCGTAGGTAAGAACGGTTCTTGCTAGAAGCCCGTAGCAGCCACGTAAAACTTGCAACAACAAAGTAGAGGGTGTCGAAATTGTTTTTGCAGGGCATGTTGTGATGTGATATGGTCAAGTGAAAGTGCTAGTTATCGACTAGAGGGGGGGTGAACAGGCAATTTTTATGAAAGTCTTCAAAACATGGATGTTTCGAAGACAATCGATAGAAATGAACCTATTAACATGCAGCGGAAGGTAGACTACACTAGGCAAGCCATAGTCAAGTATTCAATGAAGTGAAAGCACAAAGACTAATAGCAGCTAGGCAGTATGGATCAGGATGGAAGATAGTATGAAGTCAATCAGAACAAGCAGTCACACAGTGAAGACAAATAGATTATGCACACAGGCAATGACTTCACAAGGACCAACTGTAAATAAAGAGATGGGAAGGATAGAACCAGTTGCTCGTTGAAGACAATGATTTGTTGGACCAGTTCCAGTTGCCGTGACAACTGTACGTCTGGTTAGGGAGGCTAAGATTTAACTCAGAAGACCGTGTCTTCACCTTATTCCCCTTGAGCTAAGGACACACAGTCCTCGCCCAATCACTCTGGTAAGTCTTCAAGGTAGACTTCCAAACCTTCACAGACTTCGTTCACCGGCGATCCACAATGACTCTTGGATGCTCAGAACGCGATGCCTAACCGGCTGGAGGATTCACAGTCCTCAAGTGTAATAAGTCTTCAGATCACACAGACAGGAAGACTTCAGAGATGCCTAACACTCTTTGGCTCTGGGTGTTTAGGGCTTTGTCCTCGCAAGGATTTCTCTCTCAAAGGCTTCGAGGTGGGTTGCTCTCAAACAACAAAAGCCGTGCACTAACTCTGAGCAGCCAACCAATTTATGGTGTAGGGGGTGGGCTATTTATAGCCACTAGGCAACCCGACCTGATTTGTCCAAAATGACCCTGGGTCACTAAGGAACTGACACGTGTTCCAACGGTCAGATTTCAAACACACACGGCAACTTTACTTGAGCTACAAGCAAAGCTGACTTCTCCAACTCTGGATAAGATTTGCTCTCATAGTCTTTGCTCGAAGACATAGGATTTTGGTTAAGCATCACTTCAGTCATTCTGACTGGTTCACTTGGACCCCACTTAACAGTATGGTGGTTCCTATGACTCAACAAAGAAGAAAAAGAATGACGAAACAACTAAGTCTCGCGCTCCATAGTCTTCACGCGATGTCTTCTCTTGTCATAGTCTTCAATGTGAATGTCTTCACATACCACCTTTGACTTCAATGTCTTCATACATTTTTAGGGGTCATCTCCGGTAGGAAAACCGAATCAATGAGGGACTTCTACCTGTGTTATCCTGCAATTCTCACAAACACATTAGTCCCTCAACCAGGTTTGTCGTCAATACTCCAAAACCAACTAGGGGTGGCACTAGATGCACTTACAATCTCCCCCTTTTTGGTGATTGATGACAAACTGGTTGAAGTTTTCAACGGGGATAAAAGTATGTGAAATTGTAAAGGATTTAAGTATTGTCTTCGTAAGTAGAAGAAAGGCTCCCCCTGAAGATGTGCATATAAGTATTTTGTTTTTGAATGCAAATGCACATGGCAGGTTGTGCTTGCGGAGCTCCTCTTCTACTTATGAAGACAATTCATCATGCATGAAATGATATAATGAAGATAATGACATGCATAATGAAAAATGGACGTCTGCAAAATGACTTCGTGCGGAATTTATCGTCACACATGCGGAATTTATCATCACATCACATAGTGTCGAAAAAGGTAGCAGATGACCATCAAGTTTAAGTGTTACAACTCAAAACGAACCAAATGTTTCAAAAGCGAGAGTTGTAATCACTTGGCAAAAGTAGCAAAAAGTAAAGCAACCACCCATATGGACCCGATTGAAGACTATCAACTCATATGCTTCTCCCCCTTTTGTCAGTAATGACCAAAAAGGTTTGAAGACATAGAGCTTCTACTCGTTCCCATGAGGAGTAGGTGAAGCAGCAGGATCGTCGTTGAGGTCCGGTGGTGCAGAAGAACTTGGTGCAGTGTCGAGACGCGCTGAAGGTGGAGGTGGTGAAGTGGCTTCAATTTGAGCGCGAGGGGCACGAGTGTTTCCAGCCAAGGGATAAACACGAGAGACGGCCTGAACTCCTTCAATGTGCTGGGTGAAGCTTTGACGATCAACATTGTGAAGATAAATTGGATCCTTTGCAGGCTCTGGGTAAATTGCTTCAACAGACAGATCAACCTTTGGCAAGAATACTAGATGATTGCGTGCAGACGGCTGATAGTTGAAGGCAGAGTGAAGCTTGATAAGACGCATTACCCATGGAGCATAGAACTTCAGACCAAAGATGTCGGAGCCAGATGCAGCCAACTGTCTGATGAAGAAGTCTTGAGCATTGAAGCTTATGCCATTGAAGATATAGAAAACCAAAGTCTTCATTGCTCCTTCAAGCTTTGCTGCAGATGAATGTCCTTTGACAGGCCATAGAGTCTTTATGATGATATGGTAAATGGTGCGGGGTAGATACTCTAGGTCTAAAACAAAGAATTCGGTTGGGTATTCAGCGTCGTGTGGCAAAGGCTTCATCATGCTCAGCATTTGACTCATGTTGGGTTATGGCTTCTGGAAAATGCTTTCCAAAGCATTCTGGTGTTGTTGACAACCTGGTTCATAATATTCGCTAGGAGTGGGAAGGGCTGTAAGATCAATGATGTCTTGGGCTTTAGCTTCATGATGAACATCTCCTGTCATCCACTCAAGGATCCAAGTATTCGGATCCCTGTTGTATCCACGAATGAATAATAGCTTCGCTGCTGATAACTCCAGAATCGGTCCGAAGAGATTCTTGGCCTTGTGTAGGGGTTCTTGTCACCGTCGAAGAATGTGTTGTGTGCCTTGAATCCATTCAGATTAAATGATCCTGGTGAAGTTGCAGTACCTGGAAACTGTGGTAGCCTTGGCTTTGGCTTCTGGACCTGAGGCATGTGCTCCACATGATAGGCAAACTGAGGTCCGGGAGCAGGCAGAGGAACCAGGATTGGCCAGCGGACGGTAACAAGCTGTCCACGATCATATGCTTGCTCGATGGTGTGTGGCCTTGGAGGAGGTACAGGAGCAGAGGCATTGGCTTCAGGCAGCGAATTTTCTTCAGGTGCTGCATTGGCTTCAGGTGCATTCACTTCTGGCACCACATTAGCTTCAGGCACCACATTAGCTTCAACCATGACAACATCATTGGCTTCAGTGTTGATGTTGGTGGCCGCCTCAGTATTGGTAACCTCCACTTCAGGAGCTGGAGGGTCGGACACATTCTCCTCGATAACAACTTCAAGGTTGGACGGGGGTGTAGCAACTCTTTCCTCATCTCTTGGTTCTTCTTCTTGATCATCAGCTGATGCAGCCGGAATATCTTCAGCCGTTTTGGGTTCAGATTCAGGGATGTTCACAGTTGGAGAGGCTTCAGGAAAAACTTGACGTGAAACAGATTGGCGCTCTTCTCCTTCTGGAACACTTGACAGAGAGACATGTGGCCTTGGTCCTTTGCGAAGCCTGCGGAACGCTGGCGACGCTTGTGGAGATGGAGTTGGTTGGGCCACAAAGTCTTCATCTTCAATCACCGGAGTGGTGACTTGAGTTGGGGGAGTAACAGGTGTTTCTGCTTGACGGGGGGAGTCTTGTGGGTGATCAGCCCATGAGTCATCCTAAGCAATTGGTGTCAATGGACGACCAATGCTGATGAGTTCGCTGTTCGTGAGAACAGGCGATGATACCAAATTGAGCTTGATCTGAGGAAGGACTTCATCATCTTCAACATTGTCTTGAGGACCAATGTCTTCAGCTGCAGTGGGGTCAACAGCTGGATTCTCTTCAGCTTCAGGAGCCTCTGTGGAAGCAGGCTCATGAACTATCATTCGTCGTTCTTGTTGTGCAGATTCAGGACGAGCAACAGAAATTGGCTCGACAACAAGGGGCTCTGTGGAAGCAGCCTGGTCTCTCTTCTTTGTTTTCCTTTTCTTGGTTGGGGGAGCATCATCAGTGGTGGCTTTGGTCTTGCGCTTTCTGGCTTCGGCTTCAGCTGCTCTAGTTTTCTTGAATTCTAAAGCCACTGTGGGGACCTTAGGCTTCGAGCCTGTCATACTGGCTGGGAAGACAATGCGAGGTTCTTCCTGCCTTGAAGCTTCTGGTTCGGCCACAGCTGGCTTCTTCTTCTTCTTGGCAGCCATTCTAGGGTCGATGCCTGGTCGCCCCAAAGCCTTGTGCTTTTCAGATTCATTGTAGCCTTGAACACATTTGGCAGTAAGATTCTTCATGTGCTCATGAGAACCTTTTGCTTATTCTCGTTTCTTGTGGAACGCCTCCTTGAGCTCATGCAGCATGACCTTGAAGTTTTGGACGTCTGCCACGCTGAGCTTGGCCATGTGCTTCTTGAACTGAGCCTTTTCATAATCGATCTTATGCTTCAGCTCAACAATTTTCTGAGCAAGAGCCAGCTCAGGAGCAATGGCGCCATGGAAGGAGACGCTTAGGCCAATGGGAAGTTGCAGATCGTCAAAGCTGAGATTGGGGGTGTCAAACCACTCATCAATGAAGTTGTTCAAAACTTCCACATCAAAGAGAGGCAAATCATTGAAGATTTCCGCCTCTTGCTTGCTCTTTATCAGCTGCTCAAGAGCGTCATCAGCAAGATCGTCGTCACTTACCAGATCAATGGCATCATTCTCGTTCCTCAGAACAACAGCAGGGGTCAGAGCTGGACCAGTGGTGTGCATAGGCTTCCTTTTCTGCTTCTCAGACTTGGAGGTGCGCGAGAGATCTTCAGACTGCACACTTGGCGCAGGAGGAGCAGTGGCCAGAGGCTTCACCCGCGAAGCTTTTGGTGCAGGGGAAGGCTTCGAAGCTTTAGGTTTCTTCAGCTTCTTTGGCTTCGGTGGTGCAGGTGTTGGGGAACGTAGTAATTTCAAAAATTTCCTACGCACACGCAAGATCATGGTGATGCATAGCAACGAGAGGGGAGAGTGTGTCCACGTACCCTTGTAGACCGAAAGCGGAAGCGTTAGCACAACGCGGTTGATGTAGTCGTACGTCTTCACGATCCGACCGATCAAGTACCGAACGCATGGCACCTCCGAGTTCTGCACACGTTCAACTCAATGACGTCCCTCGAACTCCATCCAGCCGAGTGTTGAGGGAGAGTTTCGTCAGCACGATGGCGTAGTGACGATGATGATGTTCAACCGACGCAGGGCTTCGCCTAAGCACCGCTACGATATGACCGAGGTGGATTATGGTGGAGGGGGCACCGCACAAGGCTAGGAGATCCAAGGGATCAATTGTTGTGCCTATGGGGTGCCCCCTGGCCACGTATATAAAGGAGTGGAGGAGGGGAGGGGCCGGCCCTCTCTATGGCGCGCCCTAGGGGAGTCCTACTCCCACCGGGAGTAGGATCCCCCCTTTCCTAGTAGAACTAGGATCCCTTCCAAGTAGTAGGAGTAGGAGAGAAGGAAAGGGAAGGGAAAAGGAGAAGGAAGGAAGGGGGCGCCCCCCCCCCTCCCTAGTCCAATTCGGACCAGCCAATGGGGAGGGGTGCGGCCACCCATTGAGGCCTTTCTCTCCTTTCCCATATGGCCCATTAAGGCCCGATACGAATTCCCGTAACTCCCCGGTACTCCCGAAAATACCCGAATCACTCGGAACATTTCCGATGTCCAAATATAGTCGTCCAATATATCGATCTTTACATCTCGACCATTTCGAGACTCCTCGTCATGTCCCCGGTCTCATCCGGGACTCCGAACTCCTTCGATACATCAAAACACATAAAATCATAATATAACCGTCATCGAACTTTAAGCGTGCGGACCCTACGGGTTCGAGAACTATGTAGACATGACCGAGACACGTCTCCAGTCAATAACCAATAGCGGAACCTGGATGCTCATATTGGCTCCTACATATTCTACAAAGATCTTTATCGGTCAAACCGCATAACAACATACGGTGTTCCCTTTGTCATCGGTATGTTACTTGCCTGAGATTCGATCGTCGGTATCTCAATACCTAGTTCAATCTCGTTACCGGCAAGTCTCTTTACTCGTTCCGTAATACATCATCCCACAACTAACTTATTAGTTGCAGTGCTTGCAAGGCTTGAGTGATGTGCATTATCGAGAGGGCCCAGAGATACCTCTCCGGCAATCGGAGTGACAAATCCTAATCTCGAAATACGCCAACCCAACAAATAACTTCGGAGATACTTGTAGAGCACCTTTATAATCACCTAGTTACGTTGTGACGTTTGGTAGCACACAAAGTGTTCCTCCGGCAAATCGGAGTTGCATAATCTCATAGTCATAGGAACATGTATAAGTCATGAAGAAAGCAATAGCAACATACTAAACGATCGTGTGCTAAGCTAACGGAATGGGTCAAGTCAATCACATCATTCTCTAATGATGTGACCCCTTAATCAAATGACAACTCATGTCTATGGCTAGGAAACTTAACCATCTTTGATTCAACGAGCTAGTCAAGTAGAGGTATACTAGTGACACTCTGTTTGTCTATGTATTCACACATGTATTATGTTTCCGGTTAATACAATTCTAGCATGAATAATAAACATTTATCATGAAGTAAGGAAATAAATAATAACTTTATTATTGCCTCTAGGGCATATTTCCTTCAGTCTCCCACTTGCACTAGAGTCAATAATCTAGTTCACATCGCCATGTGATTTAACATCAATAGTTCACAGCACCATGTGATTAACACCCATGGTTCACATCTTCATGTGACCAACACCCAAAGGGTTTACTAGATTCAATAATCTAGTTCACATCGCTATGTGATTAATGCCCAAAGAGTACTAAGGTGTGATCATGTTTTGCTTGTGAGAGAAGTTTAGTCAACGGGTCTACCACATTTAGATCCGTAAGTATTTTGCAAATTTCTATGTCAACAATGCTCTGCACTAAGCTACTCTAGCTAATTACTCCCACTTTCAATATGTATCTAGATTGAGACTTTGAGTCATCTGGATCGGTGTCAAAACTTGCATCGACGTAACCTTTTATGACGAACCTTTTGTCACCTCCATAATCGAGAAACATATCCTTATTCCACTAAGGATAATTTTGGCCGCTGTCCAGTGATCTACTCCTAGATCACTATTGTACTCCCTTGCCAAAAAAGCAGTGTAGGGTATACAATAGATCTGGTACACAGCATGGCATACTTTATAGAACCTATGGCTGAGGCATAGGGAATGACTTTCATTCTCTTTCTATCTTCTGCCGTGGTCGGGCTTTGAGTCTTACTCAATTTCACACCTTGTAACACAGGCAAGAACTCTTTCTTTGATTGTTTCGTTTTGAACTACTTCAAAATCTTGTCAAGGTATGAACTCATTGAAAAAACTTATCATGCGTCTTGATCTATCTCTATAGATCTTGATGCTCAATATGTAAGTAGCTTCACCGAGGTCTTTCTTTGAAAAACTCCTTTCAAACACTCCTTTATGCTTTGCAGAATAATTCTACATTATCTTTGATCAACAATATGTCATTCACATATACTTATCAGAAATTTTGTAGTGCTCCCACTCACTTTCTTGTAAATACAGGCTTCACTGCAAGTCTGTATAAAACTATATGCTTTGATCAAATTATCAAAGCGTATATTCCAACTCCGAGATGCTTGCACTAGTCCATAGATGGATCGTTGGAGCTTGCATATTTTGTTAGTACCTTTAGGATTGACAAAACCTTCTGGTTGCATCATATACAACTCTTCTCTAATAAATCCATTAAGGAATGCAGTTTTGTTTATCCATTTGCCAGATTTCATAAAATGCGGCAATTGCTAACATGATTCGGACAGACTTAAGCATAGATACGAGTGAGAAACTCTCATCGTAGTCAACACCTTGAACTTGTCGAAAACCTTTTGCAACAATTCTAGCTTTGTAGATAGTAAGACTACTATCAACGTCCATCTTCCTCTTGAAGATCCATTTAATCTCAATGGCTCGCCGATCTTTGGGCAAGTCAATCAAAGTACATACTTTGTTCTTATACATGGATCTCATCTCATATTTCATGGCCTCAAGCCATTTCATGGAATCTGGGCTCATCATCGCTTCCTCATAGTTCGTAGGTTCGTCATGGTCAAGTAACATGACCTCCAGAACAGGATTACCGTACCACTCTGGTGCGGATCTCACTCTGGTTTACCTACGAGGTTCAGTAGTAACTTGATCTGAAGTTACATGATCATCATCATTAGCTCCCTCACTAATTGGTGTAGTACTCACAGGAACAGAATTCTGTGATGAACTACTTTCCAATAAGGGAGCAGGTACAGTTACCTCATCAAGTTCTACTTTTCTCCCACTCACTTTTTTCGAGGGAAATTCCTTCTCTAGAAAGGATCCATTCTCAGCAATGAATATCTTGCCTTCGGATCTGTGATAGAAGGTGTACCCGACATTTTCTTTTGGGTATCCTATGAAGACGCACTTCTCCGATTTGGGTTTGAGCTTATCAAGTTGAAACTTTTTCACATAAGCATTGCAACCTCAAACTTTAAGAAATGAAAGCTTAGGTTTCTTGCCAAACCATAGTTCATACGGTGTCGTCTCAACGGATTTAGATGGTGCCCTATTTAACGTGAATGTAGCTGTCTCTAATGCATAACCCCAAAACGATAGTGGTAAATTGGTAAGAGACATCATAGATCGCACGATATCTAATAAAGTACGGTTATGACGTTTGGACACACCATTATGTTGTGGTGTTCCAGGTGGCATGATTTTGTGAAACTATTCCACATTGTTTTAATTGAAGACCAAACTCTTAACTCAAATATTTTACCTCTGCGATCATATCGTAGAAACTTTTATTTTCTTATTACGATGATTCTCCACTTCACTCTGAAATTCTTTGAACTTTTCAAATGTTTCAGACCTATGTTTCATCAAGTAGATATACCCATGTCTGCTCAAATCATCTGTGAAGGTCAAAAAATAACGATACCCGCCGTGAGCCCCAACATTCATCGGACTGCATACATCAGTATGTATTATTTCTAATAAGTCAGTTGCTTGCTCCATTGTTCCGGAGAACGGAGTCTTAGTCATCTTTGCCCATGAGGCACGGTTCGCAAGCATCAACTGATTCATAATCAAGTGATTCCAAAAGCCCATCAGCATGGATTTTCTTCATGCGCTTTACACCAATATGACCTAAACTGCAGTGCCACAAATAAGTTGCACTATCATTATTAACTTTGCATCTTTTGGTTTCAATATTATGAATATGTGTATCACTACGATCGAGATCCAACGAACCATTTTCATTGGGTGTGTAACCATATAAGGTTTTATTCATGTAAACAGAACAACAATTTATTCTCTTACTTAAATGAATAACTGTATTGCAATGAACATGATCAAATCATATTCATGCTCAACGCAAACACCAAATAACACTTATTTAGGTTCAACACTAATCCCGAAAGTATAGGGAGTGTGCAATGATGATCATATCAATCTTGGAACCATTTCCAACACATCGTCACTTCACCCTTAACTAGTCTCTGTTCATTCTGCAACTCTCATTTCGAGTTACTACTCTTAGCAACTGAACTAGTATCAAATACCGAGGGGTTGCTATAAACATTAGTAAAGTACACATCAATAACATGTATATCAAATATACCTATGTTCACTTTGACATCCTTCTTATCCGCCAATTACTTGGGTAGTTCCACTTCCAGTGACCACTCCCTTTGCAGTAGAAGCACTCAGTTTCAGGTTTAGGTCCAGACTTGGGTTTTTTCACTTGAGCAGCAACTTGCTTGCCGTTCTTCTTGAAGTTCCCCTTTCTTCCCTTTGTCCCTTTACTTGAAACTAGTGGTTTTGTTTACCATCAACACTTGATGCTTTTCTTGATTTCTACCTTCGTTGATTTCAGCATTACGAAGAGCTTGGGAATCGTTTCCGTTATCCCTTGCATATTATAGTTCATCACAAAGTTCTACTAACTTCGTGATGGTGACTAGAGAATTCTGTCGATCACTATTTTATCTGGAAGATTAACTCCCACTTGATTCAAGCGATTGTAGTACCCAGACAATCTGAGCACATGCTCACTGCTTGAGCTATTCTCCTCCATCTTTTAGCTATAGAATTTGTTAGAGACTTCATATCTCTCAACTCGGGTATTTGCTTGAAATATTAACTTCAACTCCTGGAACATCTCATATGGTCCATGACGTTCAAAACGTCTTTGAAGTCCCGATTCTAAGCCGTTTAAGCATGGTGCACTAAACTATCAAGTAGTCATCATATTGAGCTAGCCAAACGTTCATAACATCTGCATATGCTCCTGCAATAGGTTTGTCACCTAGCGGCGCATCAAGGACATAATTCTTCTGTGCAGCAATGAGGATAAACCTCAGATCATGGATCCAATCCGCATCATTGCTACTAACATCTTTCAACTTAGTTTTCTCTAGGAACATATCAAAAATAAAACAGGGGAGCTAAACGCGAGCTATTGATCTACAACATAGATATGCTAATACTACCAGGACTAAGTTCATGATAAATTAAAGTTCAATTAATCATATTACTTAAGAACTCCCACTTAGACAGACATCCCTCTAATCTTCTAAGTGATCACGTGATCCATATCAACTAAACCATGTCCGATCATCACGTGAGATGGAGTAGTTTCAATGGTGAACATCACTATGTTGATCATATCTACTATATGATTCACGCTCGACCTTTCGGTCTCCGTGTTCCGAGGCCATATCTGTTATATGCTAGGCTCATCAAGTTTAACCTGAGTATTCCGCGTGTGCAACTGTTTTGCACCCGTTGTATTTGAACGTAGAGCCTATCACACCCGATCATCACGTGGTGTCTCAGCACGAAGAACTTTCGCAACGGTGCATACTCAGGGAGAACACTTATACCTTGATAATTTAGTGAGAGATTATCTTATAAAGCTACCACTGAACTAAGCAAAATAAGATGTATAAAAGATAAACATCACATGCAATCATAATATGTGACATGATATGGCCATCATCATCTTGTGCCTTTGATCTCCATCTCCAAAGCATCGTCATGATCTCCATCGTCACCGGCATGACACCATGATCTCCATCATCTTGATCTATATCAATGTGTCGTCACATGGTTGTCTCACCAACAATTTCTCTTGCAACTATTGCTATCACATAGCGATAAAGTAAAGCAATTATTTGGCGCTTGCATCTTATGCAATAGAGAGATAACCATAAGGCTTTTGCCAGTTGCCGATAACTTCAACAAAACATGATCATCTCACACAACAACTTATATCTCATCACGTCTTGACCATATCGCATCACAACATGCCCTGCAAAAACAAATTAGACGTCCTCTACTTTGTTGTTGCAAGTTTTACGTGGCTGCTACGGGCTGAGCAAGAACCGTTCTTACCTACGCATCAAAACCACAACGATAGTTTGTCAAGTTGGTGATGTTTTAATCTTCGCAAGGACCGGGCGTAGCCACACTCGGTTCAATTAAAGTTGGAGAAACTGACACCCGCCAGCCACTTGTGTGCAAAGCACATCGGTAGAACCAGTCTCGCGTAAGCGTACGCGTAATGTCGGTCAGGGCCGCTTCATCTAACAATACCGCCGAACCAAAGTATGACATGCTGGTAAGCAGTATGACTTGTATCGCCCACAACTCACTTGTGTTCTACTCGTGCATATAACATCAACGCATAAAACCAGGCTCGGATGCCACTGTTGGGGAATGTAGTAATTTCAAAAATTTCCTACGCACACGCAAGATCATGGTGATGCATAGCAACGAGAGGGGAGAGTGTGTCCACGTACCCTCGTAGACCGAAAGCGGAAGCGTTAGCACAACGCGGTTGATGTAGTCGTACGTCTTCACGATCCGACCGATCAAGTACCGAACGCATGGCACCTCCGAGTTCTGCACACGTTCAACTTGATGACGTCGCTCGAACGCCGATCCAGCCGAGTGTTGAGGGAGAGTTTCGTCAGCACGACGGCGTAGTGACGATGATGATGTTCTACCGACGCAGGGCTTCGCCTAAGCACCGCTACGATATGACCGAGGTGGATTATGGTGGAGGGGGGCACCGCACACGGCTAAGAGATCCAAAGGATCAATTGTTGTGTCTATGGGGTGCCCCCTGGCCACGTATATAAAGGAGTGGAGGAGGGGAGGGGCCGTCCCTCTCTATGGCGCGCCCTAGGGGAGTCCTACTCCCACCGGGAGTAGGATCCCCCTTTCCTAGTACAACTAGGATCCCTTCCAAGTAGTAGGAGTAGGAGAGAAGGAAAGGGAAGGGAAAAGGAGAAGGAAGGAAGGGGGCGCCCCCCTCCCTAGTCCAATTCGGACCAGCCCATGGGGAGGGGTGCGGCCACCCTTTGAGGCCTTTCTCTCCTTTCCCATATGGCCCATTAAGGCCCAATACGAATTCCCGTAACTCCCCGGTACTCCCGAAAATACTCGAATCACTCGAAACCTTTCCGATGTCCGAATATAGTCGTCCAATATATCGATCTTTACATCCCGACCATTTCGAGACTCCTCGTCATGTCCCCGCCGGGACTCCGAACTCCTTCGGTACATCAAAACACATAAACTCATAATATAATCGTCATCGAACTTTAAGCGTGCGGACCCTACGGGTTCGAGAACTATGTAGACATGACCGAGACACGTCTCCGGTCAATAACCAATAGCAGAACCTTGATGCTCATATTGGCTCCTACATATTCTATGAAGATCTTTATCGGTCAAACCGCATAACAACATACGGTGTTCCCTTTGTCATCAGTATGTTACTTGCCCGAGATTCGATCGTCGGTATCTCAATACCTAGTTCAATCTCGTTACCGGCAAGTCTCTTTACTCGTTCCGTAATACATCATCCCACAACTAACTTATTAGTTGCAGTGCTTGCAAGGCTTGAGTGATGTGCATTACCGAGAGGGCCCAGAGATACCTCTCCGGTAATCGGAGTGACAAATCCTAATCTCGAGATACGCCAACCCAACAAATACCTTCGGAGATACCTATAGAGCACCTTTATAATCACCCAGTTACGTTGTGACGTTTGGTAGCACACAAAGTGTTCCTCCGGCAAACGGGAGTTGCATAATCTCATAGTCATAGGAACATGTATAAGTCATGAAGAAAGCAATAGCAACATACTAAACGACCGTGTGCTAAGCTAACGGAATGGGTCAAGTCAATCACATCATTCTCTAATGATGTGACCCCATTAATCAAATGACAACTCATGTCTATGGCTAGGAAACTTAATCATCTTTGATTCAACGAGCTAGTCAAGTAGAGGCATACTAGTGACACTCTATTTGTCTATGTATTCACACATGTATTATGTTTCCGGTTAATACAATTCTAGCATGAATAATAAACATTTATCATGAAGTAAGGAAATAAATGATAACTTTATTATTGCCTCTAGGGCATATTTCCTTCAGCAGGCGCTTCGTCAGAATCAGCGTCGTCTGCAAGTTTATCCACGGTTGTCCCTTGAACCATAATATGAGTGATGAGACCTTCTAGGTTGTAGAAGGGCCCAACAAGATTGGGTTCAGCTTCGCGTGTGCCATCGGCACGAGGAGCAGAGGGGCCTGGATTGAAGTCTAATCCCCGCGACTTCTTGTTTTCTTTGGCCGAGTTCTTGGCAAACTGGAAGTTGCGCTTGATCAGATTGTTGTTACGACACCATAGCAATGAAGATGGGTCAGGATCTGCAGGTTGTGGTCCACGGACCATGCAAGGATAGAAACCTTGTTCAAAGGCTTCAGCTCTGGACCTGGGTGGAAGATTTTTGTACAAGATGTCTCCCCAGGGTCGCTTGATGGCATTCTTCTCAGCACTGGGTCACGAACCTGTACTTGTACCATTGTTCTGCCCAATATATTCGAACCCATTGGATTCGGGTTTTTCGCTGATTGTAGTCCTCCTCTGGATATGTCTTGTACAACTCATAGAGGTCAGGAGGAAAATCTCTTGAGGTGTTCCCACGGCGCTGTCTGCCACCCTTCCTTGCAAACTTTTTTGTTGCCATGAAGTTTAGACTGAAAGGCTTCAACACTGTCAAAGTCTTCCGTCTACTGGTCAGACAGGAACTGGCTTCAGGAGAATTTATGTGATGCTAGAATTTATGTGATGTTGTAAGAATTATGCAAATGAATGCAGACTATGAGAACCAAGGGATTCTCCCACGGACATGTACCTTTGACAGCATTAGAGATGCGAGGGAAGGGGAAGAGGTCATATGCATTCTCAGAAGATTTTGAAGATAAATCAGTTTTAGAAGACATTGACCTCATAGTGCGAAGACATTCACTCATATGTAGAGAGTTGGTTCCAGATTTGTATGAATCCACGAATAAGTACAAGTGAGGAATCTAACTACTTTGTGAAGCATAAGTGAACATACTAGGCATTCTATGAGATGCAGAACGAGATAGATCTAACTTTGTAGGAACAGAAACCACTTGTGGTTGAAAAGGATGAATCTATCGGATCAAAAAGACTATAAAAAGAGTTTTTATTTACCACTCGAGGAACTGCTAGACAGAGTAGGAGATGAAGCCGAGCAGTTCGATCTTCCGTGCCCTAACTTGGCGATGGAGGACACCTACGGCGACGGCGGAGAAGACGATGTCCGCAGCCGGCGTGATGACAGCGTCGGTGAGGTCGCGGCAGCTAAGCGCTTCGTCGTCGGCGTCGTCGAGGGCTAGCGGTGGCGCTAGGGTTTGTGCGAGAGAGAGAGAAGTGGAAGAAGAGATAATGACTGGGGTGAGGCATGTATTTATAGGGACAGGGATGGCACAGCGTTATTACGTAGGTGCCCCTGGTGGTTCACATCTCAAGGACACGTGTCGATCATGCAACACATAGGAGGTTGTTCCACGTTCCCACGCATGCCTGGATTGTCGGGTGGTCATTCCCGCTTCTTCGGGTTTCAGGTAAAAAGGATCGAGCATTTAAAACAGATTTAATGGTTGTCTCTGTATCTTCTGCTGACAAGGATGCAGCGAAGACATTCAACAGTTTCAATAGAATGCATATGATTTGGATAGATAGACTTAAGACGGGAGCATAGAAAGGTCAGGGTCCGATCACATTCACTTAGTTCAAAAGATTCAACTAGAAGACATAGCTATAAGTGAATGATGTAGAGGACAGAAACCAAATCAGTACATTAAAGATAAACATGAACACATGTTAACATTGAAGACAAACAAAATGCGAAGAGTTTGCAAATGTAACGCCAATAGGAAGTATTCCAAACACAAGTTTGGTGGTGGCGTTA
This sequence comes from Triticum urartu, assembly GCF_056163025.1. NCBI lineage: Eukaryota > Viridiplantae > Streptophyta > Magnoliopsida > Poales > Poaceae > Triticum > Triticum urartu. The sequence continues at coordinate 11,959,929 of NC_141876.1, read as the reverse complement.
CCCACCGTATAGGAAGTATTAGACCCACACACGGCGCACAATTATCGTGGCGCTCCGAAGTCAAACTCCGCGTTAATGTATTCACACTTAGAGTGTAACTCTTCATTAGTTGAAGATATACGTTACTTCGTGTGTTTGCACATCTAAGTCATCAACATGCATCAGTGTTAGGATGTGTGCATGATCACAGGACATTTGAGAATTCCAAGATATTTAGCTCACACCGCAACTTGCAAAACCTTTTCTCATCCAAGGGCTTTGTGAAGATATCTGCCAGTTGCTCTTCGGTGCTGACGTGAATGATATCAATATCTTCCTTCATGACATGATCTCTGAGAAAGTGATGACGGATTTGAATGTTCTTTGTCTTCGAGTGCTGAACTGGGTTGTTGGCGATCTTGATGGCACTTTCATTGTCGCAGTAGAGTGGCACTTGCTTTAGATGAATGCCATAGTCTTTGAGTGTTTGCTTCATCCATAGAAGCTGAGCGCAGCAAGATCCAGCAGCAATGTATTCGGATTCAGCAGTGGAGAGAGATACACAGTTCTGCTTCTTTGAAGACCAACACACAAGTGATCGTCCCAAAAAGTGACATGTGCCTGACGTAGACTTGCGATCCACCTTGTCACCAGCATAATCAGCATCCGAGAATCCAACTAGATCAAACTCTGAGCCCTTTGGATACCATAATCCTAGTGTTGGGGTGTAAGCCAAATATTGAAGAATTCGCTTCACAGCTAAGTGATGTGATTCCTTTGGTGCCTAGATGCACATAAAAAAAGCAAAGAACCAATCATGGAGCGGTATACCTTTTTATTGGACTCTTTACCATTGGCGTCAGAATCTAGATGACTCTTGGTAGGCATTGGCGTCGTATAACCTTTGTAGTCTTGCATTCCAAACTTCTTTAGGCAATCTTTGAGGTATTTCTCTTGAGATATGAAGATGTCATTGCGTTGCTGCCGTATTTGAAGACCAAGGAAGAACTTCAGCTCACCCATCATGGACATCTGATATTGCTCTTGCATCATGTGTCCAAACTCATCACTGTATTTCTGATTAGTGCAGCCGAAGATAATGTCATCCACATATATTTGGCACACAAACAGTTCACCATCATATGTCTTCGTGAAGAGAGTGGGATCCAGGGAACCAGGTTTGAAGCCTTTTCTCTTCAGGAAGTCTTTGAGTGTGTCATACCAAGCACGAGGGGCTTGTTTGAGGCCATACAGTGCCTTGTTGAGCTTGTAAACCATGTCAGGATGTTTTGGATCTTCAAAGGCATGCGATTATGCAACATACACTTCTTCTTCAATCTTGCCATTGAGAAAAGCACTCTTCACATCCATTTGATACAAAAGAATGTTATGATGATTTGCATAGGCTAGCAGTATGTGTATGGCTTCAAGCCTAGCCACAGGAGCAAATGTTTCATCGAAGTCAATTCCTTCAACTTGAGTGTATCCTTGAGCAACGAGACGAGCCTTGTTTTTGACAACTTGACCATGCTCATCTTGCTTGTTGCAATATATCCATTTAGTGCCTATGATATTGTGCTTACGAGGATCAGGATGCTTGACCAGTTCCCATACATTATTCAGCTCAAACTGTTGAAGCTCTTCTTGTATAGCTTGAATCCATTCAGGTTCCATGAAGGCTTCATTAACTTTCTTGGGTTCTGATATTGAGACGAATGCAAAGTGTCCACGGAAATTTGCTAGTTGTGTTGCCCTTGATCGAGTGAGTGGACCAGGTGCATTGATGCTATCGATTATCTTCTCAATTTGTACTTCATTTGCAACACGAGGATGAACTGGACGAAGATTCTGCTCTTGCTGATCATTGTCATCATTTGAAGGATTGTCTTCAGGCTGAGCATTGTTTTCAGGTTGATCCGGTGTAGACATGATAAGTTCCTCTTCAGGCTGTACTTCAGACGGTATGATTTCTCCAGTTCCCATAAGCTTGATGGATTCACTGGGTGGAATTTCATCTAGCACATTTGGCAGGTGCTCTCTTTGCGAGCCGTTAGTCTCATCGAACCGCACGTCCATAGTTTCAACCACTTTATAGTGAAAGAGGTTGAAGACTCTGTAGTAGTGTGAATCCTTTCTGTAACCAAGCATAAAACCTTCATGTGCTTTCGGTGCAAATTTTGAAGTGTGATGAGGATCCTTGATCCAGCACCTAGCACCAAATACTCTAAAGTAACTGATGTTTGGCTTCTTACCAGTGAGGAGTTCATAGGATGTTTTGTTCAGTAGCTTGTGAAGATAAACATGGTTGATGACATGGCATGCAGTGTCAATAGCTTCAGGCCAGAACTTTCTTGGTGTCTTGTATTCATCAAGCATCGTCCGAGCCATCTCAATAAGTGTTCTGTTCTTGCGTTCCACGATGCCATTCTGTTACGGCGTGTACGGAGCTGAGAACTCATGAGTGATGCCCAATGTATCGAGATAAGTGTCGAGGCCGGTGTTCTTGAATTCAATGCCATTGTCACTTCTGATGTGCTTGATCTTGACGCCATAGTTGTTCATGGCTCGATTGGCGAAGCGTCTGAAGACATCCTGCACTTCAGTCTTGTAGAGGATTATATGCACCCATGTATATCTTGAATAATCATCAACAATGACGAAGCCATAGAGACAAGCAGTAGTAGTAAGAGTAGAGTAGTGAGTAGGGCCGAAGAGGTCCATGTGTAGCAGTTTGAAGGGTTGAGTCGTTGTCATGATTGTATTCGAGGGATGCTTGGCCCTCGTCATCTTTCCAGCTTCGCAGGCACCGCATAAGTGATCCTTCTTGAACTTGACGCTCTCAATGCCTATGACGTGCTTATTCTTTGCAAGAGTATGCAAGTTCCTCATGCCAGCATGCCCTAGCCTCCGATGCCAGAGCCAGCATTCTGGAGCTTTTGCAAGAAGACATACGGCGAGCTGTGGTCCTGCTAAGAAATCTACCATGTACAAATCATCTTTCCGATACCCTTCAAAGACTAGAGACTTGTCAGATTCCATTAGAACTAGGCAACGATATTTTCCAAATATCACAATCATGTTCAAATCGCAAAGCATTGAGACGGACATTAAGTTGAAACCAAGGGATTCAACAAGCATCACATTATCCATGTGTTGATCCTTTGAGATTGCAACTCTACCTAGACCCAATACCTTGCTTTTACCAGTATCAGCAAATGTGATGTGACTTTTGTCAGATGGACGTAAGGTTGAGTCCATGAGAAGACTTCGCTTGCCAGTCATGTGATTAGTACATCCACTATCAATAATCCATTCTAAAGCAGCTGTGTCATACCCTACAGTGCAGTTAGGGGGATAGGCTTCACGAAGAGAATTGTGAAGCATAAACATTTGACGAGCAAGTGGATTATGAAAGCTTAGATCGAGGTTAGGACTGATATGGCAAGTAGCAAGCGACTCAGGAACAAAATACATAATAAGACCATTTGGGCATTTGATCTTGCACCCTACAAGATGTTTAAGGTCCCCAGCAATAGTTTCAGGCGCATTTGATTTTCGGCTGGAGACCTTTCCCTGCAAAAGAGAGTTAAGCTTTCTTAGCCACCCACATCTTCAAGGGTGGCTTCGAAGCAATGAGTCTAAGTGCAGCATCTGAGAACTTTGGCTTTGGAGCCCTAGCAAATAGCCTTGCAGGTGGACAATACTACTCATAAGAATAAGCAGAGTGGTTCTTGGTCTTATGAACATGGTGGTTTGATGAAACGCGCTCATATTCATAGGCCTGAGTATGGTTTCCCTGCAAAACATTTGCATTAGTGCGACTCAGGTGAGTCCTCTGTCTGTATGAAGCCTTTGGACCATATGAAGCCTGTGGTCTGGGGTTTGTCTTCTTCACTTGTGGTGTCATGATGACATTCATAGGAAGATTCTCCAAACACTTTTTCGGCACCCAGACTTTCTTCATAGGTGGCCCATTTCTGCAGTTAGTACCAATATACCTGACAAACACTTCACCATTCTGATTCTTAAACAGTTTATAGTTTGCATCAAAGGATTCATCAATGACAATGGGATAAGTACAAGTGAAGCCAGATAGGGTGGATGGATCCACTGAAGGTTCCTTTGCGGCAACCCATGTGGTTTTGGGGTACTACTCAGGTTTCCAGTAAGAGCCATCAGCATTCATTTTCCTTTCGAACCCAACACCCTCTTTCCTAGGGTTTCGGTTCAGGATCTGCCTTTTGAGGACATCACATAGTGTCTGATGCC